>NC_138305.1:83592500-84192500 GCF_965601325.2 Salmo salar | reverse complement strand
ATAGTCAGAATTAATCCTAGATAACTTTATAAATCTGTAATTAATTTTGACGTTTTTGCAGAGGAGGTCTTAGTCTCGCAATTGGACATTTAACTAAGATGTTTGGGGCAGTATTTCTCAAATTAGAAAATGTGTATGAAAACTAGTCATTTGTTGTTGAATGACAAACACTTCATAGAAGAATCCCTACTGTTGACCAATCACAGATGAAGGGGCGTAAACTTCAGCTACCAAACTCCAACAAGCCTAAAAAATATATATTGTGTGCTCGAACAGCCAGATAAAATACAGCCTAATGCTGCCGAAAACCAAAATGAACAAAAACGTCACAAAATGTTTTCATAATATACGTGTCAACTGTTTAGACTGGGAAGAAAATGGTAAGCTTAAGAAGTAATATTCCTCACATAATGCTTCACTTGTGTTTAGTTGATGGTAAGTGGAGTGAATGGAGTGAGTGGAGTCAGTGTGAGCCCCCCTGTGGAGAAGGAGCCAAAAGGACCAGAGAACGAACATGCATACCTGATCTGTCCGAATATGGGTAAGGAGACTGTATAATATATACTATTCCCTGATTAACCAAGTAGTTTGTGTGTATCTGCTCCTATGCCTCTTAATAAATAGGCTATATACGATTTATGCATGGCTTGGTCTCTGTGGCACATTCAGGATTATCTGGTGCAGTGTGAAATCTATGCACTCTGCTGTGTTTTGCTGTGTCAGGTGTAAATTAGGTGAATCTAACTTTTTATTTGCTATTGTTTCCTTGCCAGTGAGACAGTAGGGTTTCATATTAAGGTTAAAGCATACTTTGATGGGACACCATTTGCGAACTGTACACTGTTGAAGGACCCAAAACAAAGTCTGGCCTGTATGAATGTTCCTCCATGTGACACATAGGTAATATCTTATTAACACTGCTTTCACAGTTACAATATCAATTTCAAATGGACTTTGGTCAGCTCTAATGCTTTCTCTAAATTTCAGAGTTTTTTTCAGAATCTTTTGACTGCTTTGAGGAGGACTTAAGACAACTCAATGTTCAACAACCATCAAACCACAAGTCTGGAGGGGAATACACATTGTCAACACATTGTCAATTTCTAGCAATGTGATTTCACTGCCTTTGGTCATGTGTCTGTGCAGCCTTCATGAACCATCAGTAACAAAGTAGTTTATTATGACTACACTTTTCATAATAGTGTAATTTCCTGAAGAAATAAAAACATTGTTCACTTCCTTTCAGCTTATTACTTTAATCTGAGACATTTTTTTATGAACTGGAACTTAATGCATACAAATTTGGTGAAGTGTTTGACTTTAGGCATTTTAGATCAATTATTTTAATATTTCTACTCCAAAACAAAATGTAACTGTCACGACTTCCGCCAAAGTCGGTTCCTCTCCTTGTTCGGGCGGCGCTCGGCGTCGCCGGTCTTCTAGCCATCATCGATCCACTTTTCATTTTCCATTTGTTTTGTCTTGTCTTCTCACACACCTGGTCTCAATTTCTCTTATTACATGTTGTGTATTTAACCCTCTGTTCCCCCCATGTCTTTGTGCGGAATTATTTATGGTAAGTGCATGTGCACGTTGTCTCTGGTGCGCGACGGATTTTGTACCCATTTGTTTGTTGTTCTGGTTACCGGTGGTTTTTATGAATAAAACTGCTGCGTTGATTACCGAGTTTTGCTCTCCCTGCCGCCAGTTACGCACTCCCTTACAGTAACATTATGCAATATTTACTGTAACTAGACTGGTGTGATGAGCAATGCAGTGAAATGGATTGGTGCAGTGTGGATGATAATGCGTTGAAAGTGCAGTGTACGCCTCTGGTAGTTTTTTTTATTCCTGTGTATTCTTCAAATATGTCTGGGAACTCCTGTTTTATACGGGACACCATACAGGAAAGTATCATATTTGCACATTCTTTATTAGCAGAACACTGCTTCCACAGTATTATGTGAAGTATGGTTTATTCTACATGGAACTGTTACACTGGAAAGTTATCAAAATACTTAGTTTAGAGTATCTACATAAGTTCAGCAATTGCCCTCTTCTCATATTACTCTGTAGGCTACTTACTGGTGCAAAGCATCCTCCTGGAGGAAACTTTGAATTGGTCATTAAGCAGTAATCTACAGAGTGGTATGAGAAGAGTGCCATCCTCCTGCATCTCACATCTGCCTGTTGTTATTGAACTCTGCTTGCTGGACCCATGGGTTGAGGCAAACTGTCATCCAGTATGAAGTGTCATGTACTCTACCCATCCTGCCACCTGACCGCACCTGTCTATAACCTGTAATACATGACATACTATAGATTGAAGGGACTTAATCACCCACTGGAGACTTGGAGACAGAACCTCACCCAGAGTGCTGTGCATGTTAGTGTGTGGTTAGACAGGTGAAGTTGTACTCTACACACAACTTAGAAAATAAAACTAAGTGTAGGCATACTGTCTTTATAAGCACACCAATATGATACTTGCAGCGTAACGTTTTGTCTTTGTAGCACGAACACCCATCGATTCTTTTTTATTTTTTATTTTTTTTAGTCAATGTATCTACACAAGCTGGGCTATGTTTTTGCAATGTCCACGTTGTAGCCTTCACCTGTTGTAGGGAGATTAGTAGTTCTGGGCTTTGTCCCACGGGAAAGATCTAACAGCTCACATAAGGAGAGACGAGACAAGACTAGCCAGATATAATATTGTGTTGTAGGACAGCTGAGCTGACTCAAGACTGGGAATTCAACTCACAGTTGATACCTTTTCCACTGTAACATATTTATTTAACTAGGCAAGTCAGTTAAGAACAAATTCTTATTTACAATGACAGCCTAGGAACAGTGGGTTAACTTCCTTGTTCTGGGGCAGAACGACAGATTTTTACCTTGTCAGCTTGAGGGTTTGATCGAGCAGGTAACAGCGGCAGGTAACCACTAGGCTACCTGCCACCATTTACATGACGCAATGAAACGTTGAAGCTAAGTTGCAAGCTAGCAAGGTGTTGAAGAAAGAGTGTCTTTAAAAAACACATTCCTGACACTAGCTTTTGCTATCTTGCCAAAATTGATTTGACAGAGAAATAGCTACAGTAGATAGGATTGCCAGCTGCAGTTATCAGCAAGCTATGCTAGCTACTGTCAGCTTGGCTAAACACATGGTCAGCGCAGGCTTTAGCCTACACATACTGTAGAACTGAATTAGCTCAGCATCTTGAGAGATGGCAAGTCAATCAGGTGGGGATAAGTCCTCAACTTCAAACTTAGTTAGCTCCGTAGCAAAGCTAACTTTGCTTATCTCGCTGTACTCACTACTGGCGTAGATAGAACAATGAGCCAGATATATTTTACTGGATGTATGAATGTGAATCATCCGGTTGGCGTTTCCACTCACTACCAAATATACCAAGTATGGTGATGAGACAAAGCCCAGTGGCCGGCAGCGGGAGAAGATGGAGCGAGATCGATTTTGGCCGACATTCTGCTAATTTTCTCATCGATTAAATATTTGATCTCCATACAGTTTTCTGTTTCCAAAACTAAAATCTATAACAAACAGAGTGGACTGCGTTTTGTAGACTTTACCCTTTGCCAACGATTTAAAAAATGGCATTGTTTACAAGGAATGCGAGGGCGAATTGAGTTGCACACGCACGCTTCACAGAGTAGGCGTTTCCTAACGGGAAGAGGTCTCTCTTTATGTAGTGTTGTGTCTCTTGTCGTGATGAGTGTTTTGTCCTACTTTTTCTTTTTACCCAGACCCCGTCCCCGCAGGAGTTCTTTTGCCTTTTGGTAGGCCGTCATTGTAAATAAGAATTTATTCTTAACTGACTTGCCTAGTTAAATAAAGGTTAAATAAACAAAAATATATAAAATAAATCAATATGCAAATGAATGCACCAATATGATCTCAATAGCTAGTGCTTGGCTCAGCCCACCTCCTTGTATCACGTTTCAGGGAATACCCTGATGCAGACAGTGTCGAAGTAACAAGTTTATTACTAGAACAGGGGGCAGGTAAAACAACAGGTCAAGGGCAGGCAGAGGTCAGTAATTCAGGCTCTGGTCTAGCTTGGGTTAGTTATAAGCAATATTTGCTACTGGCCTTGTTTGTTGTGATTGAATGGCAAAGAAACACCCACATTAAACCACATCCCCAAGACAACAAAGGTTACGCATATAACCATGCTTATGTGAGCTATTGGATCACTCCAATATGGTATCTTTCCGCGAGCAGGCACTACTTCCACCTCGTGTTCTTTTCGAAAGCACCGTAGATAACTGACAGAGGATTGGAGTGATCCAATAGCACACATAACTGTGGTTACATACGTAACCTTTGTTATGTAGCACTATATTGGATCACTCGAATATGGTATAACAATACCCGATTAATCAGTGAACTGGGTAAGGGCCAGACATAGAGCAAAGTCCCGTAGGACTGAGCTCAGGCCAGTCCTAGTTGCTATGTCACTCCGGGAAGTGGAGGCAACTCCCAGCACAGCCGTTCCAACCTCATTGGCGGGGGACAACAATGATTCGATAGTACCTACAAATATAAGGGCCGGTTCACGCCTGTCAAATAACAATGAACGGTTAAGACAGAGGGTGACACTCCTGTTATTTGGACCCATTCTGAAAAACATTCAGTACTCACTGAAAAGGCATTCACCCTCTTAGTGGAGGTAATAGCCAACAGGAATGGCATGGATAGGTGCTTCAAAGTCATCAACTCTAGGGGCTCGAGGGCAGCTTAGCAATCGCTGGCAGAACCACGTCAACGTTCCAGTTTGGCACCGAGCGGGCCATTGCTGATCACAGACATTGAACTCACTTCATAAATTTGGCGAGCAATGTGTAGCCAGCCATGGGTCCCTCTTGGCCTTCGTCATGGCATGCTGAGATAGCGGCTAAATACACTCAATGTGGATGCCACTCGGCCCGCATCAAGCAGTGTCTGTGAAAACCGTAAAACCGTTTGCACATATGGCTCAGAATATTCCCCACCACATTTGATATGATGCATTGGTGGAAGAAACCACAACGTGTTCACCCCATTGTCCTGAAAGCCTAGACTGGTCCACTAACGTCGCTCAGAGGCCAAGCCCGAAGCTGGAGGTGGTGCGGGTCCGGATGCCACAGTGTCCCCCCAGCCTGAAGAGTAGGTCGGGGCTTATGGGCAGCTACCTTGGAGTGCCCGAGAGGAGAGACAACCGAAGGCTGAACCATGGTGGTCTCGGCCAGCATGGAGCTATCAATAGCAGCTGGTGGCCAATCAAGATGACCCGGTCTAGCATAGCTGTGATCAGGGGAAATGGTAGGGCTGGAACTGTTGAAGAGCTAGGCGAACCACCCTGAGCTCCAGCACATCGTTGTGTTGACCCCTCCATGGGAGGCTCCAGCTGCCAGCTGCCTCTGAACATGGCACTTCAACCCGTCAGAGAGGCTTCAGTGCACACCAGAGGGTTCCGGTGGACAGACAAGTCACACAGACCACTAAGACAAAATCAAATCAAATTGTATTGGTCACATTCACATATTTAGCAGATGTTATTGCGGGTGTAGCAAAATGCTTGTGTGTAGCGAAATGTTCCTAGCTCCAACAGTACAGTAGTATCTAACAGTTCACAACAATGCACACAAATCTAAAAGTAAAAGAATGGTATTAAAAAATATATAAATATTAGGATGCGCAATGTCAGAGTGGCATTGACTAAAATACAGTATATCAATATGAAATGAGTAAAACAGTATGTAAACATTATTATAGTGACTAGTGTTCCATTATTAAAGTGACCAGTGATTCCATGTCTACTGTATGTACATAGGGCAGCAGCTTCTAAGGTGCAGGGTTGAGTAACCTGTTGGTAGCCGGCTAGTGATGGCTACTTAACAGTCTGATGGCCTTGAGATAGAAGCTGTTTTTCAGTCTCTCTGTCCCAGCTTTGATGCACCTGTACTGACCTCGCCTTCTGGATGATAGCGGAGTGAACAGGCTGTGGTTCGGGTAGTTGATGTCCTTGATGATCTTTTTGGCATTCCTATGACGTCGGGGACTGTAGGTGTACTGTAGGATAGACAGCGTGCCCCCGGTGATGCATTGGGCAGACCGCACCTCCCTCTGGAGAGCCCTGCGGTTGCGGGTGGTGTAGTTGCCGTACCAGGCGGTGATACAGCCCAACAGAATCTGTAAGAGTTTGTGAGGGTCTTATGAGCCAAGCCTTATTTCTTCAGCCTCCTGAGATTGAAGCGGCGCTGTTGAGATTGTCAGCGATGTTTACACCAAGGGAACTTGAAGCTTTTCACCTTCTCAACTGCTGTCCAGTGAAAACAACTTTTACTAACTTCCACAACAACCAACACAGGACATACAAATAAGTTCTCTTCTGATGAAGGAACACTGTCTTTTATCAAGCTGGAGAAGGAGTTGGTAATTGAGAGAGACAGCTGGTTCCCCTGACGAGAGGGAGGGGTCAGAGCTCCAATCAGCGATGGGGCCGACCAATCAGCTGCTTTAGGATTCCAGGAAGCCATTTCCTGAAATACCCACATACAAACCCACAACAACACAGAGACTGGGGGAAATGTACCCTTCCCTGTAGCTCAGTTGGTAGAGCATGGTGTTTGCAACACCAGGATTGTGGGTTCGATTCCCATGGGGGGCCAGCACAGGGGGAAAAAAATGTATGAAATGGTATGAAATGTATGCATTCACTACTGTAAGTCGCTCTGGATAAAAGCATCTGCTAAATGACTAAAATAAAAATGTAACAGTGGCCATGCAGTCATGAGTGAACAGGGAGTACAGGAGAGGACTGAGTATGCACCCCTGAGGGGTCCATGTGTTGAGGATCAGTGTGGCAGATGTGTTGTTACCTACCCTTACCATCTTGGGGCAGCCTGTCAGGAAGTCCAGTTGCAGAGGGAGGTGTTTAGTGATGAGCATTGAGGGCACTATGGTGTTGAACGCTGAGCTGTAGTCAATGAATAGCATTCTCACGTAGGTGTTCCTTTTGGCCAGGTGGGTAAGGGCCGTGTGGAGTGCAATAGAGACTGTATCATCTGTGGATCTGTTGGGGCGGTATGCAAATTGGAGTGGGTCTAGGATTTCTGGGATAATGGTGTTGATGTGAGCCATGACCAGCCTTTCAAAGCACTTCATGGCTACAGACGTGAGTGTTACGGGTCGGTAGTCATTTAGGCAGGTTACCTAAGTGTTCTTGGGCACAGGAACTATGGTGGTCTGCTTGAAACATGTTGGTATTACAGACTCAGACAGGGAGAGGTTGAAAATGTCAGTGAAGACACTTGCCAGTTGGTCAGCGCATGCTCGTAGTACATGTCCTGGTAATCCGTCTGGCCCTGTGGCCTTGTGAATGTTAACCTGTTTAAAGGTCTTACATCGGCTGCAGAGGGCGTGATCACAGTCTTCTGGGACAGCTGATACTCTCATGCATGTTTCAGTGTTACTTGCCTCAAAGCGAGCATTGAAGTCATTTAGCTCGTCTGGTAGGTTTGTGTCACTAGGCAGCTCTCGGCTGTGCTTCCCTTTGTAGTCTGCAACCCCTGCCACATCCGATGAGTGTCAGAGCTGGTGTAGTGCGATTTAATCTTAGTCCTGTATTGACGCTTTGCCTGTTTGACGGTTCGTCGGAGGGCATAGCGGGATTTCTTATAAACTTCCGGGTTAGAGTCCCGCTCCTTGAAAGCGGCAGCTCTACCCTTTAGCTCAGTGTGGATGTTGCCTGTAATCCATGGCTTCTGGTTGGGATATGTACGTACAGTCACTGTGGGGACGAAGTCATTGATGCACTTATTGATGAAGCCAGTGACTGATGTGGTGTACTCCTCAATGCCATCGGAAGAATCCCGGAACAGTCACTGGTTCTTCCTGCTTTAATTTGATTTAAAATATGATGTAGATAGGGAGAGATTGTGTGAAAGGGTTAGAGAGGCTAGAGGGGGTTGGGTGGTGTAGTGGGGGGAGGAAAGTGGTGTCTAGAGCTCTATTCCACGTTCTTAGAGGAACAGGACTAATGAAGAGAATTTAATGTTGGTAGGCAATGACTGGCCTCACACTCCAGTACAGTAGGTGGCGGTTTATGCACCTTAAACGTTGGATTCCAATCCCAAAGAAGAAGACGAAGAAGAGGCGGGACCTCTTTCCTCTCTGAAAGAGGTCAATTCAGAGTTTGCCTCGTGCATGCTCGATACATGTCTAGAAATATAAACACTAGCTGCCATACATACACTTCTGTTTTAGATAACCGCCAAACACTGGGAATAAATGGAGGCGTTCAACCAGCTGATCTTGGAATATCCTCAATTCATGTACGGAGGAGCCGGAGCAACGGTCTTTATGGCTGGGGGAGCTCTGATTTACAAAATTGCAACAAGGTATGCAGTGAACTAGCTAGTCTGCCATGTTTGCTTATCATATTTCACGCAGCTAATGAGCCAACTAACACGTAATCATACACTACTAACATTAGTTGCAGCCATCTAAAACGAATAATATAACATCCTATGACCAAATAATATTCCTGCGAATCGCCTGTCAACTGGTAATGAACTAGCTAGATAGCTGCTAGCTAACTAACATTGTCCGTGGCGAGTGGGCCCCCCCGCGCGCCTTTGACTAGTAGTAACATTACGCTACAGGATGTCCGCCTCGAATGTATCACGTTTCATTTATTTTAACACACCTGGTAGTTCGCTAGCCTTAACCTAGTCTGATTTAATTAGTCTATAATACAAACAGTTGGTATCTACTAGTGGTGAAACGGTTCACAAAACTCACGGTTCGGTAACGTTACGGTTTAAAAATTAAGTCACATTGCAGTGCCTTAAACAAAATAGGACCACTTGAGACTGGTTACTTGAAGAAGAAAAAAATAATAATAATCAGATTTAAGTTTTTCTTTAAGATTAATGTATCCAGATTATCTGCAGTGAGCACAGATCGGCTTGCTGTGACATTGTCAGCCGCTGTGGAGAATACCCTCTCGCTAGGGACAGCCAGGTAGCGCCTTACTAACATGGCAACATGAGGGTATGTTAACTCTTTGGTCTTCTACCATGTAAATAGATCAACATCCAGAGCAATACGGTCCACTTCCCGGTATGAGGTCATCTCCTCTGTGACCTTGGTTCCCTCCTGGGTTATGAACAATCCCCAAAAAGCTCAGCCATGGTAGACTTCTTTTCTGGAGGAGAACCCCTGTTGTCTGCCGTCTCTGGAGAGGGGTTGGTTCCTGTGGCATCTGTGGCTTGACCTTGCAGAATTAAATTAGATAAATTGCTATCTCTGAAGTGGCTTTAAAAATATGATTTGTTGTTAGAAATATATATCAGACATTATTATGACAATTACAATTATTACTTTATAATTAATTGTTAAATCACTAATTAATCAAATAAATGTCACATGAACAAAATAAACACAATACCTGTTGTATATTGGTCACAATCTCTGCTGTGAGTTCATTGTAGACTCTCAGACAAGCAGCCGCATCCAGGTGCAGCAGGGACTTGAACCTGGGGTCCAAAGCAGTGCTCTTGTGTAAGAAGTCTTGAACATCAGGTTCAGCATATCTAGGCTCCATGTTAACTCTGATGGCAGTCTTGACATCCCTTACTGCGGGTTCATCTTCATCAGATGCCACCATTGATTTCAGGATCATTGTTTTCATAGGCAGGACCATGAAAACTGATGGAATGTTCTCAGTGCATATCAGTGTTATGACTGTTTTGAGAGGTTTGCATACTTTGATAACTTCCTCTGCTAGTCTTATGTCATTTTCAGACAAAGTCACAATACCTTTGACCTTCTTCCTCACATCTTGATCAGTCAGTGTAGAATACACCTCAACTTTCTGCTCACGGTATCTCTCAACCATGTCATGGCTTGAATTCCATCTAGTAGGGACATCTTGGATTAGTTTGTGGTTTGGCAGCTCCGGCATCTCCTGTTTTGTCTTGAAAACATGTTCAGCAGTTGTGCTTTTATGAAAGAAGGATACCACCTTCCTGATTTTTGCTAGGAGGCAAGAGATTGGATTCACTGACATTGCTTTTTGAGATGCTAGATTAATTACGTGAGCAAAGCATCTTATCTGTGGCCCCAATCCAGCTAGTGCAACTGCATTTACAATATTTCTAGCGTTGTCAGTGGTCACAGGAATCGTTACATTATCCCTCTCCAACTTCCACACTGCAACTATTTCCCTTAGCTCTTCCCCCAAGTTTACACTGGTGTGACTACACTCAAGGGGACATGTTTGAAGGACACTTTTTATCTCCCACTCTGCCGTAATGAAATGAGCCGTTACAGTAAGGTAGCGCTCTGTCGATCAAGTAGTCCAACTGTCTGTTAGAGAAACAGACAGCGTTTCTGACAACTCGCTCTCAAGTTGTTCTTTAGTTTAAACATGTTTAACCTTTCTAGCACAGGCGTTCCGCTAGCGACCCACCTCGACAACATCCGGTGAAATTGCAGAGCGCGAAATTCAAACTACAGAAATATAAATATTTAACATTAATGAAAATACATGTGTAATACATCAAAATAAAGCCTAACTTCTTGTTAATCCAGCTGCTGTGTCAGATTTCAATAAGGCTTTACGGCGAAAGCACACCATGCGATTATCTGAGGACAGCGCCCCGCATACAAAACCATGAAAAAACATTTTTCAACCAGGCAGGTGCGCCACGAAAGCAAGAAATAGCGATATAATAAATGCCTTACCTTTGAAGATCTTCTTTTGTTGGCCCTCCAAAAGGTCCCAGTTACATCACAAATGGTCCTTTTGTTCGATAAAGTCCTTTTTTATATCCATAAAAACTCAGTTTAGCCGGCGCGCTTCAGTCAATAATCCACCGGTTTCCCTCCTTCAAAATGCATACAAAATGAATCTCAAATGTTACCAATAAACTTATCCAAACAAGTCAAACAACGTTTATAACAAACCTTAGGTACCCTAATACGTAAATAAACAATACAATTTGACGGAGAATGGTATGTTCATTACCAGAGATAAATAACAAAGAATGTGCTTTCCTCCACGTGCATGGAAACAATACAGGCAAAATGGGAGCCACTTAGAAAAACTACAACTTGTAGCTCATTTTTCCAAAAACCAGCCTGAAACTTTCTAAAGACTGTTGACATCTAGTGGAAGCCCTAGGAACTGCAATCTGGGAGGTTTTCACCTTTATAATAAAAGTGACAGCCATTGAAAACAGTGGTTGGCTGAAATATTTTTTTTTTTTGGGGGGGGGGGGGGGGGGGTTTGTCCTCGGGGTTTCGCCTGCCATATCAGTTCTGTTATACTCACAGACATTATTTTTTACAGTTTTAGAAACTTTAAAGTGTTTATCCATATCCAAATCTACCAATTATATGCATATCCTAGCTTCTGGGCCTGAGTAACAGGCAGTTTACTTTGGGCACGCTTTTCATACGAATGTCTAAATACTGCCCCCTAGCCCAAAGAGGTGAAACATGTTTCTGAACCCCGCGTTCTCTACTACAGAGAAAGGTCTCATATTTGCCGCTATGAATTTTGCTATCGCTGCATTGATTTCTTTAGCCCTACCGGAGTCAGCCACATATTGCTGCCTGAAGGCTGTGGGGAGAGGTGGTTGCCGTTTCATTTTTTTCCACATAGTCCCACCAATTGGCACTTTGGGGTGATGCCGGCGCAAATGAGTAGTCATGTTACTTGTATTGCCACTCGAATGGTCTATCGGCAATGAACAGAGCCTACATGTTGTAGACATTTTAACACCACTCGTTGGCAAAGCCTGTTATAGTTTACAGGGAAACCGAAATGTTCCCAGACGGCAGACCTGAATGATACTGGGGCATCTTCTAGTTCTGGCTTGCCATGTTGCTCCTTTGCATTCAGCTAACTGCTAATTCCTTCATCAGTTAATTGCTGCTACGACGGTCTCTTAGCTCTGTTCTCGCTGGAGTGAAATAACTAATGAGCGGAGCTGCATACAGCTACGAGACGAAACAACTCTTTATTTTTTAATACAACCTAATTACTATGTGGATATTTTTCCCATGTTAATTTACACGCCATTGGTTTATGCAATAATATTTTCTTTACAATGATATATGTATATATCTTCCTAGCTATAATATATGATTAAAGTAATGTTCGGTTCACAGTGCGTACTGCACCGTAGACCCTGTACCGAACGGTTCAATACGAATACACGTACTGTTTCACCCCTAGTATCTACAGCCTCTAACGAATGACTGCAAAATCGTGTAAATGTTCCTTACAATCCAGAAGGTTTCGTACAATTACATTCAAACTTAACATACTCTACCGGTCTGTGCGGTCTCAATTTTAGACATTTGTTCACCAATACTAGCTATTGAACCAAGCATGCCATGAAAATGCTATATTCTGAATCGGGAGATTGGAGAACAATCCACAACCTTTTTTTGTTTTAAGATTGAAATCTGAATAAAAAGTGTGTTTCGTGGCATGCTTGGTTCAATAGTTAGAACGTTTTATATTGGATATTCAGTTTTCTATTGAACCAAGAATGCCATGACAAGATTTATTTATTTGGATTTCAATCTAAAATCAAAAAAGAAAGGTGTGGATGTTTTATCATCCTCCCCTGATTCAGAATTTACAATTTTCATTGTCATGGCATGTTTGGTTCAATAGCTAGTATTGGTGAGCAAATTGTCTCACATTTTGGTACCGCACAGACAATTGGTAGAGTAAATTTAAATCTCATTTCATTCAACGTTCTTGATTGTAAGGAACATTTACACGATTTTGCAGGCATTCGTTTCAGGCTGTATGTACCAATTAATTGTGTATTATGGCCTGATTAATCGGACTAGCCTAAACCATGCTGTTTGCAGATATAGTTAGCTATTTAGTTTTACATTCAAGTCACACTTTCGCATGAATATCCTATGATGTGTTTCTGCGAAACCGTGTTCCATCTAGCCAGAGGTGGTACCAAGTCACGATTATTAAAGTCGCAAGTAACAAGGTCAAGAGTCTCAAGTCTAGTCACAATTATAATGGGTGAAGTCCAAGTCATGCATTCTAAGAGCAAGTCTCAAGTCTAGTAAAAAAAAAATCTATACATGTAGTTGAACTTGTCATTGCAAATCTTTGTATTTTTATTGAGGCTACCAGACAGCCCTTTTTCTTATTTTGTCTACAACATATATTTTGATTGTCATTGTAAAATAGGGACCTTGTAGCAGTCATAAGGGCATGAAATCAGTAGAAGACAAGGCAGGTTGACGTGCTCAGAGTAGATTTATTTACGGGTCTTGGTGATCCAATGGTGAAAGCGCCATATCATACTAAAAAGACGAGTAGATTGACCAAATATACACAGGAAAATGCCTGTGTATGAGGCTTAACCTGTCGTATCTGAACGGACATAGGTAGAGGAGGGTGAGACTGCACAGCTTCCCCTTGAAACCAAATCGAATGTCTAACAGGAGCTCAAACAGGTACATACAGTATTTGCATTTAGCCCCTCCTAGGATCATACAATTACCCACTTGGCAATTACAACCGATAAACTGGTTCTACAATGTAAAAGGCAATTCCCCATCATTGGTACATTCGTCTTAATCAGACTTAATGATATTTCATCACCGTTCATACATGGAACAATAATTAATCTTATTGAACCTATTAACTCAAAGTGTTGTGCTCGGGTCACGTAGCCTATTTCTATGCGCAGTGAGGCACGTGCACTCCTATAATGCACAAGCTGAATGACAAAGACCTAGGACACAGAACCCCCGACATAACCTGGGATATATGAGCGAAGAAAACCATACATTGAATTAAATTAACAGAACATCTACCTCTATGAGTCTTGCGAATGTTTATGTGCGTAATAAACATTGCGCCCACTCGGAGGGTAAGAAATGGTAGGACTAAATGAAAATGTATGGTATGAAACAAATGTCCAAGTGTTGCAATAAAAGGTATGTGGATGGAATGATGAAACACCGGCAATTATTATAGGTTTAGATGGAATATAGATTTGCCACATGCATTTAGATGTGTGAAAGCAACGTCAAAAATTTCAACAAGAGAACAAAGCACTCTCCTCCACTGGCGGGAGTTTGGCGATCACAAGTGGAGAGATGCGCCTACAGTAATTAATTTGAACAAATTCCAAATGCAATCTTCATAAGTAAATGTATACATTTCAACAATTTTGACAGCCTACTAAATGGCCAGTAGGCCTACGGTAGTAATTTTTGCTTGGTGCCCCAATGCTGTTGAGTTTGCAAAATAAACAGTTAATATTATTGATCACCAGTTTTTTTGTGGAGCATCCTATTTATGGCCATCCTCTCGCCCTACAATTTTACGTTTGCACTGCACCCGATTCTACAGCTGTACAGCAAATCAGCAGTCTGTTTGCTAGCTTACCCGACCTCTCTCCAGTCAGAGGGCCGAGTGTGCGTTTCACTAGCCAACTTTTTTTGCAAGGGTGATGCTGCGTCTACTGTCTCTGGCTGAGTGGAGAGTAATGCACGGAGAACCTAGACAGAATTACAAGTAATCAGTCTCAAGTCGAGCCTTGAGGCTCCAAGTCATTTTAATTTCTATCAAGTTGAGTCTCAAGTCATCAAATTTGTGACTCGTGTCCACAACTCTGCATCTAGCTATTCACCTGGATCAGCAATGTCACCTTTAGACAGTGTATCTAAAGTAAAACACTTCTCTTCCCTATACAGAAAGAAACCCACACATGTCAATGTGAATTGCTGGTTCTGCAACCAGGACTCAGTGGTCCCATATGGAAACAGAAACTGCTGGGACTGCCCCAACTGCGAGCAGTACAACGGCTTCCAGGAGGTACTGCAATTCATCTCACACAATTATATCCACACTACTGATTGTCAATGCAGCTGATTGTTGCGTGTCATAGATGGTGGACCGTGTCAACATGATGGATCTTGCTTTGTCAAATCAGTAGCCGGGCTTGACTACATTTTTTATCCACTTGTCCTTTGGACAAGTATTTGATGACTTGTCCTTTGGACAAGTAGGACAGAATTTTTTTCCCCCCAAGTCACTTATCCAAAAATAAAAAATAATCTTTAGCACCATTTTTACATCAATGTATGACACAAAATAAATGCATTACTATCTTTTTTACCGTTAGAGAATCACACACAAATGTAGGTTACAACACTGCCGCTTTAAGGCTCTGCTGGAGGATGGTTTTCCCCTCTTGGTAGCCTCTAAAGTATTGCAACATTACAGTTACAACCAAATACTTTTGGCGTTTATAAAATAATTCTCTCCAGGGCTTGAAATGAAAGGTGTGCCGTCATCCCTGGGACAATAAAAAATGTCTGATTCAAAGCTGACTCTGGGATGACGGATCCAGAATTCATAACACTGCACATTAAAATGTTTTTTAGAAGCAATGAGGCTGATGCAACAGATCAGACGTTTAGCTTAAAATATTGATCTAGTTTTATTTCTTCATATTATAAGCTCAACAATGCGCACAATGCAATTAGCAGGAAACAATTATCCTTAATTATATTTGACAAACATGACTGGCGTTTAGCCTGGGGGTAGGGGGTGCCTAATTAAGTCATTAAAGTTTGGCAACATTTTCTGGCGTTTCATGTCCGCATCGGTTTGGACATGAGGCTGTAGCTAATCACCTACACTTTGACGTGTAGGCTTTTTTTATTTATGTATATGAAAAATTGATTTTAATATTATTCCAACGTTGGCCTCTAATCCAATTCTGATCGGAGTTATTGTTTGATTTTGTGATTATTATTTTTCTTTTTACTTGTCCATTCAGACAACTTAAATCTATTTTTCTTGTCAGACAATTTTTTATTTTATTGTCCCGGACAAGAGGACAAGCGTTAATGTCGAGCCCTGAATAGTACTTGCACACTTACCTATAATGCCGTATACATTTCAGGGATTCATGAAAGTCAGGACAATCCTTGTCTGGCAAGGACATTTCATTTGTATTATTTGATCTACAAAATTGCTTCAGGTGAATTTTATAAGGGATAAGATTTGTTTTTGTAATTTTCCATATTATTAATGTCCATGTCTCTCTGCCAGGAAATGCCCTTGTCCTGAGCAAAGGATCAACATTTCAAACTCAGGAATGAGCAGGGTCAGCTATAGAGTACTTGTGTTGTCATAAAACCTAGTGGTCAAACACGGAAATGATTCCAATCTTATTCATCAATATATTCGGCTCTATTTACTGATTTGAAAATGCTAATTGGCAACAAAGTAGACAAATCCCTGCAAGCTCTTTGACTTCGTCTCAAGCCAACACCTTTGCTGTCAGCTAGCTACTAGCTTCCTTGTTCCAAAACAAAAGATATAGATGAAAACGAACATTTTTGGCTTATTTATATGCTTATTTATATGCTTTTGGTGTTGTACATATTACTATCCTGGTAGCAATCAGATATTTACAATCCAGGGTTTTTTCTGCATACAACAGTCTTGGGTGGGCTGTTTTTTGTTAATATTTTCAGTGTAAATGACTAAAACCAGATGTAAAGTATGTAGAAAATATAATGGACCAACATTGCATTCGGAAAGTATTCAGACCCATTGACTTTTTCCACATTTTGTAAAGTTAGACTTATTCTAAAATGTATTAAATAAAAACAATTCCTCATCAATCTACACACAATACCCCATAATAACAAAACAAAAACAGGTTTTTAGACATTTTAGCAAATGTATTAAAAATAAAAAACATACCTTACATAAGTATTCAGACCCTTTTGCTATGAGACTCAAAATTGAGCTCAGGTGCATCCTGTTTCCATTGATCATCCTTGAAGATGTTTCTACAACTTGGAGAGGAACTGCAGAGAAGAATGGAATAAACTCCTCAAATACAGTTGTGCAAAGCTTGCAAACCTGTTTTTGCTTTGTCATTATGGGATACTGTTTGTAGATTGAGGGGAAAAAAACACTTTATTCCATTTTAGAATAAGACTGTAAAGTAACAAAGTGTGGAGAAGGTCAACGGCTCTGAATACTTCCCGAATGCACTGTATATAGGGCCTGAAACTATTTTTGGTCCACCAGTCACTGGTGCAGGTAGTTAAAAAAATGATTACTACAAGTTTAGCTGGCTAGCTAGACTAACTTACCAATCTAAAAAAAAAAAATGCTGACGTGGGCTGCTTGAGTGACTGTCAGTGACTGACATAACAAGAAAAAAATGTTTGATGCACAACCAAATTTAAAAATTGCACCTTGTGTATTCGAAGTCTCAACAGTAAGTGGAGAGAACCCGATGGGGTGTTTTTATTTTTGTGGAAATTGATCCGCAGGCCTACAAAGGGTCAGTTGCCCATCCCTGAGCTAGACCAACATTGTAACCAGCTAGACCATCATGGACAGACCAGCTTGAAATGTAGGCTGGTCTGTGCTGTTTTTTCAGCAGGGAGGCACATACTGTACCAACCAATACTACTCACCCGACAGGTGTGGACCAGTGCTGCCTTGGCTGCAGTCGTCTGGTCTGCCACTGCTCCCTTAGCAGCTGCCACTTTGGCACAAGTCAACAAGTTCAACTTCCAACTAAAGAGTGGAGCATGCGTTATAGATCAATACCATCAATTGTTCCGAGTAATGACTTAGGGCAAAGTAATAACAGGGCTGATATACATGCAATGCATGCCAGTCTCTCTTGGCTAAGAATTGTGGAGAGACTGACTGCATCACTTCCTTTTATAAGAAACAGTGTGTTGAAAATCCCAAATTGTTTGCATACACATGCCATCAGAGGTCTTTTCACAGTCCCCAAATCCAGAACTAATTCAAGAAAGTGTACAGTATTATATAGAGCCATTACTGCATGGAACTCCGTTCCATCTCATATTGCTCAAATTAACAGCAAACCTGGTTTTAAAAAAAATGATAAAGCAACAGCTCACAACGCCTCTCCCCTATTTGACATAGATAGTTTGTGTTTGTATTGCTATGTAGGCTACGTGTGCCTTTTTTATTATTATTATTTTTTAAATGGGATTTTATGTTGTTCTGTCCTTGAGCTGTTGTCTATTAATGGCAGGGGTGTACCTATGGGCAGTACACCAAAAAGGGCTGTGAGGGGATACTGATCTATAACAGTGTCATATATATATATATATATATACTGCTCAAAAAAATAAAGGGAACACTTAAACAACACATCCTAGATCTGAATGAAAGAAATAATCTTATTAAATACTTTTTTCTTTACATAGTTGAATGTGCTGACAACAAAATCACACAAAATAATCAATGGAAATACAATTTATCAACCCATGGAGGTCTGGATTTGGAGTCACACTCAAAATTAAAGTGGAAAACCACACTACAGGCTGATCCAACTTTGATGTAATGTCCTTAAAACAAGTCAAAATGAGTCTCAGTAGTGTGTGTGGCCTCCACGTGCCTGTATGACCTCCCTACAACGCCTGGGCATGCTCCTGATGAGGTGGCGGATGGTCTCCTGAGGGATCTCCTCCCAGACCTGGACTAAAGCATCCGCCAACTCCTGGACAGTCTGTGGTGCAACGTGGCGTTGGTGGATGGAGCGAGACATGATGTCCCAGATGTGCTCAATTGGATTCAGGTCTGGGGAACGGGCGGGCCAGTCCATAGCATCAATGCCTTCCTCTTGCAGGAACTGCTGACATACTCCAGCCACATGAGGTCTAGCATTGTCTTGCATTAGGAGGAACCCAGGGCCAACCGCACCAGCATATGGTCTCACAAGGGGTCTGAGGATCTCATCTCGGTACCTAATGGCAGTCAGGCTACCTCTGGCGAGCACATGGGGGGCTGTGCGGCCCCCCAAAGAAATGCCACCCCACACCATGACTGACCCACCGCCAAACCGGTCATACTGGAGGATGTTGCAGGCAGCAGAACGTTCTCCACGGCGTCTCCAGACTCTGTCACGTCTGTCACGTGCTCAGTGTGAACCTGCTTTCATCTGTGAAGAGCACAGGGCGCCAGTGGCGAATTTGCCAATCTTGGTGTTCTCTGGCAAATGCCAAACGTCCTGCACGGTGTTGGGCTGTAAGCACAATCCCCACCTGTGGACGTCGGGCCCTCATACCACCCTCATGGAGTCTGTTTCTGACCGTTTGAGCAGACACATGCACATTTGTGGCCTGCTGGAGGTCATTTTGCAGGGCTCTGGCAGTGCTCCTCCTGCTCCTCCTTGCACAAAGGCGGAGGTAGCGGTCCTGCTGCTGGGTTGTTGCCCTCCTACGGCCTCCTCCACGTCTCCTGATGTACTGGCCTGTCTCCTGGTAGCGCCTCCATGCTCTGGACACTACGCTGACAGACACAGCAAACCTTCTTGCCACAGCTCGCATTGATGTGCCATCCTGGATGAGCTGCACTACCTGATCCACTTGTGTGGGTTGTAGACTCCGTCTCATGCTACCACTAGAGTGAAAGCACCGCCAGCATTCAAAAGTGACCAAAACATCAGCCAGGAAGCATAGGAACTGAGAAGTGGTCTGTGGTCCCCACTTGCCGAACCACTCCTTTATTGGGGGTGTCTTGCTAATTGCCTATAATTTCCACCTGTTGTCTATTCCATTTGCACAACAGCATGTGAAATGTATTGTCAATCGGTGTTGCTTCCTAAGTGGACAGTTTGATTTCACAGAAGTATGATTGACTTGGAGTTACATTGTGTTGTTTAAGTGTTCCCTTTATTTTTTTGAGCAGTGTGTATGTGTATATATATATTATATATATATAATATATATATATCAGAGAAACATTTAAATATTAATTCCCAGAAATCTGACAGCCCCAAAACATTTGCAACAGTGTGGCTGGTTCCGTTTTACATCTGACACAGGTAGGATCAAAATCAGAGAATATTCTTCCAAGTTTGGCCCCGGACGAGTGGATGTGGTGAACCACCTTGAATTGAATGAGGCTGTGTCTAGTGCTAAAAGAGGACGAATGCACCTTGTGCAGCACAGATTCCCAGGTGTCCTTTTCCCAACGAGTCTTTATAGGCACCAAAGAAAGTTATTAATGATTGCATATACATCTGAAATTGCTCCCCTAGGAACCTTGTTCAGCTCAAAGATGTGCTCTATAGCTGTATTCGCAGGCCTATGGGGAAATTCAGGTGTGTTAGCTCTGACAAAGTTCCTAGTTTGGAGATAGCGGAAAAAGTGTTATTGGGGGAGGTTGAACCTTTCCTGTAGCTGAGCAAAAGAGGCAAATGTATCATCAAAGAATAATTGGGCTAGTGAGGAGAGGCCTAGTGAGTGCCAGATGGCAAAAGCCACATCATTCAAAGATGGAGGAAATAAGATGTTCTGATTGATTGGGCCTGATAGAGAAAAGCCTTGGAGGCTAAAGGCTAAACGGAACTGATTCCAAATTTTAAGAGACTGCTTTACAATTGGGTTGACACACCTTTTGTCTAGGGACACTGGGAGAGACGAGCACAACACAGAAGAAAGTGCAGCAGGTTTACATGATTGACTCCATCTGGACCCAGAGTGGTCTAGGGCCAGTAGGATCAGTCTGCAGCCAGTACAAAAGGGCTCTGAAATTTGCAGCCCAATAGTATGTCTGAAAATTTGGTAGAGCTAAACCACCCAGTGCCATATGCTTCTGCAAATGTCTTCTACCAATCCGTGGTACCTTGCCATCCCAAATAAAATACATGAATGTTTGATCCAGTGTATTAAAAAAAGATTTTGGAACAAAAATGGGTAAACATTGAAATAAATATAACAATTTGGGCAACACATTCAATTTAATGACATTAATCCTTCCAATAAGAGAAAGAGGTAGCGAATTCCAAAAAGTAAAAGATGGTTTCAAACTGTCTGCTAGAGCAACAAAGTTTTCCTGAAACAAATTTGAATATTTCCATGTCACTTTAACTCCCAAGTAGGTGAATTGATCCCGGACAATCCTAAACTGAAATCTTGCAAAAGAGCACTTTAAAGCAGCCTTATTTACAGGAAAAAGCTCACTTTTGCCTAGATTCAGCTTGTACCCTGAGATTGAGCCAAACTTTTTAAGAACAGATAAGGCACATGGCAATGAGGTATCAGGGTTGTAGATAAACAAAAGGAGGTCTTCGGCATATAGCGAGACTTTCTGCTCTAAGCCCGTCCTGATTATACCTTGAATGGCATCATTAGAGCGTAGTGCAATGGCGAGAGGCTCGATTGCCAGAGCAAACAACAAGGGGGAGAGTGGACAACCCTGTCTGGATCCGCGGTGCAAGGCAAAATAGTTAGAGGACAAGTTGTTTGTCCGTACCAAAGCCATGGGAGAAAAATAAAGAATCTTTATCCACACAATGAATTTGGGGCCAAAGCCAAATCTATAAAGGGCAGCTGTTAGGTAGTCCCACTCAACGCGGTCAAAAGCTTTTTCCGCATCAAGTGAGACCACCACCTCCGGGTCCCCCAACGCTGGGGTGTACAGTATATTCATAAGGCGTCTAATATTGAAAAACAAATGCCCATTTCTCACAAAGCCAGTCTGGTCAGAGTGTATTACTTGGTGGAGCGAGCCTTCCATACGGATGGCTAAAAGCTTGGCTAGGATTTTGTAATCGCAGTTTAAAAGCGAAATTGGGCGATAGCATCCACATTCCAGGGGGTCTTTGTTTTTCTTTAATAGTAATGAAATTGAAGCCTGATGAAGACTAGGCGGTAACTTTGAGGTATTAAGGCACTCTGCAAATAATCGAGACAAGAATGGGCAAAGCAGACCAGAAAACGTCCTGTAAAATTCAGTTGGAAAACTGTCCGGACCCGGTGATTTACCACTTTTCATTGCGGACACTGCTGTTGCAATCTCCTCAGGTATAAATTCTTCTTCTAGACAGTCATGGGAGTCTATCAATTGAAGGCATATTCAAGCCATTAAAGAATGAATCAATCAGCAAAGGGTCTTCAGGAGATTGAGGTGTATAGCGCAGAGTAAAATTGTTTAAATTGATCATTTATCTCTATGTATAGCTGTGGTGGCACCAGACAGGGTCCTTATTTGTGGGATTAAACGTGAGGCCTCAGATTTACGGATCTGATGTACAGTGATTATTTCAATCGGGTGTTAACGCTGGGCTGGGACAAAACCCTTCACACATTCCTGCTCTTCAGGACTTGCAATGACGGAAACATACCAAAGCAAGAGAATTATCTTCAGGCTAAAACAGCTTACTTAATTGACAGGTTTGCTTGTGAGTGCCACTTTCAAAATTACTGGCTGAAATTATACAGAACAGTTCTAGCATCACTTTAAAATAGATTATTAATATTCTGATAAAATGTTAATCATTGTCCTGCAATATATGCTTCATTTATTGAAGTATTTGCTGTGCTAGACACAAGGGATCATGTTTGCGTTATAAATCTTGTTTTATGTTCTGAATCTAGAAAAACATGCCAAAATGCTAATGAAATTGCCCCCCCTGGAGCATTATACAGTGGCATAAAACAAAAACAAAATACATTTGTATAAAATATTTGAATAATGTAATGTTGGAATGAAACAATCACGACCTTTAAACACTTGTTGGGACAATGAAGATAAAATGCCTTTTATGGTGTCTGACGGAGTTGACATGAATATAGTTAGGTGCATTTAATGAAAAAAGCTTTTAATTAGATTGTTCCTTTACATGGGATGATAGCTGATACTTTGGTCTATAAAAATATGTATTTAATTTTTTTTTTTTTTTTTTAAATATTGTTAATATTAAAAAAATTGAAAGAAATGGTCCCATCTTTCAAGAATCCCTGAGCCTCACTTTGGTCCTTGTACTTGTCTTGCTTGCTTTTAGAATGGTGACTACAACAAACCTATTCCTGCTCAATTCTCGGAGCATCTAAACCATGGTGTATCTGCTGGCGTGCCCTTGCCTGAGACACCAAAGACGCTGCAGTGGGTCAACTGTCAGATGCTGTTGTGCAAAAAATGCAACAACAACCAGTCCGTCAAGATCAAGCAGTTGGCCTCATTCATCCCAAGGGAAGATGTATGTATTCTTTTTTTTACTGTTTGATTTGTGGAAAACTGCAGTGTGTGTGATCCACGGTGAGTTTGTATAAAGCCAATGTGGTCATTAGAAAAACAACAATTCTATTTTGGTTTCCCTCCCCTAGGAGAACTATGATGAGGAGATTGAGGTGTACAAGCACCACGTGGAGCAGACCTACAAGTTGTGCAGACCCTGTCAGACGGCCGTGGAGTACTACATCAAGCACCAGAACCGCCAGCTCCGGGCTGTGCTCTTCAGCCACCAGCTCAGACGCAGCAGAGACTGTGACAAAGCATTCGTAAAGGTCACTTTCAATGGAAACAAGTCCATCTGATAAGACTGTTGAGCAAGCATCAGCACTATACTTATAGTAGAAAATGATTTTCTAAGAAATAGAAATGCATTTACCACTGTCAGGTCTTTCGATGAGTTTCAGCAAGAAATTATTTAAGTGCATAAATTGAATACTCTGTATAAATAGGTGTGCACATTTTATTAACCTTCACAAGGGATCTAGATGTGGCAGTATAGGAATTTGGATCTATCCTTACGCTCTAAACTTTTTTTCACAGAGCTCCTACTCCTTCGGCACACCAGTTGGCGTGATATTGCTTCGTGTCATGGCGTTTCTCACCTGTGCCTTCCTAGTTGCAACAGCATTGTATGGCTCTGGGGACCAAACTGCATCCGCTGGTGCACCCCAAACACTAAGCGGAGGGATCATCCCTCCAAAGCCTGCTCCCTCCAACAAATCGACTCCCAAAAACGGTAGCAGCGAGGCTGGACAGGTGTTCCAAGACCTGCTGGAGCTGCTTCCAGAGGAGGCCGTAGAGAATGCAAAGCTTGTCTGGCAGTATGGAAGGAACCATCAGATGGCCGTGGTCTCCATTGGCCTGCTGACCTGTATCACTGGTGTCTGTCTAGGAGGACCTGTCAGGTAATTTATTCCTCTTAACTCATTGTTTCTATGACGAAGAATTCCGGGTATGCACTGGTGCCTGAATCTGGAGTTTTGGCTACTTAAATTGAAAATTATCTTTGATTTTTGACCTTTTGGGCATTAAGAGAAGGTCCAAGAGGGCCTGAAAAGTGCCTTTTTGTTTAAAAAAAATCAAAAAAAATCCAGATAGTAGTTATATACTTTGTTCCTGGTTTTTCAGATTGAGGCGAATTGATGCCGTGGCCTCTGTCCTGTGGTTCCTGGTCTTGTGCCTGTACTTGGTGGAGAGATACCTGAAAGCTGATGTCTCAAGCTGGCTGGATACAGTCAAACTCGGCACTACCTCCTTATGTTGCCTGGTTGGCTTTGCCGCTGCTGTGGCAACACGCAAATCCATGGGCCCGAGAAGAGCGAGAGGTCGAAGGTCAGAATCTGAACAGTGACACTTAAATGTACTTATAAGACCCACCGAATACACTAGGACCTACTTCTGAACACATAGGATATGTTTCTATAACGCATATGACTTTCCCGCCTTTTCTCATCTTTGCTTTGCTGATATTAACCAACTAATTGATGCGCTTGTGTTATTAGCCTAATCTGAAGATTTCTTACTTGGCATTGGTTGTCTAATGCAGCTTTCTGATTTATCCTGTTGATTTGGAAAGTAATTTTACCAACAACCCTATCTAAACTACACAGGGACTCCTATTAAGCATGGAGCATAGCTAACACTTAAATTGTAGCTGTATTTTCTGACTTTTGAAAAAAAAATATATATATAACTTAGAAAATCGAAATCAATTGGCTGTGTAACAGATATGAACAGATCGAGGTGCTGCCTTTTTCTTTGACATTAGCATGGCTCAAGCCTCAATCTTGTTTTTAAAACCCTGATGGCTAATACAACATTTTGACAGGGCAAACCATGCCTATCAAATGTAATCAAAGGCCTAAGAGTGAGTCATTTTATTTCAAAACCTGAATATTGTGACGAATCCTGGGGTAGTGATTGTAGTGGGAAAGTGATTTTAATCTGAAAGTTCTATAACACTTGCTAGCCGTCGAAATAGTTTGACAATATCGTCCGATGCCTCCCGTTGTGTGCTGTACGTTTTATATTTGGTGGACTAATAAACGTTTTGGAAGGAGAGAGTCTGGGGACAGGCTTTGGCAGAGGACTAGTTAGTTTAGATTGGGGGGGAAAAAAACTCTTCCCGGAATCAAATCGAGTAGCTGGCAAGCATGCACACACTATTTGTGTTCTACTTGCTGAGATTATTCAAAACCCAGGATTATTTGCCGTCCAGTATACTTTGCTCACTGCCTGGGCTGCACTACGCATGTAAAATGGAGCCCATAGTTTTTTGCCCAAGGCCCATGTGCGGGTTTCTCTATGAAGTTGTTTTTTTCCCATGCACCTGCAACAAGATATCTCACATGTGCTTTTTTAATGTTTAATGTCCGTGCCCTACACCAGTGTCAAGTCCAGTTGTGCTGAATTCAGTAATTCATCCCAACAAGTTTTGCACTGTAAAAACAGTATGGTTTGTTTGACCGAGCCTATTTCACAATAATGATGGAAATCTAGCCACTGTGATAAGCTTGGGTGACAAGGTGTCTCATTGTTAAACTGCTAGGCTAAATATTGTTACATCACTGCTTTTTACCTAAAATATTTTGCCCTTTTGTTTTGCGACTATAAAGACCACACTAATAGAGTGGGGTTGGTTGGCTTTCCTGGCATACTGAATTTATTCTTGAAGTTTTGAATGAAACGATAGTTGGGTAGGTGTTGTGAAAAAAGGTTTTGTTGACATCTTTACCAATATACCAAAAAGACTGACTACTCTTGGTATTGAAACTCAAAAGTGGCACTGCTTTTGACCTGTATTTCTCTACTGTTGTGTAGCACAGGTTTTGCCTAATTGTTTAAAGAAGACAAACAAGCTTATGATTAAGTGAAAGCTGTATACAGTTCACATGTAGTTTCCCCAGGTACAGGGTGCTCTCCTGAAGTTTTTTTGTTGTTGTATTTTTCATATTCTGTGTACACAAGTTTTTTTTATTTTTTATTGTTTCATTCCCCAGAGTGGTACATTAATGTGGCTGTCTTTAGAGGAAATGTGAGATGCCAATCCTCCCTAACTCTCTGTCTTTGCATGTTAGGTTCTGATGTAGAATTCAATATCCTCTTGTAAAGTATATGCTAATCCATATTTTAGAGGAAGTAATAGGCCTAACTATACTGCTATGTGCCTCCACTTTACCTTCCTAATTTTGTGTTCATCCTCAGCACCATATTTACAATATGTAGGCTATTAAAATCCACTGACAGCTCCCCAGCCCTCAAGCATGCACTAATATTCGGTTTGATGATACTTTGTGTTTAATGTAGCTTTTGAAGGTGATGTAAAATTAGACAGGAATGCTACGCATAACATGCTATAACTATTAATGTGTATCTTCTTTTGAGTGAAAGTTACTTTATTTAAATGATAGATGTGAAGAACGACTGTAGATTGTACTCGAGGGTAACATTACTGCACAAACTCATAACTTGTATGTTGCATTCTCAACTTTTTGGTTTATGTACTAAGTCCAGCATCTGTAACCAGGTTTCCATCTAACCATTTCCTTTGGATGAATTACCTGGCGCATGAAAAAGTCACGACCGGGCTGATGGAAACAGTAAATTCCGCTACTATTTTATAAATGTCGACAGACTTTGTTAGTTTGGTCAAATAAATTATGAGAGTAATGACGGTGGAAACGCCTTTGTACAAATATTGATATAAAACACATGATATTGAATATAAACTTGGAGTTCCGCGATGTGTTGTCTTCCCACCACGACTCGGGAAAGCATGCAGTTTATTAGGCTCCAGATGAAATCAATTCGGATGAACGTCACAGAGTGGTGAAAGTGCATGGTGATGTGCTTCTCCTTTCCAATAAATATCGAGGGTTTTATTCTGGTGACATAATCATCGATGCTTGGCTGCCGTTTTGACAAATAATCTTGCTCTTATCCATAATAATCTCATGTAGGTAGCCTACCCGCACTGTATCTGCGAGCTGTTGGCAAGAGTGCATGTGTCAAGACCATAGTGGGCACATTTGCAATTTAATGCAACAGTTTTTGACAAAACCATCAGCGTTGAAAATGTGATGGAAACTCATTTAACTTGTATATTTTTAATTCAGTACATGGGAATTTTACCGCAAAAGTACATTTTGTGCAGTAAGTCAGTTTGATGGAAACACCTGCATATTGTTTTATGCAGATTTTATAATATCATTAAATCTTTCGCTAATTGGATGGAAACCTAGCATGAGACAATACCCACAGTTGGTTGTGAAAATCTGGATTTCTGGGATACAGATGCTGTCCAATTATTGTTACATTGCTTTGACAGAGTTTTCAATCTGCAAAAATATTATGAGTATGTAGCTAATATTTATGTAATACGCGTTACAATGCCAAATGTATTTAACTGGTTCTAGCACATTTCCCTCTGTTAGTAGTTTGGCATTTGCCTATGAAAGCGTACTTGACTCTTCATGTTTTGCATCATATGAGTATGCTAGTATACCTGATTTAATAGATACTAACAACTTGTTTATCTCAACCAATGTTTTTAGCAAACATTTTTTGCCTAACCTTATTCTTTTAATTGTGTTGTGAGCATACGTCTCTTAGTGTCACTTATGTGTATGTTATGTGTGTTTCTATTCACCATAGTAACAAGGGATTACTTTATAGTTATTTTAGTTTATGCCAAATTGACGACTGTAGGTTATGAAACTTAAAACTATTTGTGCCCATTATTTATAAGTGTGCCGCTAACAATGTGATAGTAAAAACTAATTAGTTGTGAATCTAGTGCATTTTTTGCTTACTTTTTATACTGTATATGTGTTGCAGTGCTGAAACACTAAAATATTCAGTACCCTGAAGGGAGATTGAAGTGTTCCCCATTTTCCACAAGATTAAAAGGATTGTTCAGACAAATTACAAACAAAATACGTAATCCATTTGTTTCCTTATGTCTCCTTGTCCAAAGACTGCTTTACAGGTAAGGAAACAAAAATATAAATATGCAATTTGGCTGAACTATCCCTTTTAATACACCAAATAATTTATGGTACTTTATCTTATCATTAATATTTGAGTATGGAAGGGTTAATGTGTATTCCAAAACATACAATATAAGCTTTCATGTAATATCCAATGCCCATTTATGTGAAGTTACTATATTTTTGGTAAAGCAACTATTTAAGCTATTCCGTCCATTCTAAAAAATGAACTGCAGCATATTCCAACTGAAACACGTTCTCTTGGGTACTGCATCTTGAATATTGTAGGTTGTCACTACCCTTTATATAGCCTATTGGGTTCATTTTGTATTAGTAAACCATGTATGTTGGATCACTGTAAATTTAAATAAATTACTGAAATGTTATGCCTTTTCTATTTATCCCATTCTTTTATGAGAAAAATGCCTGACCTGTTCTTAACCCTTACCTTTAAAGAATGTTATAGCTCAGACACACTGCAAAGAGAAACAGCTAAAAGTAGCAAGTTGCTATTGTGTGTTTGCAGTCACCTGCACATAGTGGCCACTGACAAACGGTGGACATTCAACAGGTGCAATTGTCAGAAAAGGATGTCTGATGTTCCGGTCACTGTTAATCCTGTGTTTTGACCTTTACAAAATAACTTCCTGTGGTTTTCACCTTAACTAGTATAGTCCAGCCTACTTCCTTTTTTTAATGTGTTTAGGAAGAGAGCACTTCATTCTGTCAACGCCAAGTAGCCTAGATTTGAAGGGGGTATAGTGTACTGCAGTGCTTCCAAAATTCTGTCCCCGGGACCCCAAGGGGTGCATGTTTTGGTTTTTGACCGAACAATACACAGCTGATCAAAGCTTAATGATTAGTTCATTATTTGAATCGGCTGTGTAGTGTTCGGTCAAAAACCAAAACATGCACCCCTTGGGGTCCCGGGGACCAAGTTTGGGAAACACTTGTGTACTGTATGTTATATAACATTGTTTAGATGTATTTATAAACTGGGTGGTTCGTGCCCTGAATGCTGATTTGGCTGACAGCCGTGGTATACCACGGGTATGACAAAACATGCATTTTTACTGCTCTAATTATGTTGGTTTCCAGTTTATAATAGCAATATGGCACCTCAGAAGTTTGTGGTAAATGGCCAATATAACTCGACTAAGGGCTGTATCCAGGCACTCCGCCATGTATCGTGCATAAGAACAGCCCTTAGTCATGGTATATTGGCCATATACCACTCCTCCTCGTGCCTTATTGCTTAAATAAACCTTGTCTGTACTGAATGTAAGTAAGCTACTTAATGGACGTGGCAGTTGTGTGTGTACTCCTGACTAAGATCTTTTATGAATTGTTATGTGTTTGCCACGAGCCCACTAGTATAACAGGCACTGTCAGCTGGTTCATGTTTGTCAGACAGCTGGGATAGACTGTCAATGGCTCCCATTGACATGTAGCCTCATCACTATACACAATATCCCATGTCTAACATTCACTGCTGGATAGAAGGGTTGTTTGATCTTGTCTGACCATTGCCTTAATGTACACTTGAATAAGTATTGGCAGGGTGGTTTGAGGTATACTCTGGGTCACCAATTGTCGGACAAAGGGTTACTGTCATCGACCTCGACCAGGATTTAATAGGCCTACCTTCATTAATGATGTCGAGTTGCCTTTACTAAGGGGCAATCTGCAGTTAACACAACAGTGGTCATCCCGCAAATGTTTTGGTTAACAGCTGAGGGATGGGGCTGGAGAAATCTAACCACTCAAATTCATAAACAAAGCTATGGATGCAAGGTCTAACTTTAATCCACTGTTAAATACAATGTGATCCTTCTCGATTTGTTTTACTCTCCCCCACCTTTTTATCATTTATGTACAGCGGGCAATGCCGGTATCATTGTAGCTCATTTTCAATGGTCTGTTTCTGTTTTGCGGAAATTGTTTGCCCTAACCTTCAATTTGACTAGTTGACCTTTACAAATACAATAATTAATATTACATCTGTAAAGTATTAAAATATGATTTTACAGATGTAATATTAATTGTATTTGCAAAGCACATTTCTAGCACAATAGATTTCACAGTATTAAAAATGGCTAAAGGCACAAGGCTGCCATTTTTATATCGACATTAAGTCATTTTTGGGTAACAATTAAGTACCTTAACGTAATACATTTCCATTAAAAAGGGGCGAAAAAAGCTTTTTAGCTAAAATATTTTCAAGCAACAATTCTGCTAGGACTGTCTGGGAGTGGACTGAGTGGAGAGGGGAAAACTAGCTGTTATTGGCTGAGGTGTGGAACTCTTGGTCTATTAACCAATTTACCACATGATGTCACCATGCTGATTAGGAGGTCCTATGTAGTTGCTGGTTGAAAATACAATCTATCAGGAAATAACACTGATCACGTTTTCACAGTAAAGTGTTCGTTTCATTAGTTGTGCAATATGATATAAGAACTGAATTTTCACTGCACCGGGCCTTTTAAGAAATACTTGTCTGGAGGGCTATACAGAGAATTTGATTTGGAATTGTCACCCCTATTGTTAACAATATTGGCTATATTAAAATCCCCCAAACTACCTCTACCTGCAAACTCTCTTCTCCATTTTGAATAATGTATTTACAAAAAAACGGAAGGAAAACCCTGTTATCCCCCCCAAAAAAATATTTCAATTCGCATAGCTATCTGCAGAGGTGTCGAGTTCAGTGGTGGATCGATTGTGCTCTTCTTCTGTTGCAGGTACCTTTCCGGTAGCGCTGTGGACGCGAGGTATGGTACCCAGGCTCCCCTGCTCTCTCCCATCTCCCCTGGCTCCTCCTCTACCTTCATCCCCACTCCACCCCCAAACCTCTCCCAGCTCATCAATCGACAGAAGAGCCCCCGAGAACGCAAAGCCTCTCCCTCTTCCCTGCCCGGTCGTCTCAACCGAGCCCTGTACCTCGGCACCATCCCATCCCTCGCCAGAACAGGTAAGATGGCTGGCGCCTTAGGTTGTCTTTCAGGTTCTGTACATGACTGTTCTGCCTTTCATTCTATGCGCTGTGATTCAGCGCCACCCAGTGTTCATATATAACTGTGTAGCTTGCACTTCTATGGTACTTTCTTGGCTGACTATCAAATTAGTTATACCATAAGGAGGACAGTACAATGACATAAGGCAGTAACAGGGTTATGTGGCGCGGTTATTACATGCTTCACAACACTAGCTATTAGAATTCTAAAACATGGCTACAGAGATCACTGAATGACTTGCATTGTTTTGTATGCATGTTGCATGGAGGTTTATTTGTCCGGGAAATGTTCTAATTCAGGGTTTCCAAGACTCGGTCCTGGATCCCTCCCCTGTGTGCACGTTTTGGTTTTTGCCCTGGCATTACAAAGCTGATTCAAATAATCAAAGCTTGATGATGAGTTGGTTATTTGAATCAGCTGTGTAAGTGCTAGAGCAGAAAACAAAACGTGCACCCAGGGGTAGCCCTCAGGACCAAGTTCGGGAAACCCTGTTCTAATTGATAGTGTGCTCATGTATTTTAGATTCCGGCTACCTGTTCAGTGGAAGTAGACCACCTTCACAGTGCAAAGACTCCCCACCTTCAGGTAACATTGAGCAGTGGATAAATGTTGCAATTTAGAGTATCTACAACTCTCCCTGGTTTTTTTTTTTCTCTTTTTTTGTTGTTGTCTTGTAGAACAATTGTAAGGTAACCTTTTCTTACCCAGAGACCCCCACCCAGGCAAACCGGTGACCCAGGGACCCCCATCATATGTTAGCAAAATAGTTTTGTCTTATCAGGTGAATGATAATAGCAAGAAGAAGTAATAACCATTTTAAAATAATAGATTTGTCAAATCATTTTTTATTTTGACCCCACATTATAATTGGAAGAGGAAGTTTAAACTCTAACATACCTTTCTAACTAATAGGCTTACTCTAAACACATTTTTGCTAATAGCAGCTGTGTAAACAAAGGTGAGCAATGTGTTGAATATCTTAAGTCAAGAAAGATTACTAGCAGCCAGTGTCACTTTCTGTGACTGGTACTCACAGGTGCTTTTTCGAAAGCCTATGTAAAGCCTTGTTCACAATGGAAGTTTGAAGTGACTCAGATCCTATTTATTTGCAATTTTGGATTTGCCCTCAAGTGGTTTTTAGACTGTTATTCAACATATCTTGTTGTTTTCTCGCTACTCTGTTGACAGTTTGACTAGAACACGTGGTAGCTAACTAGCTTGGTAATTGTTTTCAAACAAATGAGTGAATGTGCTACAAAGCTAAACAGCTAGCTAGTTGACTGCTGTGACTAGCCAAAAAGGACTCATTTTGAAAGTTCGATCATGTTATCCTTTGAGGCTTTAAGTGTTCTTACACTATGATTTTGAACATTCAAAGCAACAGGGAAATGTCCATGGGAGGCACTGTTGTCAACTTGGCTTGCTACATAACTTCTGAGTGATAGGAACCACAAGCACCACCACCAATCAGCCTACACCACTACACACACACCCATCATTACTATGACAACTAGCATAGCCTTGTCAGCGAATGACTGCTGTCTGAACACACACACACACACATCCGATTTGGTCACTTGTAACTTGCTGTCTGGACGGTCAGTGGTCGAAAACGGATTTGAAAAACAAAACTAATTTCAGTATAAAGGCCTGCAGTGTGAGCAAGGCTTTAGAAACTCCAGTCAGTATACTTTGCTTCAATTAGTGTAATTTGCTCAGTATTAGAGTTGAGATAGTTGACACCAAATAATATATTATATTTTCTACTGTAAGCATGCAATTTTCTGTTGCTAGCGATATTCATAAAAACATTTAAACAAATATTTGTTCCTTTTTTTAAATGTTATATATTTAAAGCAGAATCCCCTGCTTTAGCATCTTTTTGATCTTCTCACAAAACATTCAATGTAAAATGTTAAAATCTGCAATGAATAACATAGAACAGGACAATGAGTTTTGCAGTTGTTGCATAGATTTGACTAAAACAACTTCCACCTTTTTTTTTCTTTTGGAGCAGATTATTTTTCCCTGAAGTCTGGGAGCCGTCCGTCATCCCCATGCCCCTCCCCGACCCCCTCGGTTGCCGGCTCAGTCACGTCCAGCTCCAGCTCTCGCCACCGCCGCCCCCTCATCAGCCCGGCAAGACTCAACATCAGTGGACAGAAACTCCGCCTCTTCTCGTCTGACACAGAGCACCAGCCCCCACCCACTCCGACCCCGCCACACCACTTCTCAGCAGAGCCCGCCCCTTTTCACAGCGGAAGCTTCCACCTGCCAGACGTATCCCCGTACCACAGTAGTAATGGTATGAACCACTGGGTGTAGATATGCATTTATGAATGTCTTTTTTTTTTTTTTTTGCATGAACATGTGGGGTTGTATTCAAAGATCGTACACTAAATGTGATATTTCAAGTTGTATTATTCGTATGTGTAGGATACACATGGTATACACCATCCAATGAAATGCTTACTTGCTGTTTCCTTCTCGCCAATGCAACAATAAGAAATTATAAAAAATAAGAAAATGAACATAAAGTAAATGCCTCAGTAGTATAGAATAAACATTTTAGCAAAAGTATAATAAAGGTCAAATTTAGAGGCTGATATTTACACGTGTTTTGGAGAAGGAGGCGGGGTTACACTGATTCTCCAGATTTTTATGCTTTATATTAATTACTGGTGTTGGCATCTATCCATTTCATCTCTTTTTAGTCTTATGTGTTCATCGATGACCCACTTAACATAGTCCGATGTAAAGCTGTGAGAAAGGAATGACTTCGGGTGCATGTGTGTTTGACTGACGCACGGCTCCACTGCGATGTGATTCCAGACTTGAGCTCCTTGCTGAAGGAGGGCAGTGTAATCTCAGAGGAGCGCGAGAAGAGACGGGGCAGCTCCTCAGGCTCCTCAGCCTGTATGGTGGACACCACCACAGGAGCCATGGACAGCACCCCCGGATGGAAAGGTGAGCACTGATATCTTGTAATGATCTAATAATCACATCTAACCAAAGACATTGTCATTATTCAATTGCTTGGTTGGTCATGGATGATGGTTGACAAATGTAAGAAAGATTGGCAGGCAATTTACCCAATCTACATTTCAATCAAATCAGTTGTATAAATGAAAGGTGGTTCGGAACCAAGGTTTTGTGATGAGTAACCTTGCCTGATAGGCCTGCCTTCCTAGTTACCTGAGCAAATGCCTAGGCTTTAGCTCAGAGGGATAACACACTTGTGGCACACAGGCAACTCAGGTTTGAACCCAGGTCGGTCACATTGACATTTGTTTTCTCTGTTGTGGTTTGCAGGTCTCTTGGGTCGCTCTCTTTGGCCGGGCATCCTCCTAGCGAGCCTGAGCGCCAACTTGTTCTTCACCTCCCTCTACCTCTATCGCAACTGGTGAGACACACCTCGGTCCTTCACAACCTGTATAAAAATAAATGTTGCATAAATAATATGCCCCCAACAATTTCATGGGAGTGTGATATGTGCAAGCTAATAAGCTGTGGACAGATATGTTCATTAAGTAGACATGTTCATCAGCGTTTTAAGATCAGAAATCCAGTGGGCATCCCTCTGTAGCAGTAGGGTCTCGATGTTACCTCCTCCTTGTTAAAGTAAGCTGCTCGATGTGATGCATTTGAGGAAGGCGATAGGATGGTTAGCTTCAACAAAGTGAGCTGCTACTGGGTACCCAGTGTTCTTACCTGATTGAGCTGCTGCGGTGTTCAGGTATTTGTTGTTTTGTCTGCAGGAACAACATTTGTTAGTCCCATTTGGGAAGGATTATTTTGTCCACCTTTAAGCTTTCCCACATGAACAGGGGAGGAGATGACACCACTAACAGGAACTTTCCGGCCTGTATGTGGGTGAAAAATGTTTTTGTAGTGCTGATGCATTGTCTGCAGGAACAACATTTGAATGTCCCATTTGGAATGGGTGCTAAGAATGTGTGCGTGAGCTTACGGGCAGGTCAGATCTCATTAGGCTCTTGCCAGTGTTGCGCCCACGCTTGTAGACCACCGGGGGGGGGGGGGGGGGGTCGCGCCCATGCTTGTAGACCACCGGGGGGGGGGGGGTCCCTTCACAACCTATGACATCACTTGACATGGTCCTAAGATAGAAAGCATTACAGGGTGAGTTATCCTTTCCCCTCTCTGGCTATTTGTGTTCGCAGCTCAGCCAAAGACACTTGCAAATGCATCTTGCCATATGTCCAAGCTAGGCCTGGGAATTGCCAGGGACCTCACGATACGATATTATCACAATACTTCGGTGCCGATATGTATTGCGACTCTCTCAATTCTATATGTATTGTGAGTCGATGTTCCAAACATATTGCTCAACATGTCTGCTGCAGAGGGACAAGAGCCATGAGAAAAGGAGTTTTGATCAGACATGGAAATAAAAGTGCTGAAACCATTTAAAAAGATGAATAACAAGCTAGAGAAGTTGAAATGATGTTAATAATATATATATTTTAGAATTTATACTTGGGAGTCATAGAATAAATACAATATCATCAAAAATAGTATTGCGATACTACTGTATCGATTTTTTTGTTTGTTTTTACCCCAGACCCATTTTATTTTCGTCAGGAGTTAGGCTACGCATAGACAATGCAATCTTACTTCACACAAATCTGACTGAAACGTTCTCTGTTGTCCCTGAAATATGACCTGGCCTAGTAATGTCATATTTAAGGTAGTTCCTGCTGGTATAAATATGACTCCTTAAAATGTAGCAACTTGAACAACTGAGCATGTTAAAGTAACTCTTAAATTGAAAAAAAGTTACAATTGCTTGGTACTGTTGTATTTTAGGGAATTATAATGATTTTTTTACTCTTTGGTCATGCTGTGAAATGTGCAATAGACATGTATTGTTGATACAAGCATGTTATACACACGTCTCATTTATGTTTCCTGAAATGTCAGAGACTGGGTCAGAATGGTGATGGGATCGGTTTGAGAAACTCCCAGAATGTGTTCACTGAAGGACTAGGCCTATATATTTTAATGATAACTTGTTGGAATAACGAATGGAAAATGTCATATTTTCTTTCCACTGTGAGCCAATTGGGCTGGGGTGATACAGTACACAGTTTGGTAAGGACGTATGATATCTGTACCATTGGATTGTGGCGGCGTAGATTTTCTATAAAGTCAATGTCCACTTGCTTTATATCTTTATACTACGAATGAGCACACTTGATTGGTAGTCTTCTTAGGTTATTTTGTATTAATATGATTTAGAGCTTGATTGACTCTCCTTTAAGAGTACAGAATGCATAAACACTACCTTGACTTTCAAATCATAACTATTGTAATTAAGGACTAATAAGTGCGTCCATGTTGTGTGATGAATGGTTCTGTGCTTGGCAGTGAATGTTTTATATTTGTGTAGATCACAATGGGTTGGTACTTACTTGCTTGACTTTTTTTCCTTGTTCATTCTCCATAACTGAATTGTGTTATCTTGACTGTAGAAAAACACTTTCTGAAAAAACAAATACACGTCTGGCTAACTGCATTGAGTTGTAAGTTTGTAGGGAAAAGTGTTTATCGTGTAATAAACTGTCATTTGTGTTCTGTGATAAAGCCATAGTCAGAAATAAAGCATTTAGAGTGCTTGTTTGGACTTAAACTCAGAATAGTGCTCGTCCTGCTCTCGTATAGAAACCAAAAGCACTGATATTGATATAATTGTAAGAATATATATTTTTGTCAGAAAAGTAGTTTACATGATTGAGATGTCTAGTCCTTACAAAGACTTATTCTGCCTCCAAGCTAAAAAGGATGTTGACATGTCATGAACACCTCATCTTGGAATTGTGGTTGCACTCAATGTTTAATTTAATGACATTGAATAATGTTACTATTTGTATAGCATAAAAGTTATTCTCTAAAATGACAAACATGTACAATTGTACATACTATATCATCTGTTCCTTGTTATTTTAGTCTGTCAAGTTGATCAATATTTTCCCTTTTTTCCTGTTGTTAGTTTAGAAGGAGCTATGGACTAATATTCAATTATCTTACATCTTAAGGTGTAACTTTAACTTACTAATGTGTTTGATTTTACAGTGTGACAGTAACAATTCAATGTCTGGTTGAATTTTTCACTTAGTTATCTATTGTCAGTATTAGGACTCGACACATCAATCAGTGTGTTTGACTTGTTTTGCTGTTATGCCTAGGATTTCTGTACTTCAATAAATGATTTGTCTAATAAAATGTTGACTTGGTGTGCTCTGTTGAACCATTTATAGAAATCCATGTTTTAGGATGAAGTGCAAGAAAAAGCAAATCAGCTCAATTTACTGAAATTGAAGAGCAATTGTAATTTAATTTGGTTACTTGATACCGCTTTCTAATCTTCCACAAGTGCTCCCCCATGTGGTAGAGAAAGCACCTCACAATAATACTCCAGAATACTTACCATTGCTTTCGCCTAATTAGGTCCTCATTTGCTTGTTGCTTAGCTGAGTTTTAATGTGGTGTATATCAATTCGTATATATCAATCTGTATTTCTACTTGACAACTGTCTTACAATTGTTTTCATGCTGTCAGATAATCAGCTGAAGGAATATCAAGTCTGTTGGAGGATATAGATTTTGTGCTTCTGTTCAACTCATGAAATTAGCTTTGTAGTTTCATTATGACCATCTCTAAAACATTAGATGTTAACAATGCATTTTCTATGTTCAGTGAATTATGAATAGGTTTGGATTTCTGTGTATGAAGCAATATACACTCCCTTCATTTACTTGGACAGTGAAGCTGAAACTTTTAATTTGGCTCTATACTACAGCATTTTGGATTTCAGATCTTAAGTGGGTGATTCTATGCAAAACTAGAACAAAAATAACATTTTTGGGATCTTGTCATTTAATCCACAGAAGGGTACTTTGGAGGAAGGAATGTTTACATATATTTCACATTTTAAAGCATGTTTGAGAAATAATTACAGTTGGCATATGACATTTTGGGCTTACCCAGGCCTCTTACAACTTCATGTTTAATCTGTAGGTGCTACAAAGCAAAATCTGGTGTAATATGAAGGTTTACTGCTTGCTCTGTAAAATACAATTTTGTTTAGTATTTTGATTTCAATGACACATTAATGTATGAATATTGAAAAATATAAACATATTTGACTAAATGTTCAATATTGCTGAACATAATATACTCTACGGGCATATCAAAGTTCCAGAGTGGGATCTCTGCTACTTTTAGAATTTTGATCCAATTTGTAAGCATTTAAAACGGAGTGGATGTGAAAATGGATTCAAAATGGTCGCCTTGATTTGCAGGGCTGTGATTGGTTACATTGCCTACTATGCCAATTTCTATATGTAAAATGGGCCATAACTTTAAAACTAGTAGAGATCCCACTCTGGAACTTTGATATGCACATAGATTGTTCAACATAATATACTCTATATAGAAACATTTGCCAAATCTAATTGTGTATATTTTTCAATATTAAAACCTCTTACATCTAGACGTTCCGCTCCAATATCCAATGATTGGGCGTGGCGCGAAATACAAACTCCTCGAAAATCCGAAAACTTCAATTTTTCAAACATATGACTATTTTACAGCATTTTAAAGACAAGACTCTCCTTTATCTAACCACACTGTCCGATTTCAAAAAGGCTTTACAACGAAAGCAAAACATTAGATTATGTCAGGAGAGTACCCAGCCAGAAATAATCAGACACCCATTTTTCAAGCTAGCATATAATGTCACAAAAAACAAAACCACAGCTAAATGCAGCACTAACCTTTGATGATCTTCATCAGATGACACTCCTAGGACATTATGTTATACAATACATGCATGTTTTGTTCAATCAAGTTCATATTTATATCAAAAAACAGCTTTTTACATTAGCATGTGACGTTCAGAACTAGCATTCCCACCGAACACTTCCGGTGAATTTACTAAATTACTCACGATAAACGTTCACAAAAAACATAATTATTTTAAGAATTATAGATACAGAACTCCTTTATGCAATCGCGGTGTCCGATTTTAAAAAAGCTTTTCGGTGAAAGCACATTTTGCAATATTCTGAGTAGATAGCTCGCCATCACGGGCTAGCTATTTTGACACCCACCAAGTTTGGTACTCACCAAACTCAGATTTACTATAAGAAAAAATTGGATTACCTTTGCTGTTCTTCGTCAGAATGCACTCCCAGGACTTCTACTTCAACAACAAATGTTGGTTTGGTTCCAAATAATCCATAGTTATATCCAAATAGCGGCGTTTTGTTCGTGCGTTCAAGACACTATCCGAAGGGTAACGAAGGGTGACGCGCGGACGCGTATCGTGACAAAAAAATTCAAAATATTCCATTACCGTACCTCGAAGCATGTCAAACGCTGTTTAAAATCAATTTTTATGCGATTTTTCTCGTGAAATAGCGATAATATTCCGACCGGGAGTCGTTGTTTTCGTTCAAAGACTGATAATCTAAAATGGACTCTTCACGTGCACGCGCGCACCCGTCTCATTGTTCTCAGATCGACCACTTACCAAATGCGCTACTGTTTTTCAGCCATGGGCTGCAAAGTCATCATTCAACGTTCTGGCGCCGTCTGAGAGCCTATGGGAGCCTTAGAAAATGTCACGTTACAGCAGAGATCCTTTGTTTTGGATAGAGATGACAAAGAAGGCCAAGAAATGGTCAGACAGGGTACTTCCTGTACAGAATCTTCTCAGGTTTTGGCCTGCCATTTGAGTTCTGTTATACTCACAGACACCATTCAAACAGTTTTAGAAACTTTGGAGTGTTTTCTATCCAAAGCTACTAATTATATGCATATTCTAGTTTCTGGGCAGGAGACATAACCAGATTAAATCGGGTACGTTTTTTATCCGGCCGTGAAAATACTGCCCCCTATCCATAACAAGTTAAGAAATTATTGAAATGTGATTCATGAATGAATCGTGAATAATGAGAGGCATAAATATCATACCCCCAGAACATGCTAACCTCCCCTGTTATTGTAATGGTGAACGGTTAGCATTTTTTGGGGGGGTTTGATATTTATGCCTCTTTCTCACTCATTATTCACGATTCATTCATGATTATCTATAATCTGGTAGCATCCACATTAATGGAGAAGTGATCAGGAACATACTTATTTACAATAAAAGTGACTCCATTCATTTGTATTGGGCACATAAGGGTCTATCTAAAGATATTGGGGCCTGTGTGTGTCATTGGGATCAAAATTAAAACAAAAATTTATATTTTCATGCAGTTTCACTTGTGTTAGAGGAATAATAGTGAATATATCCAAATTGACCCATAACTCCTATACAACGACATACGGAAAGTATTCAGACCCTTTGACTTTTTCCACGTTATGTTACAGCCTTATTCTAAAATGGATTAAATAGATTTTTTCCCCCTCATTAATCTAAACACAATACCCCATAATGACAAGGCAAAAAAAAAAATAATGAATTGTTTGCAAATTTATTTAAAAAAATAAACTATCACATTTTCATAAGTATTCAGCAGCGATTACAGCCTCAAGTCTTGGGTATGACGCAACAAGCTTGGCACACCTGTATTTGGAGTTTCTCCCATTCAATGGAGATCAGGTTGGATGGGGTGCGTTGATGCTCAGCTATTTTCAAGTCTCTCCAGAGATGTTAGATCGGGTTCTAGTCCTGGCTCTGGCTGGGCCACTGGAGGACATTGAGACTTGTCCCGAAGACACTCATACGTTGTCTTGGCTATGTGCTTAGGGTCATTGTCTTGTTGCAAGGTGAACCTTCACCCCAGTCTGAGGTCCGGTGCGCTCTGGAGCAGGTTTTCAACAAGGATCTCTCTGTACTTTGCTCCATTCATCTTTCCCTTGATCCTGACTAGTCTCCTGCCGCTGAAAAACATCCCCCCACCATGATGCTGCCACCACAATGCTTCACCGTAGGGATGGTTCCAGGTTTCTCCCAGACGTGATGCTTGGCATTCAGGCCAAAGAGTTCAATCTTGGTTTCATCAGACCAGAGAATCTTCTTTCTCATGGTCTGAGAGTCCTTTAGGTGCCTTTTGGCAAACTCCAAGCGGGCTGTCGTGCCATTTTCACTGAGGAGTGGCTTCCGTCTGGCCACTCTACCATAAAGGCCTGCTTGGTGGAGTGCTGCAGAGATGGTTGTCCTTCTGAAAGGTTCTCCCATCTCCACAGAGGAACTCTGGAGCTCTGTCAGTATGACCATCAGGTTCTTGGTCACCTCCCTGACCAAGGCCCTTCTCCCCCGATTGCTCAGTTTAGCCTGTTTGCCAGCTGTAGGAAGAGTCTTGGTGGTTCCAAACGTATTCCATTGTGTTCTTGAGGACCTTCAATTCTGCAGACATGTTTTGGTATCCTTCCCCAGATCTGTGCCTCGACACAATCATTTACATTTACATTTAAGTCAATTAGCAGACGCTCTTATCCAGAGCGACTTACAAAATGGTGCATTCACCTTATGATATCCAGTGGAACAACCACTTTACAATAGTGCATCTAAATCTTTTAAGGGGGGGGGGGGGGGTTAGAAGGATTACTTTATCCTATCCTAGGTATTCCTTAAAGAGGTGGGGTTTCAGGTGTCTCCGGAAGGTGGTGATTGACTCCGCTGTCCTGGCGTCGTGAGGGAGCTTGTTCCACCATTGGGGTGCCAGAGCAGCGAACAGTTTTGACTGGGCTGAGCGGGAACTGTGCTTCCTCAGAGGTACAATCCTGTCTTGGATCTCTATGAACAATTCCTTCAACCTTATTGCTTGGTTTTTGCTCTGACATGCACTGTCAATTGTAGGACCTTATATAGACAGGTGTGTGCCTTTCCACTGAATTTACCACAGGTGCACTCGCAAGTTGTAGAAACATCTCAAGGATGAACAATGGAAACAGGATGCACCTTAGCTCAATTTCCAGTCTCCTAGCAAAGGTTCTGAATACTTACGTAAATAAGGTATTCATGTTTTTTATTTGTAATACATTTGCAAAAAAATCTAAACCTGTTTTCGCTTTGTCGTTATTGGGTATTGTCTGTAGATTGAGGAAAAATAATATAATCCATTTTAGAAAAAGACTAACGAAGCAAAATGAGGGGATGGGGTCTGAATACTTTCCGAATGCACTGTAGACCTATTATACGTCCTTTAAGCAGGGTTCGCACAGACATTGGCAAGTCAAATTCAAGGCCTTTCATGGACTTTCTCAAGCACTTAATTGTAATTTTCAAGGACCTATAAATGTACATACAGAGCCTAATATAGAACATGCATAAAGTGCCAAAGTAGGCCATTACCACTTTAATAAGAAAGATTGGTCCTGCCAATGCGTTGATATTGAAATTATTATTACATTGTAAAATATGTGAAAATAATGTGGACATTGCCTGACTAAATAGTTTGGAGGTATGCATGGCAATGTTTCTGTAGCCTATGTGGCCGATTTTTAAATAATAAAGACATGAATAGCGTTAGAATTAATCTCACCATTTTGAATCTCACCAATGTTTCTATAATGAGAAAGTGACCTAAAACCAGGTTCCTTTTTTCATGGAAGGATTTGTATGGGAAGCCAATATTAGATGTTGTCTTCCTCATAATCAGTGGTTCCCAAACTGTTGGGTCGGCAGGTGGGGGGTGTTTTATTACATTTTTATAAAAAGTACTTTTTTTGAAAGGAACTAAGTCTGGGTTTAAACTTACTCTTCTAAATTGTAATAGTAGAATGCACAAGGTGCAATTTCAAAGTTGGGTAGTGCATCATCAGTTCCTCTTGTCATGTCAGTCATTGCATACCTTAGAGATATTTCTAAGTTATCTGAAATGTCCAGATTAGCCAGCCCGAGTCAGCTAACGTTTTTTTATTTAGCCCATAGATATTGTTGTAATTTTTTAGTCACTCAAATATCACATGAATACACATTAGACATGACAAAATGTATAGAATTACAAACTGCAACATTTTCTTTGCACCCCATGACAAAATGTGTAGAATTGCAGGAAATAAGCTTTCAACCTGCAAAATTCTCTCCACCAACAAGAGTGTGAACAGTTTGTCATGAACAGTGCTTGTGCCCATAGAAATAGATGTGGGGCGCGTGGGGGATGTTCCACAATGCTGGAAGTGGGGGCCCTGAGTGAAAAAGTTTGAGAACCCCTGCTCATAATAACATGTGGTTTTACCACAACACTCTTCAATTGAACAAATGAAAGTGGCCATATCTCTCACAAAAACGGATCGAAATGGAAATCACTGAAAGTTATAAGGTAGCAGGGAGAAATGATAAATTGGCTACAGTAATTACAAGGACTTTTCAATCACCAAATTGAAGACATGTCTGATTTTCAAGGAAGGAGTAAACCAGTACTTGAATTTCTGAGCTCCAAGTTCAAGTAGGCTAGGCTACTTCAAGACCCTTTTATTGTTTAAACTTGGAAAACAAAATATATTTGTCATGTTATTACATTACCAGATCATATTGTGAATCAGATCACTAGTCTGAATTTTTTTTGTTTTTCACTATATCCATAATAATTAATAGGAATAGCGTTGGGTGTTGCTCAATAGTCTATCCTACACAATTATGCACAGACTGTGTCCAATCCGAGGCACGAAAACCTGAACACATTACCTTGATGCTTTCTCTGTTACATCTAACTATACCCTGCTGTAAATCGAGCAGCCAATGACAGATGATCAACATCAATTCACTAGGAATATTAGATCCAATGTGGATCCAGGCACAACTGTCTTCACCGGTATAACGAATGAGACAAATATTCTGGACAATGTTCGCAAAAACCTTTTTTCCAGCACTTGGGATGTTGCATCACATGCGCTATCATAACAGCTGTTTGTCACTTGATTTGGAAAATTCCTTCCTAGATCAGATGTGAAAATATCACAGCATAACTGATCAGCTGGACACCAAATGGGCATCCAACAAGTATTGCATAATTATTGAAGAAAAATAGATACTGTCGTTAACGTGGTCAAGTTTTAAGTATCAAGGTAAGGTGACTTTCGGTTAGACGCATTCGATTTTGTAATCTCATTTATTATTTTGGATTTGTGTGACAAACTGTTTTCAGACACAAAATGTTATGTAGTTACACTACATTTCTGAGATCTCTATACAAAAAAACTGTATGACAGCTAGATCCAAAGTTGTTACAGGGTTCAAGTTCAAAAATAAAAATGTAACTGATTAAGGCTTAATATATGATGTAACGACAACTTAAACTGCCATAAATGCAAGGATGGAAAAGTAATGTTTTGTCACATGATTTTGGACAAATCTTTCAAGACAAAACCATGATAAAGGATTAAACAGGTTTTTAATCAACTTGTGAATTTTATAGAATATATCTATGATCCCCTTATATTTGAATGTAATGACATGGAAAAAATGGGCAGATAATTATTGATTATTTATCAACAGCTGTAACAAGTTGTCAAGTGGTAGGAAATCCTCACTGATACCCTAGTTTATAGAAAGACCCATAATTTGAAACGCAACCAAAACAGACTGCAAATGTATCCAAGTTTGTAGAGTCACAAGCTTCATGTAGTCATTGCGTTCTAGGAATATGTGACCAAATACTAAGCTTTTGACTACTTCGATAGACTCCAAGATTGTGTTTTACCCAAAAGGTTCAGGGTTTTCTGTTTCCATCAACGCTGGACGGCACCAGTGTCTCACTGGGCCATGGCTCCGGCACACCTGCTTTAATTTGAGGCCAAAGCCAGGCCACTGAAACTAACCATCCCACATATACATAACAATGGCTAATTAAACATGAACACCTCACAAAGCAATAGTTTTGATTATGCAGAGGTTACAATTTCCCTAGTGACACTGGTGTTAGTCAAAAGTGAATTTGACCAAATACTTTTGACACCTTCAAATCGGGGGACTAGATACATAGTGCTTTCATTTGTAAACGGTAAAATTTGATATTTATGACAATACCCTCATATGAAACATTTGATGTCAAATCCAAAATGGTGGACTATGGAGCCAAATAAAGTTTTTGCTTCACTATCCAAATAAATATGTAGGGGAGTGTATTTAGTTGATATTTCACTATCAGTACCATTGGCGAAAATCTGATATCAACTTTGGAGGGGACAATTACATGAAATTTTCTCGAGCAATTCCTGAGGGGGACACCGAAAGTAGTGCTGTAACACAGCCTACATTGTAATATGGTAAATGTATATTGAGGAACCAAAGAAATAAGGTGTTTGCCGTACTCCTAACTACCGGTACCCAAAACTACACAACTAATCACAACAGCAATACCATTGCCTTTAACAAATCTTAGTTCAGTCACCAGTTTAAGTTTAGAGTGGGGGTATCCATGGCATTTTCCAATTATGTTCCTATTTTACAAGTCAAAAAAATTGAGAACCTTTCATAATGTTGCCAAACAAAGACTCAACAAACTTACCCGAGACTCCCTGTCTCTGCCAGTCTGTCCCTGCATATCTGTCCCCAACTCTGCTGTCAGTGTGCCATCTGTTGCCTGCTCTGCCTAATGACATCATTGTGAAACATTTCCATTAGAATTTCATTTCTTTCTTATGAACATTTTATCAACTAGTCTTTGAGATATTAGGCTACTAGGGTTCTTACTATGCGTTTTGGTGTATTGAAAAATACTCTGATTTTCGTCTTTTATTTTTCTGCCATTTTTCTACCTGGCTGGCTGGCTGGCTACACACACACACACAGTGTGTAGGTTATTTACAGTAGGAGATGGGCTTCTATCATCTTCAATCATTCTATTTGGGCTTCGATCTAAAAGGTAGCTAGCAAATGTGAAACGGATTAAAATGACAAGAGTTGACAGCTGTATGAGTTCACCATTTACACAACATATGCTGCAACCTTTTGTAATTTTAATAGTTTGTTTCATATTGGCTGGCTTCCAACAATAGCTGAATTTGCAAAGCTAGCGAGCACCAATTCAGTTTCAGTGGTGTTTGCTATAATCTTTGCTACCCGGGTTAAATAAAGGTGAAATAAAATAAATTAATAAAAGTTCCCTAGCGACAATTTAGCTTTTGCAACGAGACCATTAAATATATTTAAGACAATGGTAGAAGAGAGTGTGTAGTTCTGTTCAGTTTGGATTTCAGTTTATCGCTAACCTTATCACAGGGACTTTGAAGCACTAACTTACATCATCTGCATGCTGATTCCATCTTTGACGACGCCACATAAATGGAATAGGTACTAGCTAGCTTAATAGTTAATATTTGCGCGCTAGCTCTGCATATTCAGCTAGTGTGTGTGCGCGATTGACTGGATTAACCTCACGTCAGTTACGTGCATTGAGTGCCTTTCAGACAGTAGATACGACCTCTCTGTTACCTAGCAAACTAAGGAACTGGCAGTGGATCAAACCATTGTGAGGCAAAGGGTGGGGGGGTTGCAATCTTTTGAAACTTAAAAACGCGCTATTAAGTGTCTATAATCAGCACAATTGCTATCATTGCGTATTATTAATATTATTTAAATTACATCGTTATGTTTCAGTGATATATTGAGGGGGACAAATCATATTTTTCCCAGGATGGGGGGGTCGTGTCCCCCCCATCCCCCCCCCGGGATTTCCGCCCCTGATCAGTACAAATAGACATAAGTTGTAAAGATATTGAAATAGACTGACACACATAGCAACCAAACTGATGTTGAAGACTACTACATAGAGCCATGGCTAGATGGAACTCTATTCCACATCAGGTAACTGAGGCAATCAGTAGAATCAGATTTTAAAAAACACCTTATGGAACAGCGGGACTGTGAAGAGACACACACAGGCACAGACAAACATATACATGATAAGACACGCACTCTACACACACGTACACATGGATTTTGTATTGTAAATATGTGGTAGTAGAGTAGTGGTCTGAAGGAACACAATGTGTTGTGAAAAGTGTTATGAAATGTAATGTCATGTAATATTTTAATTTGAATATAATTGCCTTAATGTTGCTGGACCCCAGGAAGAGTAGCTGGTGCCTAAAAACAAATACTGGGAGGCGATTATAAAGAGGCAAGACAAAAAGTGTACTCCTTTGTATGTCCCAAATGGCACCCTGAACCACAACAACAGATGTAATTTGTTTATGGACATCATAAAACAGTCAGGAACTGACTTCAGTGTCAGACTGACCCGGATTACGACCTATGAAATGTTACTCAGCATCGTCTTAATTCAAAATGGCAACTAACAACTGAACATCAAGAATAGCCAGGTGAGCAGGCAGCAAAATGATCTCTGCTCCTACAATGTTCAACTATACTAGACAAGTTTGGCCATCACCTTGAGCTCGTGAGCAAAGCCGCCACTTCCTTGATGCAGACTACGTGCTGCGCTTATGGCCCTGCGTCTGCTAAGGGGCCCCGACCCAGGGGAAAAAAGGACTTACTGATGAGTGTTAGAAAAGTAGAATACACAAGGTGCAATTAAAACGTTCGGTAGTACATTAGCAGTTTCCGAGTTATGTCAGTCACTCAATTAGCCCATGTCAGCTAACATTTTTTACATTGCTAGGTAAGGTAGTCTAGCCAGCTATCAAAACCTTGTGGTAGGCCTAGTCATCACCAAATTAACCAACCAGGCACGCAACGCATGTGCTCAGGAGCCTTGACCTCCAGGGGGCCCCCATTGATTTTGTTCGTCACTCTCACACAGATCTCATATGAACATGGCATAGGTCATAGCAAAATGTGTAGAATTGCAGAGCATTAGCTTTAAAACTGCAAAATGTTCTCTGACCCAAAGCAAATTGTGAGGAATTGAGGAAAATGTACTAGAGGCCTGCAATATTTTGCAACCCCACTCAGCTGTGTGTAACATCTGTTTTTATGGTTCCTCCTCCTTGCTGTTAGATTCACTATAAGTTTGCATGCTGTTCCAAACAAGAACGTTGTTGCTTTCCAAATTGCATCTTAATATAAATAACTCTATTTCTATGATTCCAACAGTTCACCCATTTTGATCTATAGTATATTGCAATTAGTATATTGGAGAGAAGAAAAAAAACGCTATTTGATTTTTGGGCCAATATTGTGCAGCCCTAACACTTAGAGACAGTTTCCCAAACACAGTTCAATTGAGATTCCAAAAACTAGGCTAGACCTGTGTCTAGGGAAACCAGATCATAGTGTGGCACACAAATGAATCAGAATTGTAGTAATTTCAACTTCCCACTAGGGAACATGCAAACACATGTGACTGGGGACAGAAATGGTGCGTCTGATATCATATACACTTACATTATTAGCCCATCAAAGATGGATACAGTTTGTGGTCATTTACGATTAAATGTGACATTTTTGAAGCTTTCATCCATTCTGTATACATGTATCTTTTAGGTAACACTACTTCAAGCCTGAAATGACAATGCATTATGATACGTTGCATTGTGAGACTTGTCATGAGCATGTATGATCCCCTTGGTCAATTTTAAAACTTGCACAAGACAGTTTACAGAATTGTCCATTTAAAGAAATCTAGACAGTTTATTCATTACCACATTTAGCTAACAGGTAGTTAATCCAGAGATTCTTACCTTTACCTCGATTTGGCAGTCTCATCCAGATCATCATGGCATTTGTAGTTCTCTATGATATTCTATTTACCTGCTAATGTGGCTGTCATATGTTGGGGGTAGATACAGGGGAATATATTGATAAAAGTCACCTTGTCCTAGAGAGATTTACAAGGTTATCAAAACGGAACGCCAGGGTAAGCCTACATGAGCACAACCCTTATTTTAAGTCGTTCTAAAATCCCACTATGAGAAAAATGAATGGTGGAAAAATGATTGGAACCATTTCCCTGTTTGACCACTAGGTTTTATGGATATTTTGACTCATACTGAGGTACTCTATAGACCCTTTTTGCACTAACTTTTTGTCTCATCACATACTCTGCTGCTACTGTTTATTATCTGTCACTTTATTCCTAGGAGTTCCTAGGAGTACATACTGTATCTACCTAAATTACATCGTACCCCTGCACATCGACTCTGTACTGTTACCCCTTATATATAATCAAGTTATCGTTACACATTGTGTATTTATTATTACGTGTTTTACTTTTCTATTATTTCTCTATTTTCTTTCTCTACATTGTTGGGAAGTAAGCATTTCACTGTTTGTCTCCACATGTTGTTTAAGAGGCATGTGACAAATCAAATTTGATTTGATTTTGTCATGCATTGTCTTGCGCTATGGTGACTGCTCCGTGATGGTGGATGGGTAAGGGCTATGGGGTCTGTAACTTTATATGGCCTGCAGTTTCTCTTCTGCACACTAACTTCCTGTTTTCTCCAGCTGGTTGTAAGTGCACTCTTGTTACACATTGGTGTGTTTTTAGACTCTGATCCAAGTCCTCCAGCTGTTCACATTGATTGTAAAATGCTATACCTAAGCCCCTCTATCTAATGGTTTCTAAGGTAAGATAATACAGCACCCCTATTGAGGTGTGTGCATTTTGGATTCACTTATATATTTTTGGTATTCTTAGTACTGTCCATGTTTTCGTCTAATATTTGTTTATTCTAATTTGATATCTTATTTCTTTATGCTATGTTGTCAGAAAAATGTTCATTTACACTATATCATCATACATGTTTATATACGTTAAACTTCAATCTTTTCTTGACAGTGGACTTGGGAATGTGTAAATAAGGAAGAGATTCTTATGGACATTTCAGATCACGCAGTTCATTGACTTGAGTCTGACGGTTTCCATTTTCTACAATAGTACTATTGTTGGAGCCAAATCCCCTTACTTTCTGTCTCATGATAAATGTTTGTTTGCCTAATTAGAATCATGAAAGGTTGACTAATCAAATATGAATATTGAATTATGGAGTATGGTTGATGAAATCGTGTTATTGGTTATCATGGGAAAGCAATGTGGATCCACACCCCTTTTTCCCATGTGCCCCTTCACTGAGTGTACATAACATTAAGAACACCTTCCTAATATTGAGTTGCACCCCCTCATTTTGCCCTCAATTCACTGGGGCATGGACTCTACAAGGTGTCGAAAGCATTCCACATGGATGCTGGACCATGTTGACTCCAATGCTTCCCACAGTTGTCAAGTTGGCTGGATGTCCTTTGGGTGATGGACCATTCTTGATACACCCGGGAAACTGTTGAGCATGAAAAACCCAGCAGTGTTGCAGTTCTTGACACAAACCGGTGAGCCTGGCAACTACTACAATACCCTGTTCAGAGGCACCTAAACCTTTTGTCTTGCCCATTCACTCTCTGAATGGCACACATACACAACCCATGTCTCTAGGCTTAAAAAATCTTCTTTAACCTGTTTCCTCCCCTTCATCTACACTGATTGAAGTGGATTTAATAAGGGATCATAGCTTTCACCTGGTCAGTCTGTGTCATGGAAAGAGCAGGTCTTTTATAATGTTTTGTACACTCAGTGTACCTATTTAGTAGTTTGGTATTATGGCTCAGCTAGGCCTCAGGTATGGTGGTACCATACAGTTTTGAACTAAGAACGCTGCTACTATACCCTTTTGTTTTCCTTTGAATCCGATCTCTTTTTGCTTTGATCATGGATAGATTCTAACCTTTGAAATTACCTGTGTAAGTTTTGAATTGTATTACGAATTGCCTTTTAACTATTCTGGTTTAAGTTTCGCTTTCCATGGTAATGGAGTCATTGTATGCTAAGTCAGTGTGGATTTAGTGGTAGTTTGTGTGTGTGCATGCGTGTATCTGGGGTTTAGTAAGCCTCTGGTGAATGTTGCTTATTCATCATTTTACTGTTTCTACTATTTCTGTGTATCTTGTGGTTTTTCCATCACTGAAAGCAGGAAACTGTTGGCTCTGTTAACGGTTAGAGAGAGAGAAGTTTACTGGAATTGTACCACATGATGAAAAATTGACATCCGTGTTTTTCTGAATGGCTAAAGTCATTGAACCCTTTCCTAATTTTGTGCCTAACTGATCTAGTTGGTGGTTTAGTTGTAACATGAATGGTAGGTGCACAGTGCACATCTATTTGGCAGTTTCACCCTAGAACAACTGATCTTCATTAAATAGAAACACAAGGCATTTACATGCTGGGTTTTCTGTTTAGGAAGTAATTACTGCGTTTTTCCCCTGTCCTTATTTGGAATATTGAAAATTGATTGTGTTGGTTGCTAACTGGGGACTGCATGATGTTTGATCTGATCTGTATCAGCTTTGTCTAGTATGAGTAGACAATGTACTGTATATGGTTTGTTGATGGGAAAACTACACTCAGGCTACAATCCCTGTTTGATTAAGCCTACACCACACTGAATCAATCTACATGTTGGTATGAATTGTAGCAAATTGGACTTTATCAGTGGCCAATCCTTAAGGAAGCATTGTGAGGAGGGTTGTGGTATATGGAGTCCGTTAAAACAGATTTGTGTTTAGAGAAGGCTTAAATTTAATTTGACATGGATTTTTATGTGGATGGATGCATTATTTATTGATTGATTGATTGATGTTTAACTCATTTTGGTTTAAAGCCTTTGCCTCACAGTTGTGTTGCAAATGCTTTGTCCAGATAGGCTAGGCAGGAATATTATTTTACACACACACACACACACACACACACACACACACACACACACACACACACTTCCTAGTCTAAACAAACTTTGTAGACGTTCCCTTGGCGTGTTCGGCGATGACGCATTGTCGTGCAGTGAGCGCACCTCGCCGTTCCTTTAGAATAGACTGACTACGCACTGAAGCCTAGGAGCCTTTCAGATATAAAGCCAATTTCGAAAATTATCTTGTGTCTTGTGTGGGAGAACAGTGATACGACGGAGAACCATAAGAATCATTTTTTGGGCACGCTATTTAGCAATGGATGAAAAGCATTGCCAGCGCTGGTAGAAGATGAAGAGATGAGCAACTGGCTTGTAGCAGATAAAGTGACTGAACCATAATACAGTAGCTATGTTGACTTGTCTTTTGTGTGAAACATACATTTGTTTTATATATTGCACAGTCTGACAACGTTTTTGGGCATGGGACCTTATTTTAATCTACGTTATTAGACAATTTTGATGCACGACCATTTGAACTCCTGTAGTTACAGGTATTTAGCTCTTTAATCTTGGTGATGTTTTGTGCTATAGGCTAGTATTTTACTCAATGTCCATTGTTACTTTCACAGCTAGCCTAGTTCTACGTAAAAGAGCGGATAAAATGTTTAACAGAACGTCAGCCTCTGTCTTGGCTATATGTAAGCACTGCAGGCTGCACTCAAGTAGCTTTAATCATTTCATTAGCACAGAATTTACACATTTCTTTGAATAGATACAGAATTCAGAAATTGAAAACCACATTCAAATTATGTTTTTGAAATTCTAATTTTACATCTCCATAACCCCCAATGTTCTGCTAGTTTGGTAAAATGATTTACTGCCATAGTGAGTCTTTCTATGCCCCACTGGTGACTGGCACTATTCGATTCTGAGACAGGGCTGAACGCTTGAAGGGATCTGGTTCATCGTAGTAGGCCTTCACCAAGACTTACTATTCAGTAGGCTACCATGTCTTTAAAATAAAAGAAACATAATGTTTTTCATATTCTAATAATAATTGTATTATTGATCATATTTTCAGCCATGGAGCTGTTGCCCCCCATTTTAAATGCCTAGAAACATAAGCCTTCCTGTGATATCAAACGTGAGATACAATGTATAAAGTTGGCCTACACATAAGCCTACAAGTCAGCCTACAAAGTTAGCAGCATGCCTACTAAGACCATAGCAGGGTTGGAGTCAATTCTATTACATTTCACGAAGTAAACAGAAATTCCAGCCGACCATTCAGACATTATAGCAGACGCAGCACACAACGGGTTATCCACGTAACGGGTCAATTATATTTATGTTCAGTCTATTCAGGACGTAAAGAAAGTCAAATGTTCATTGCTTTGCAATTGGAATTCAGGTTTACTGCCATTTTAGACTGAATTGAAATGGAATTGACCCTAACCCTGCTATGGTGTTAGTAGGCATGCTGCTAACTTCGTAGGCTCACAAGTAGACCTATGGTAGCAACATACATAACACGTTGTCATATTGAGCATTAATTAAGGTTGCTGCGTTGTCTTTGTGTCCTGAATGACCGGCTGGGTTTCCTTTCCCGTGATACAGCAGTGGAGCTGACGGTAAATGAGAGACCGTCACCATGCCCCCGGGGGAGTATGGGATGCTGGGCGAGTGGAAGAAGGAGGGGGACCATGACATCATGATGGACTTCCTGCTGCCCACCGGGATCTTCCTGAAATTCCCTGTGTCTCGCAATGACACCATCGGGGCCATCAAAAAAGTAAGTCCTCGTTTCCCGGTCTGTGGCTGCATGACCCACATTCAGCTGACTGTGTAAATGTGCACACTTATCAAGAGAGACCAGTATGTTGTCATATTTTTCGGTACATTACAGATATTGTTAATTTGCTTGAACATGGAAACAAATCATATGGAATCGATAAAATTACACGTGCAATGACAAGAAATCGATAAAAATGCATGTGCAAAAGGTTTGGGTCATACAGTATATTGTCATATATTGAAATTGTTTGCTCCCTGTTCCAAGGCAGCACCCTGTATTGCATTTACTGTTGATTGAGTATTATTCTGTGGAGAGTCTGATGGAGTTGAGCCAGCTCAGTGCAGTAAAGCAGGTCTGATTCCTTTAGTACCAAAATGGAACTGGTATTTTAGTGCCAAATGGTACGTAATACCGCATTCTCAATGAATCTCAAAGAAACAGTCATATTTAAGAAATATTGGGTGACTTTGAGATTCTACTTGTAATGAAAAGCGCTGTATAAAATCAATATATTTACTATTATTAATATTATGGTTAGTCTTATTTTGAAGTAAAAACCAGGTATAGCCAGGTCATTATAATAAAATGTTGTTGTCAATTACCAACCTCTTTAGATAAATGTTGGATTAATAAATGAACGTCACTACCTATTGAATTGTAGCCTGTTATGGAAGTGCATGTTTGGATGTGATGGTACAGGGGTAGAGAGAGTTAATGTCTCTTTTCTCTAATACAAATCTGTCTGACAATTTGCTATAGCAGTCGAAAATGCTCTCAAATCCATTGAATTTGCCTGTTTCTATGCCAACAGGCCTGCCTCTTCATACTGTTTGATTTATATGTGTTAAATAAGGATACTGTTGGCAGCTTGCTTCAGAGATTTTGCTTCCCTTTGAGTGGTTTTATTTACAGGCCTTTACAGACTTTCCTCTGTAAATGACTCAATTGGGTGATCACTTGTTGTTTTATAATTAAATACATGTTTTGTAATTTTCATTAATTTAAGATTTCAAACCCTGGCGGCGTGCCCACTTTTTTGTTGTTTGAGTCCCTGATTGCCCCTTTAAAACATGCAATACTCAATTTATTACACCTGATTTGAATGCAGTACCAGTAGTGTTGTAGATGTTTCTGTTCATTTTAAATGGTGTTGTTTCTTGCTCTAGTGTGTGCAGTCAGCTTCCTCTTTCTCATGGTGTGATCAGTTGATTTGTGTGTTTGGGTTGGGTCAGCTACTCTGTGTATTTGCCAGTCAGAATGTGACTGGGTGTGTAAATGGTCAGTATTGGTCATATTGGTTATGAACCCTGTGTGTGTGTGTGTGTGCGCGTGCTTGTGTGTGTTTGTATAGATGGTGTGGAGGAATGCTAGCAGCGAGCCCCTGTATGGAGCACTGAGCGACGCGGACGCTTACGTGTTCACCTGCATCAACTCGACGGCAGAGCGTGAGGAGCTAGAAGATGAGACCCGTCGTCTGTGTGATGTCCGGCCCTTCATGTCTGTCCTGAGGCTGGTGGCCCGGGAGGGTGACCGCGTGGAGAAGCTCACCAACACCCAGATCAGCCTGCTGATTGGCAAAGGTCTACATCACCTCTCAGGGGCATGCAGCAAGCAGCACAAAGCAATGCTAGTAGGACCAGAGGATTTCCCTAAGTAGTCATAGGTTAAATAGTATATACTTTCTCTCCACAACCTAGTCCACACAGCCACGAGAGAATAACAATTATGAAATCTACGTTTGACGGCCAATCTTCGATGTATGAACTAATGAAAATCACTTTTCTGGTCTACGAGTGCCGTGAGTGTGGGTCGTTGAGAGAAATGATTTACTACGTTAGCTACGAATGCTTTGGGAAACCCACCTAGGCCTGTTAGATCTTGGGTAGAGGTAGCATAACGTTTGTGGAAAACATCTTAGGACTAGCTTTTTGAAAATGGCACTTAACAAACATAGATGTGAATTGGCATAATTGGTTATTAGCTCATTGTCACTGAATCACCAAATGCACTGTATCCTGCTAGTTTCCAACACCACACCTTGTGTTCACTTCTGTTCATGTCTCTCAGGTCTGCACGAATTTGACTCCCAGAAGAACCATGAGGTGAACGAGTTCCGGGCCAAGATGCGGTCCTTCTGTGAAGAGAAGGCCCAGGACCGCCAGCGGTTGCCATGGTACCAGTGGATGGAGTACAGCTTCTCGTGTGATCTAGAGCCATGTGTTTCCCTGGCAGAGCCCGGGGGCATCAAGACAAAAGGCACTAAGAAGATCTTTGTCAATGTCAAGTTTGAGGCCAGCGATGTAAGTGCCTTGTTCCTCAGGTCTTTTTTACTCTTATTCTTAATGTTTGTCCTAGTAAATCAATCAGTTACTTTTTGTGAATTTGGGAAGGGACATGGGATATTGTGATTGGATTGGGATGTGAATATTCAGCTTCTGTCAGCAATGATATCTTTTACTGGAAAATTCAGAATTTCTACCAATGCATAGACCAAGTTAAGATCTGGAGGATGAGTTTAGGTAAAACATTTTTTTTAAATGTACACACTTTGGAAATTCCCTTCACCTCCCACACACCACTCACTGTCACTTTACAAGTCTTCAAAACAACAGTTCAGAATCACTATGAATAATGTATAAAGAAAAAATAAACAGTTGAAACAGAAAATCATTAAGATGTGACATTTTTGCACAAAAACGGCCATAGTGACGATGGAAAGAACACAATTTGACGTTATAGCTACTACATGATATACTTACCAAGCCTACTGTCTAATTTATTATTTTATAGAGTAGCTTTCATACCAAACGTAACTACAAAATGTACTGTAAAAACAGCACTCATAAAGGACTTAACTAAAAGCTTTCTTTTCAAGCTTTCTTTTTTTTAAATCAAACTACTGCCTTTTCAAACTGCCTAATATCTGAAGCTTTGGAAGACCATCGTTCAAGAATTACCAGATCAATATTTTTTCAAGTGATGTTGAGATTCTAATTGTAATGAAAACCCCTATATAAAATGAATCTATTATTTTCTGTAGGAAAGCTTTATGCTTCAGCAGGAGCCCCAGGACTTGCCGATGATCTTAATGCGGAGTGCCCTAAAGAAGAAGGCCACTGTGTTTCGCTCAGTGCGACAGGAGAAGCCAGAGGACTACACTTTACAGGTCAATGGGAGGTGGGAATTCATATACGGGAAATACCCCCTGTGCCAGTTCAAAGTAAGTAAACACAATAATACAAGCTTACTTCACTTCGAGTTTACCCATTTTCTCCATTGATGTTAACTGTTTTTTCAATATGTTCTGCCTAGTATGTTTAGTCTGAGTTGGTCTGTATTTGTTTCTTATTTTGTCTGCATGTTGCCTCTGTCTGCTGTGTGAATGTGGTCTATTTTGTCTGTATATGCTAGGTATGTAATGAGAGCCTTTGGGTCTCTAGTGGAATGACTCAATGTTTCGGTGGCAGGAGACTCCGTTGTTGGTTTTGAAACTCCTGCTACCTTCAGACCAACGATGACTCATATCTCTAGTAGCCCTCAGAAGGGAACTGCATTGCACATAATTCAGCTGCATTATTAAGCTTCAGTAAATAACAGCCTCCAGTTCTTGAACATGAGTACACCAGTGAATATCTGGACAGAGTAGGGTGGAGTCACCCCTAGACGCTGGTCTTGCATTTCCCCCACTAATTGAATTAGGATTGGGGGAGGGGAAGCTGATCCTAGATCTGTACCAAGGGGGAAACTTCACCCCGGAGCGATCTGGACCCCGGGAAATATGTGTGGTTGACATCCAACCCTTCTTCTTCCTCTCTTCCCTTCTTCCTTTCTCTACTCCTTCCTCAGTACATCTTCTCCTGTTTGAGAGGGGGTCAAACCCCCCACCTGACCATGGTTCATCACTCCACCATTGTCAAATACCAGGAGGAGCAGGGCTGCCTGGGCAGCCAGGTGTCCAAGAGTCGCTCCTTGTCCAAGCCCCCCCCTCTACCCGTGAAGAAGGTGAGAGGTCAGCCTCTTGGGACCACAGTCATTTTTTATTAACAGAATGTCAACCTTTTTTTGTACCTCTTACAGTTGTTCCTCAACCAGTGTTATGGACTTTGACATGCCCAAAACATGCTGGGGGGGGCTGCCTGAAATCATTTACTTTTTACACTTTTACGTGCATGAACTTTGCTGATTTGAACCCCCTGAGTTTTCTTGTTGTTAATGGTTTTTACTGTCTGCCTTAGTTGTATGATCTTCAGTGTAGCTTTGAAATGGTAGCACCTATCTCTCCCAATTATCACACACAATGCTGCTAAATGACACATTTGTGTGTGTAGTTTTGTTTTGGTTCAAACTCTACTTCCCATAACTGATACCAACACAGAAAGGATGAACCAGGTTAGCCTTGTATCAGCTTCAGCTTTTGGAAGCTTTAGTTCCTCTTCTCTTTCTTTATCATGTTTTGTTGTTGTTGTTGAAGGTAAAACAAATTCACATTTTGAGCCTTGCATGTCATACTGACATTAATAATTCGCACATGGCAGGAAACAATTTCAATGTTAATCAAAGCAAATGTCCTATTTATTTCTTACTATCAGCAGAACACGTCGTCTTTGTGGTCCATTGAGGAGCCTTTCCACATTCACTTGCTACAAGGCTACCGTGTCAACGCAGATGAAGGAATGAAGGTTGGTGTGGTTTCATGTGGGCTTTCGCGCTCTGACTGTTGCTCAATGAAGTGTAGCTTCGAGTTGTTTACCAATATCTCACTTTAGGGTGTACGAAGGAGAGGTGAAATGTAAACGATAGGGTCATATGACCCTTACCGCACATTTCCCATAATTCATCAGAGGCAGTTGGTTAAAACTCTACAAAACAGGAAGTGGGGAGGGCCTATCTGGCTTTCACGTTGCACTCTGGTGCCTAGATTCTTAGAAAAGGACAGGCTTTGCGCTCTCGCTCGCCACTTTAACTTTTTTTTGATAGGAGAGATGGTTGTCGTTACTATTGCAGATAGGGCATGTTGACGGCTCTGACCTATCTTGAAATTTGTTGAATTTCTCCGCCCTCTAATTACTCTACATAGAATTGTGATTCTGTACTGTTGATATTGCATTGAATAACTGGGCAATATTATGTAGAAATGGACTATGCTACAAATGATTTGATATACATGTCATATTTTCATTATAGAAAGGTTGTTTAACTTGGATGCTGTGAATTGGATGTAAAAGAAAGACACATGGGGAATTGGCTTAATGTTTTGTCTGTGTGCGTTTGATTCAGCTTTTTTCTTACTGTTAATGTTTAGATTGGTTGTTGTGTAAGTGCACTTCCGGCCTCTTACCTCAGAGCGAGCATGACTCACAGTAAATTATTTGTCCTGTCACATTGTTGGCAGGCAGAAATTTGCCAAGATACCCTAGGGGAAAATATCCACTCGTATAGTGTGCGTCCCAAATTGCACCCTATTCCCTATGTAGTACACTACTTTTGACCAGAACTCAATGGGACCTGGTCAAATGTAGTGCCCTATGTAGAGAATAGGGTGTCATTTGTGTCATACGCACACAGTACTTTTCTAATCTGGCTACAACCCAGCCTGGTTTGAATATTTCCAAGATAGGCAGTACACCGAGCCTTGAGGAATTGAATGCTTGATATTGAATTAATCACATTGGAAAAATAGACTCCACTGTTCATTCATGATTTTTCATTTACTGTAGACATTTATTGTTCTTATGAAGGCTGTATGCATTGCTTATGAAAGAACAGATTCAGACACCTTACCATACCTTACCAAAATCAATTTTATTTGCTTTGTGGAAAACAAAAAAAACAGATCAGTTAACACAAGGATGTCCAACTCAGTCTCTCATGTGGGTTCTTATTATGTGTGTGCGTGTGCATGCGTTTATGCACGTGTTTGTGTCTCCCAGCTGGTCGTCCAGGCAGGTCTGTTCCACGGCAGTGAGCTGCTGTGTAAGGTGGTGACCAGCGGTGAGGTTAACGTGTGCTCCGAGCCCCTGTGGGACCAGAAGCTGGTGTTTGACATCAGCGTGAGCGACCTGCCTCGTATGAGCCGCCTGTGCTTTGCTCTCTACGCCGTCATTGAGAAGACCAAGAAGCCCCGCTCCACCAAGAAGAAGAACAAGAAAGCTGTAAGTCTGCAGCTGTAAGAGCTGTTACACCTTGATCACACCGCTAGCGTCATTTCACAAAATGGTACGCAGCATCATCTGGATATGTGTGCAACAAAGTTCAACATTCACCTTCTTTTACCATTTCTGTCAAGCCGTCTACACATACAGTTTGACGCATATGTTCGATAAATCCAACGTATGCACCACACAGAACGCACTGCAACTGCCTCTGCAACGCAATGCTGCAAGGCAAATGCAGCGTTCCATTGGAAATGAATATGCTTCTGTTGGGCCAAAATGCAATGATTCTGTCGACGTGATCGAGGTGTAAGAGCTCCAGAAAGCAGAGTTTAAAAATATCTATTTTGAATGAATTTGACAAGTTTTATTGACAGAGAGACAGTTAAAAATATAGATGAGGATACAGTAAGTGGCAGAACGGGGGTTTCGTACCACTGCAGCCAGGGGTATATGTGGTCTGGGGGAGGCAGAGTTTTGTTTCGGCACTGTAGCTGTTAAAGTGATGGTCTAGAGCTTTTGTATAATTTCAGTCCCCGAAAATGTCTATTTTGTAAGTGCGTAACCCTTTACTCTCGTACCTGTATACGTGTTGGAAATTTCAGGATTTGGGCACTGATAACACTCTGTACACTAACATACTATAAATGACGTCAGAGCTCAGGCTCTGTGCTTCACATCGCTTTATGGGTTTTGTCTGACAGACGTTCTGTTCTTGAGCACCGCATGCGACAAGAAGTTGCCCCCAACCCTTCTGCAACTTTTGCACATTTCTGTTCTCTGAGTGAGGGAAATGCTGTAAATTAAGGGGACTCTATCTATTTTGAAAGACGAGACGCTGAAAATGATAATAAATATCGCTTTGATGTCATACAAGCAGGCCAAACACCCGTGAGTCTGAATGTGCACTTCAATTTTCCATATCATAACACTCATGTCATGTACAGTGTCAATGTTTATGATCACTATGTTTGATGTACAGTTACAAGATGACATGGCGTCAAACCCTGAGTTGTTCTGAACAGAATGAGCCTATGTTTGTCTATTGTGAAGAAAATTTGCCGTTTAACACGCACCTGAATGCACGCATACAAACTCCTTACTATGCGCGCTGAAATTAGGATCTGTTTCTCTGAATTGCGCTGTGGAAGACTAAGACTGTAAGATCATATTTTATACAGTGCCTTCAGAAAGTATTCAAACCCCTTTACTTTTTCCACATTTTGTTGTGTTACAGCCTGAATTAAACATTTCTTACATTTAGATTTTGTGTCACTGGCCTACACATAATACCCCATAATGTCAAAGTGGAATTTTTACAAATGAATTAAAAATAAAAAGCATTGAGTCAAAAAGTATTCAACACCTTTGTTATGGCAAGCCTAAATATGTTCAGGAGTAAAAATGTGTTTAACAAGTCACATAATAAGTTTCATGGACTCATGCTGTGTGCAAGAATAGTGTTTAACATGATTTTTGAATCACTACCTCATCTGTACCCAACACATACAATGATCTGTAAGGTCCCTCAGCCGAGCTGTGAATTTCAAACGACAAAGACCAGGGAGGTTTTCCAATGCTCGCAAAGAAGGGCACCTATTGGTAGATGGGTAAAAAAAAGTTATGAAAGTTATGAATTACAATTTGGATGGTTTATTAATGCACTCAGTCATTACAAAGATAACGGCGTCCTTCCCAACTCAGTTGCCAGAGAGGAAGGAAACCGCTCAAGGATTTTACCATGAGGTCAATGGTGACTTTAAAACAGTTACAGAGTTTAATGGCTGTGATAGCAGAAAACTGAGGATGGATCAAACAACAATACTAACTTAAATGACAAAGTGAAAAGAAGGAAGCTTGTACAGAATACAAATATTCTAAAACATCCATCCTGTTTGCCATAAGGCACTAAAGTAAAACTGCAAATTCATTTTATGTCCCGAATACAAAGCCTTATGTTTGGGGCAAATCCAACACATAGCTGAGTACCACTCTTCATATTTTCAAGCATGGTGGTGGCTGCATCATGTTTTGATGTCAGTCTAACAATGAGCAACAACCAATTTGTTGATTTTTAAAAGAATAATGGGCAAATGTTGTGCAATCCAGGTGTGCAAAGCTCTTAGTCTTACCCATAAAGACTCACAGCTGTAATCACTGCCAAACGTGATACTAACATCTATTGACTCGGGGTGTGAATACTTATGTAAATTACATATTTCTGTATTTCCTTTTCCAATACATTTGCAAACATTTCTAAAAAAAATGTTTTCACTTTGTCATTATGGGATATTGTGTGTAGATGGGTGAGAATTTATTTTATTCAATCCATTTTGAATTCAGGCTGTAACACAACAAAATATGGAATAAGTCAAGGGGTATGAATACTTTCTGAAGGCACTGTAATTTAGCTAGTCATGTTGGCAGTAGAGCAAGCTTTGAAATGATGCCCACCTGAACCAGATTGCGATTTATAATGGACTGTTTTTAGATTGTGTAAACAACAACAGCAATTGTGTGAGTGCGGGATGCAGGGTTGTGTTCCAAACTAAACAATTACAAGTGTGCTTGCTCTAGTTCCTCAACGGCACAGCTAGGAGAGCTCAAAAAGCACCTTATAGTTGAAGACTCTTCTTTGAGTCGTAAGTGCATTGAAATGACTTAGGAACTATGCACACTTTGGAGAGGTGAGTGTGTGGTCACTTGAAGACACCAGTTAGGCCTCTCATTCAAACCCTTTTAATTATTTTGTCTTATGTAGACCTACCCCAAATTTTCCAGGAATATTCGTATCATGTTACTGAATGTATCCAGAGCATTTTCATATTTTGTTATCAACAAATGCAGCGAAAAGTACAGTAAATGTAAAAAGCACCTAAAATCATCAGTGTAATGTTTAGATTCAGTCTTGTGTCAGGTTAACTGTTGTGTTCTTAACTTTGGTCCAATAATTTTCCCATAACCTCCAAAATGTTCCCTTTTAATTCCTACAATGCTTATGCATATACTTTTCATATTTCTTCTGTAAGAAACATTTCGATTTAGCCCTATCCATACAGGCCAATTCCCACGAGTGTTAAGGGTTAAGATCCCGGACTGCATCTTTAAGAAAACTGACTGAGAATTCAGTATAATGGGGGGGGACACGACACAGTTTTAGTTGAAGAACATATGTCACTGTACATGAAATCCCTATCTGAATTCTGAAGAAATGTTGGCACGTAAAACTGCTTTACAGTGAGCTCCAAAAGTATTGGGACAGTGACACATCTTTTGTTGTTTTGGCTCTGTAGTCTAGCACTTTGGATTTGAAATGATAGAATTAGTAAAAGTTAGAGGCATAAATATAATACTCCCCAAAAAATGCTAACCTCCCCTGTTATTATAATGGTGAGAGGTTAGCATGTCTTGGGGTATGATATTTGTACGTCTAACTTGGGGGGGGGTGCCTGCTATTTTTGCAGCTACAACCAAGTTGCTATTTCAACGTGCTCTGACACACTTTGTGTTTCTGTGGTTGCATGGGTGTCTGTGTGGGTGAGTGTCAGTGTGTGAATTTGTTTGCCTGAACAAAACATGTTTCTTTTGTGTGTGTGTGTGTGTGTGTGTGTGTGTGTGTGTGTGTGTGTGTGTGTGTGTGTGTGTGTGTGTGTGTGTGTGTAGGAGGCGGTGTATGTTTTGCTGTTGTCGGATTGTGCAAGCATTTTATTCGCTTCTACTCTTATCTGCTACACTATCACTCCAAGGAAGGAAGAGTAGAGCGTCAATTTCAAAGAATTATAAATGAAGTTTCTAAGCCAACCCACAGATATTTGTTGTATGGACCTCTTCTCTTAAGTACTTCCACTTTCATTGCAAAGACAACTTCCTTAAAGTGGAACTGACAGTGTGTTAACTACTTTACAGATATGAAACAATCATATCAGGACAAAAATATCAAACTTTATAAGGGGTTTTAAAACTAGATTATATTTGACTGAAAGTTCCATCACGTACAGTAAGGCATTGTTGGCAGAATAGATGGATGCAGTTCAATGTATGGTTAATATAATTCACCAATACATTTCTTGGTAGTCCAAAATATATTGTTATCAGGTTGTAAATCACAGCTTGTCTGGTACATTGTTTGCTGCCTCCACCCATTCGGGATGCACTGTTTCAGTTTCAATGACTCAATATTTTGGACAAAAACGGACGAATGTAACTAAGGCTGGGAATATCAATATAATCAAACTAGCAAGGTCAATGATCACAAGTCAGTCAGCGTGGCTAATCCCATAGAACATTTGTGGGAAGAACTGAAAAAGCGTGTGCGAGCAAGGAGGCCTACAAACCTGACTCAGTTACAACAACTCTGTCCGGAGGAATGTGCCAAAATTCACCCAACTTATTGTGGGAAGCTTGTGGAAGGCTACCCAAAATGTTTGACCCAATTTAAACAATTTAAAGGCAAAGCTACCAAATACTAATTGAGTGTATGCAAACTTCTGACCCACTGGGAATGTGATGAAAGAAATAAAAGCTGAAATAAATCTTCTTTCTACTATTATTCTGACATTTCACATTCTTAAAATAAAGTGGTGATCCTAACTGGCCTAAGACAGGGAATTTTTACTAGGATTAAATGTCAGGAATTGTGAAAAACTGAGTTTAAATGTATTTGGCTAAGGTGTATGTAAACTTCCGACTTCAACTGTACGTATTTGTGAGTCGTTTCAGGAAACAAGTTGTATGTCGCGCGTCACTACTTCACAGGAGCGTTTTTTGTCAGAAATGCCTTCTGGAACATGTGACCTTTCATGTGCCTTAATAACAAACGTGTATGCCATCAGTAAATACAAATAAAATTGTTAAATTATGAGCCTAGTTGGTTTAGCCACGGAAAACTAAGCAACCTCCCCGCTAGCCATGATTGGCTGAGATAATGAGTTGGCTGGACATGCCGACAGATGAGTTCGGATTGGACTGCCATGTAGCTCGCTTCTGTCTATTATATGAGCTGGTCAGTATGAGTAGGTAATCCTTTATAACGCAGCTTTTTTTGAAAGATATCACATAGTAGAACTGCATAAGTGTTGCTCCCCACTTTCTGGAGGATCAAGTTTTGAAATCAGTGGAATTAGAGTATGATAGCTAAGGAGATGGAGAAAATTCTGGCGTTTGATTGCAAATATGCAGAGGGAGTAGAAAAGAGAGAAGGCTGTTGTATAAAACACCTGTCTCCAGATTACATTTTCAAACTAAGGGCAACCATGGCATCCGTGACAGAGAGGGAGAAGCGTCCATCCATGAATACGGGTAAGATAGTCTAGCTAGCTACATTTTCAGATATTACACGTTTCTAATTTGGTCAGAAAGTCATTTATTTAAAGTTAAAGTGTACTGATGCTAACGTTGCGTGTGATCTGTGTAGTAATAATTCGTATCTCAGAGCCATTTGCATTGCTAGTTATAGCCTAATGTTAGCTAGCTAATTTTGATCCTGGTTGGTTGGTTAGCTACCTGCAGATTCATGCAGGGTAGTAATGTTATAAATTGGGATGATGGTTAATTGTTTAGCTAGCTAGCTGTCTAAACAAAAGACTCCACTATGCAAGTAACTATTTCACTGCGACAACTGTCGATAGACGTGAGCTGGTAAATTCGCTCTGGCTATCTTAAATTGTTGCCATTCAAACAGTTGCAGTCACCAACGATCTGGATAACATAAAAACAGCCTAACCAGCTCTGCTAGGGCGAGTAAAATGGTCAGTGAGCTGTTCTCTCATTTGTGACTGGAAGTAGTTAGCAAGCTAGCCAACGTTAGCTAGTTAGCTTGGGTGCTTGACTGCTTTTGTTAGTTCAGAACGCTCGGATTAACCCTACTTTTAGGCCAGAGCATCCAGTGTGCGCTCTGAACACTCCGAGAGCGAAACGCTCTGAATTTACTAAAGGCCAATCTTTCTAGTAGGCTTTCCAGTAGGTACCAAAACTTTCAAGGGCCATTTTCTCAAAAGTAAGGTTACAAGTTCATCAACTTTCAAAGCAGAATTACTTTCCCATTGTTCCTCAGCTGTAGTGTATGATATACCAGTTTCTAGCTTTGAGTCTCTACTTTTATCCGATGTAAAAAAAAACATAATTTCAAATTTTGCGACATAAGACCGAATCGAGTCAGTCGGTCACATTTGCAGAAATCCATTCAGGTGTATTTTGTGGCATATGGCGAATGCGTGCTAATGATGTAAAGTCGTGCTGAACTTGCTACTGCCTGTAAGCACACTGTCCAGTTGAAAGTGAATGATGGAAGGCTTATTGGCATATTTGCATAAAGACCTACTGTAGCTCTGATTGGCTATGGTGCACCGGTCTGCGTAGACTCCGGTCCTGGGCCAGGCAGATGTTTTTATTTACTGCAGTGTCTATTAATTGTCCAAATGCACGGCTGGGTTCCCACTCTATATTGCTGTATTATTTTCACAAATGCCTTACTTTACGTCATTCTCAAACATTCTATGAATTGATGAAAACTTGAAAATGACCATGTCTAAGTGCTCGCTTGTCAGAAAATGTAAAAAAAAAAGTGTTATTCTTCCTAGGGGTATATATGAACAGATTTTAGTCAAATGTAATGTTGCTAAAAGGCTGTCAGTTCCACTTTAAATGGCTATTACTGCTGTGTTTCACATTACATTTAGAGCTGTGGAAACTTTAAATGGAGGTGTATGTTACGTTCACCAGCAAGAAAACCAAAAATGTTGCTCAAACAGAAGGGAGAACTAACAAAGAGTCACTGATCAACAACTAAAACGAAAACAGGTGGGGTTTTAGGAGGGGTTCTGAAAGACACTGATGGGGGCATCCACAAAGTTGACTAGCAACAACAACTGGAACCTAAAAGACACCCACCATGAGTGCCCACTAAATTTGCCCAAGAAGAGGCAAACAATTAGACAAACCCACACCAGCCCCCCGAGTGGCGCAGTGCTAGCTGTGCCACTAGAGATTCTGTGTTCGAGTCCAGCCTCTGTCGCAGCCGGCCGCGACCGGGAGACCCATGGGGCGGCGCACAATTGGCCCAGCGTCGTCCGGGTTTGGGGAGGGTTTGGCCAGCAGGGATGTCCTAGTTCCATTGCGCACTAGCGACCCCTGTGGCGGGCCGGACGCAGTGCACGCTGACACGGTCGCCAGGTGTACGGTGATTCCTCTGACACATTGGTGCGGCTGGCTTCCGGGTTAAGCGGGCATTGTGTCAAGAAGCAGTGCAGCTTGGTTGGGTTGTGTTTCGGAGCCTGTAACAATGTATATCTGCTTAGAAACATTACCCAAATTGTCAGTTTATTTGAAAATGTAGCAACTAAGCAGTTTGCATGTGTCATATGGCTGTTATAAGGACATACAGAAATAAGTCATGTCTGTGTTCTGTGTAGTTTTTTGTTTCGATCAAGTCAAGGATATCTCTTATGTTCCCCTTTTCTGCGAAATGCCATAATGGTTTCACTTCTAGACATGAACACACAGTTAGCAACACCACCTCTTTGAATCCCCATGCCATTGGTTACTATGGACTTGTTTGCCATTGCTTTCAGGAAGTGGAGCGTGTTTGTAGTTGTGTATAATAGTACAGTACACTGAGGCCTAGGCCCAATTTCCCCTTTTCACCGTGGCTCTTGTCACAGTCCTGGGTGTATTCATTAGTGCACACCGTAGAAAAAACCATTTGCAATGCAAAATGTTTTGCTACAAAAACAAGGCTACTCCCTCCCCGTTTTGCCCTGTTTGCTTCCTAGTGAATACACCCTGGTTTAAAAGAGGCAAGGTGCGAGGAGAGGCCACATGTGTGCTGTGGGGAGCTAGGCCTCAGCGACTCCACTTCTGCTTTCTGGGCCACTTCTCCCTTCCGTCACCCAGAGGAGAAGTCCTCTCAGCAGGCCAGACAGCGGGCCTGCATCCCATCTGGCACCCTATTCCCTGTATAATGCATACTTTTGACCAGGGTCTATAGGGCCATGGTCAAAAGTAGTGCACTGTGCCATTTGGAACACAAAACAGGAAGCGAGAAGTTATTTTGGCTAGCCATGGCCACTCGCATCGGCTTATTTTCATTTAGCTTGTTGTTTTAGCAAGTTCACAGCTGAGCCATGCACTATATTGGTTTTCCCACCTTAGCTTGAGAAGCGCTTTCCCCTGACCATTTACCATAAGTCATTTACAAGTAATTCTCATTAAACCTTGTGCCAGCAAGGGAGATTTGGACATTTATGATTCATTACAATAATTCAATACTTACAATACAATGAGATACAATGACAACTCAATTAACCTTTATTTTATAACTCAAATATCAAATATTTAACAGTTTCTGAGGTTAATTGAAATCCTTGTAATGGCCAATTAGATATTGTGGCTTGTATTGTTTTATGTATACTGTATATTGAAATGCATTTCAAGCAATTTAATGTAACCATAGAGGCCTACAACACAAATGGCTTGTGAGACATAATGATATCAGTTATTATACGAACGAAGACCTGTTCGTTAACCACAGTGGAAACTCTTTCGCAAAGTGACTGTGCTTTTTGGTGGTGCAAGAATAAGTCGGTTGTTCATTGCACCATTTCCATTCTCAGTCATTCATTTCAAGACTGGAGGCTCCATTTAATCAATCTGGAAGTTTCCAGTTTATGGCAACTCATCATTCCTCCCATGCAGCTAGGTATCCAGTTTGAATTGAATATCAAGTTGTATTTATTTTTATTTCACAACGTGTGTTATTGATTGAAAGAATCCAAACTTCATCTCAGTGACACTGTGGGCCACATACTGATTTTGATTGAATGAAGCCCAAGATGTACTCACATATATTTGGGTTCTTCTAAACAGATGTAAACGAAAACAGGTTAGAAAGTTTGAATTTGTAAATAGTGTGCTAATGACTATCAACCTTGGTCGTGTTCAGTAGGGCACACCGTAGCAAAACGTTTCGCGACGAGAAAAACTATATTGTTCTTATTGGACTAGTTATGGTAGTACCTCCCGTTCCACTTTTTTTTCTCCTTTACTGAACATGACCATGGTGTTTCTCCCATAGAATTAGAATGGACGTCCCCATTCAAGTCATGATGCTATAATGGATGGACTGGGGCCATTTTGAGGGTCCCGATTGGAGCAAAGCTAGGTTGAAGATATCCAGGTTAGGACAACGTCCAACGTCGTTCACATGCGGAAGCTTTCAAAAATAAACAGTCCCTTAGTTTTAGAATTCTTCCTCATGAATGCAAAGAGTTATGGGATATTAGAATCCTCTTGTCTTAACCTTTGTTATCCTCAACCTAGGCGCAAAGCAGAAAGTAAAAGCATGGAAGTTCGGCATTCAATCTGTGCTTTATTAACAGTCACCTCATTCTATGGTTTCTCCCACCAGGACTGTCCACTAGCCTGGGTAAACACCATGGTGTTTGACTATAAGGATCAGCTGAAGACTGGGGAGTTCCTTCTCTCCACCTGGCCTTCAGTCCCTGGTACAGTAGAACCACACACGCACGCACGCACGCACGCACGCACACGCACACACGCACACACACTGCAAGTCTTCAAAATGATTGAAGTATACCACCCAGAGTAACACACACTGCTACATAGTATCACAAATTGCTATTGCACTAAGTAGTTTCACAAACTAGTTGTTTTCTGAACTGCAAAATGTACAACACCATTGTTCCGATACAATTTTAATCATTGTACTATTTACCTACAGTTGTTTAAAATGTAATTAAATTGCTGCAAATTAATGGGTAGTAATAATAAATGTAAAAAGCAGCAACATTTTTTTTATTTGAATTACAACAAATTTGCAACTTGTTTTTTTATATATCTGAGATAAGGAGTGATGCTGCAAAAATAAAGATTTTTAAACAACTTTTTTTACGTGTTAAAAAAAGTGTACTTACTGATATACTAAACAAGGAGTGAGGCTGGTCAAAATCTGTTTCACTGTTGTTCACAGTACACAACTAAGACAACCTACAATAATAATACTAGATATGATCCCTCTGTAGTGCACGCATACCAATTCAAAACACTAATACCATCGACTGGTTATGTTTGACGTAGCCACTATTCCTTTGCAAAGTGGTTGTGATGATTTTGGAAATATCAATACGTGCCTCAGAGTGGACGTTTCTTGTAGTGTCCTTAAGCCGCTCAATCAGTATCATGTTGATGAATCAAAGAACAGTTAAATAATTTTGAGTTTAGTTGGGTTTGGGGTGGGGACAAATTTGACATTTTCTTGGTCATCTGTTGATGACATTTTTTGCTTTTCGCAAACTCATTAGAGACAGGGATCGTTAAAATATCGTCATACTTTTGAGTGAATCAGATTTTTGGTTCATGAAATGTTTCAATGTTTGTTCAAACATCCAAAAAGGAAGAAAATCAGATATGTTGGAGGTCATATGTCCTTAAGGCAAATGTTTTGCCAAATGCTGAGAAACACTTTGGTACAGACTTTCAAAGCTCTACGTCAAACGAAGTGGTGGGGCTGCGCTTTTGACTTTGAAGTGCTCAACATATCATCACCTATGGGCCATTCAGTTCGGGATTTGGCCCCATAATAACTCCCTTTGTGTTATATTTGTATTCTATTTATTTTACAATCTGGGCTTTAGATATTTGCCCCATGCAAGGACAAAAAATACAAGGCTTCCAGCCACTAAGGCTTGGAGCATTAAAGGGGCAATCAGCAGTTGGTACATCCATTTAGCAGTTGTTACATCCAAATTATTGATATGTTCCTATTTGAGTTTAGTTCAACTGTCATACCCCTACAGAACCCCAATTTCTTTGTAAACAAAGTAAATGCAATGTTAATATCATGGATGGTCAGTCCTTGCATTCATAGCTCTGTCTATGAATTTGAGAATGGTTACATTCCTCCAGCCCCATCCCACACTAGTGGGGAGAACGCTTTATTGTTTCTACTGCTGAATGCAGTTTTAACACATTGATTTAGCTAATAGCTGAATATGTTTTTTTTTTCGGTTTAATTTGGCCTCACAGATGATAAAGGCGACCTCTTGAATCCAATGGGCACAGTGGAGAAAAATCCCAACGTTGATAGTGCAGCAGGACTCCTCATTCGCTTCCCCAATATCCGACCTCACCCTCTCTACTACCCCCATTTCGACAAGGTACACCTTATACTGCACACACGTTTCAATAGTAGACATTGTACATTTGTAACCAACCTCGTACATTTGTAACCGTTACACTTGTAACCATCTTGTACTGTACATATAAAACAAATCTATATTAGATCTCACTATAGATTTTATGAAATTAGACATTAGAAATTGTATTTTTAGAGCTATATTAAGATCTCTACACATTTGTATGTTCCTCCTATTTTCAGTTGAGGGACCTAGAAAAAAATGGAGGGAAGGTTATAGCCACCAAGGTGGAGGTAAGGGACTCTCTATTTTTTGTTTGAAATGTATAAGATTACATTAAAGTAATCCTTTGAAAACCACATTCAACTTTTAAAACGCATAAACCATTTATTATTTGTATTATCTTATTGTATGTTTGAACTTTGAATTCATTATCAAGACCATTACGTATCAATTATGTTCCTCACAATTACCTGTGTTTTTTCCTATTATACTTTTACATCAAAGCATAGATTCATTACTAAGAAATTACCATTCTAGTACCTACAGATCTACAGTATGTTCACTCAACCCCTTCCCTGTTGTCTTTGTATTGTGCTGCCCAGCATATGAAGCTAAAGGAAATAGTAGACAATAAGAACTACACAGAGTTCTTTGAGGATGAGAAAGAGCTTCTGTGGAAGCTACGCGGTGTGGTGCGGGAGCGCTACCCAGAGAGTCTGTCCAAACTTCTCCTCATCACAAAATGGAATAAGCACGAGGATGTAGCACAGGTAGGACACTTTCCTCTTGCAAAGACAACTGAGGTGTGAGTTAACGCAATGCAAGTGAAATTATCATCTGCATCTTGACTTAAAAGGTAACTTCCAAAATAAGGGAGACACCAACATAAAGTGTCTAAATAGGGCGTTGGGCCAACACAAGCCAGAACAGCATCACAGCACCTTGGCATAGATTATACAAGTGTCTGGAACTCTTGCAGGAATGCGACACCATTCTTCCACCATTTATTTATGGTGGTGGAAAATGCTGTCTCAGGCGCCGCTCGAGAATCTCCCATATGTGCTCAATTGATTTGAGAACTAGTGACTGAGACGGCCATGGCATATTGTTTACATTGTTTTCATGCTCATCAAACCATTCAGTGACCACTCGTGCCCTGTGGTTTGGGGCATTGTCATCCTATTGGGGCATAGCCATGGTAACCAAAATAATGGCCTGCCCAGCATTCTTTTTACATGACCCTAAGCATGAAGGGATGTTAATTACTTCATTAACTCAAGAACCACACCTGTGTGGAAGAACCAGCTTTGAATATACTTTGTATCCCTCATCTACTAAAGTGTTTCCATTATTTTGGCAGTTACCAGTATGATGTAACTTTTTTTGAACCCGAGATCTCTGGTTGAACCAGAGATTTAGTTACCTTGCGATACATATGCAGTGCATTAGTTCATAGTGCAGCTGTTTTTTGCAATTATTAAATATGTAATTATTTTCCATTATCATGTTCAAATTGATTAATGCCTTCAGTATGCATTAGCAATGCTCATGTATACTGAAAATGAATTTAAAGTTCCAATAAGTACAATGTCAAAAAACCTGACCTGTGCCATTGTGTCCAGATGGTGGCGTTTCTGCAGAAATGGCCGGACCTCCCTGCTCTCCATGCCCTGGAGCTGCTGGACTACAGTTTCCCTGACCCAATGGTCCGCTCCTTCACCATCAGCTGCCTAAGGAAGCTGAGGTATTGTAACCTTAGGGGTAGTTTCCCAGACACAGATTAAAGATGCACTATGCAGAAATCGCTCCGCCATTTCCTGGTTTAAAAAAAATGTGAATAGATCGCCTAATTTCAGTTTATGTGACAAAACAAGCATAGTGTAGAGAATCTAAAACGCTGTGAAATATATTTTCCATAACCAAAAATATTGTGTTTTCATCTGTTTGAAGCTGGTGTACAAATCCAAAAGTAAAAGACACAAAAACTAAACGTAAGAAGTATAGAAATAGCACACACAGAACAGATCTACAGCTTCTTACATTTGCTTTTAATGACAATGACAGATTTATAACATACATTTTTATGTGAATTTGGTCGGGTCCCCCAAAAAGTTAGATATTGCAGCTTTAAGCCTAGTCCTTGACTAAAAAGCATGTTCAATGGAGAATTCTCATTGAAAGTGCTTTTTATTCCAGGACTGAGCTCAATCCATGTCTGGGAAACCAGCCCTAGGTGACTAGAGAGCTATCCTTTGGCGTTCGCCATGGCCTCTTTTCTGCTTTTCATTTTGATAGGTACTCAAACTCCAGAAAAAAAGTGACTTGATTATGTAGGGATGTATAGTTTTTTTTCTCCTGAAATACAAACAAGTGATACAAATTCAAAATCAAAACAAGTGGTACCACTTTAACAATGGTGAGAAATCAATGTTAAGAATTGTTTTTTAGAAGTTCCAACCATACTGGATGCCCGTCAATGACTTGGTTGCTCAAAGACTATATACAGCTGGCAAAAAAACAATTGTTTTCACAACATTGTGAAAATGTTGCTGTAAATGACTCTGTTTAATCTGTTTAATGACTGTTTAATCTCCTTCCCAACAGAGATGAGGAGCTGCTCCAGTACTTGCTGCAGTTAGTTCAGGTTCTGAAGTATGAGTCTTACCTGGACTGTGACCTTGCTACTTTCCTGCTAGAGAGAGCCCTCTCCAACAAGAGGATAGGTCACTTCCTCTTCTGGCATCTCAAGTAAGTGTGTGTGTGTGCGTGCGTGCGAGAGAGAGAGTGGGAGAGAGAGAGAGTGGGAGAGAGTGCGTGAGAGAACAACATATCCTAAAAACAGGACCGATCAGTGTAAAATGGACAGTATGAAATGTAATCCGGCTACTCACAACTGCTGTCTATTAGTTAAATCCTGTGGGCTAAATTGTTATGATCAGTGGTTTCAAGTTTGTATCGGTCAATTTTTGACGAGCTGATCATAGCGGAAAAGAAAACACTTGTGCATTTCCTGCTGTGTAAACACATTGAAAATAGGCTCAGGAGAAAGCCTCCTGATAAAGTTGGGTAGCTGATATTCAGAGCTTAAATAGCCAAATTGATTAGTCGCAGGAAGTGTCATCCCATTTTAATTTCATGTGACTAAGACATGTGATGCCCAACTTCCATCAACACGTCTCCAACGCCACTAGCATTAAAGACCCTCCCTCGTCTGACATTCGGCAAATCAGATCATAACTCCGTACTCCTGCTTCCTGTTTACATGCAGAAACTCAAACCGGAAGTACCTGGGAATCACTCTGTTGAGAAATGGTCACCAGAATCATAGATTATGCTACAGGACTGCTTTGCTAGCGCTGATCGGAATATGTTTAGATACTCCGCCCGTTAACATTGACGAGCTAACCACCTCCATCACTGGCTTCATTAGAAAATGCATCGGCGACGTTGTCCCCACGGTGAGGGTTCGCTGCTTCCCCAATCAAAAGCCCTGGATTAACACTGAGGTTGGCGCTAAACTAAAAGACAGGGCTACCGCACACAGAGCTATAGTAGACAACCATGAGTCTACGGCCGAGGACAGGAATAAGTACGATAAGTCTCGCAATGACCTCCGCAGAGTCATCTAACGAGCAAAGGACAATATAGGAGTAAGTTGGAATCATATTACACAGGCTCCGGCACCTGCGAATGTGGCAGGGGCTACAGTCCATTACGGTTTACAAAGTAACCCAACCGTGATCTGCCCAACAATGCTTCTCTACCAGATGAACTCACTGCATTTATACATGATAACAACAACATCGTGCCGGGTGGGAGTGTCGTCACAGACCCAGAGGATTGGGTGATCTCGCTCTCCGAGGCCGACGTGAAAAGGGTCTTTAATCACGTCAAGGCCGTGGGGCCCGACTGTATAGCAGGGTGCGTTCTCAGAGCATGCGCAGAATAGCTGGCAGGCATATTCACGGTAGTTTTCAACCTAAGGAGGACTCTGGGTCTGAACACATCCCTCTGCAACTAGATCCTGGACTTTCTGACGGGCCGACCCCAGGTGGTGAGGGTGGCAACATTACCTCCGCCACGCTGACCCTCAACACTGGGGCCCCACAGGGGTGTGTGCTTAGTGCCCTCCTGTACTCCCTATTCACCCACGACTGTGTGGCCACGCCTGACTCCAACACCATCATCAAGTTGACAGCATGATGACAGTAGGCCTGATCACCAGCGGTCCTACAGGGAGGAGGTCAGTGACTTGGCAGCATGATGACGGTAGGCCTGATCACTGGCGGTCGTACAGGGAGGAGGTCAGAGACCTGGCAGTGTGGTGCCAGAGCAACAACCTCTCCCTCAACGTCAGTAAGACCAAGGAGCTGATCGTGGACTACAGGAAATGAAGGGGCGAGCACGCTCCCATCCACATTAACGAGGCTGCAGTGGAGCAGGTCGAGAACTTCAAGTTCCTCGGTGTCCAAATCCCTAAAGACTTAAAATGGTCCTAACACACATGCACATCGTGAAGAGGGAGCGACAGCACCTCTTCCCCCTCAGGAGGTTGAAAACGTTTGTCATGGGTCCCTCAAATCCTCAACAAGTTATACAGCTGTACCATTGAGAGCATTTTGACTGGCTGCATCACTGCCTGGTATGGCAATAGTACCACCCTCGATCACATGGCGCTACAGATGGTGATGCGGACAGCCCAGTACATCACTGGGGCCGAGCTCCCTGCCATCCAGGACAGCTATATCAGGTGGTGTGGAAGGAAGGCCCGGAAAATCGTTAGACTCCGACCACCCAAGCCATAGACTATTTTCTCTGCTTCTGCACGGCAAGCGGTACCGGTGCATCAAGTCTGACAGGAAAACATTTTTTAAGTCTCGTCTAGGGGGTCAGAACGGCCCGGACCAGCCATGTGGGTGCACACGTGGCTGTGTGCACGCGTGTGGAACAAGCACTATAACTCTGTATATGAATTGAACACTAAGGTGGTGTTGGTAGAAGTTGTGACAGAAGCCTTTGTCCTCACTCCAGGTCAGAAATGCACGTATCCTCGGTCAGTCTGCGGTTCGGTCTGATTCTAGAGGCTTACTGCAGGGGCAACATCTATCACATCAAGAGCTTATGGAAACAGGTGAGCACACCTTGAGACTATATACTTGTTCATTCTTAGACATCTGGCCATGATATTTGACAATGTCTTTTGTACAATGGCCAGATTACTTAGAAATAGCATGTGTAGAGGACTAGGGGAGACTGGGGGCAATTGTAACATGTTTTGTATTTGACTTCATTGCTCAGAGACCACTCGAACTAAGCCACTAATGTTTTTATATGAGAAACGTACATCTGTCTGCTAATCATTCATACCATTTATAGGTCTGTAGATAAGACGGTCTGATCACAATATTGATTTTAATCCGAAAAGTCCGGATGTTACATTTGCCGCCGTGCCAGGGGCAATTGTAACAGTAGGTGGGGTCAAATGTAACACCTAAAAAATAAACAAAATAAATTCATTTAACTTGTATAAAATTCATGTTTATGAATTATCATATTATAGACCTACTGTATGTAATATTTTTGCAAGAAATATAAGTATTTCTATGTACGTAACCAATATTTACAGTAACAGTGTGCATGGCCATTCGGTACCTCTCAAAACATCTGAAATGTCTGATGGTGTCTAGAATATATCTGTTAACAACTTATTTGGCACTGTACAGGACCCCAAGGCTATTTAAAGTTAGTAATTGTATAGTTAATGTATAATTCATACAACCTTAAAGTTAAAATAATTTCTTTTTATAATGTTGCTGCTTGGCTCAGGATCATTTTAACACTGTGTTACAATTACCCCCAACCCAGCAGCCATGACAAAACCTCATGTGCCTAGCAATAGACAACAATACTGACACATGTCAATCATGCCAATGTTTAGCCAACATATAGTGATGAAAATGTTGCTAGTTTGAGTTCTTGGACATTAATGCTCAGGACAGCATAAGAACAATACAACCGGCGGAAGAAAACTACATTCACACCTAAAAAACTACCTTCACCCCTAAAAAACAAACATTTGCTCATGAAATGTGTAAATAGTGAGATATTTTGCTGAAACTTTTCAAGCAGGGCAATTACCTAAATAGGCATGTACTGTGTGAGTTTAATCTCTAGCTTGTTTATGTTTGGAGAAAGTCAAGATGTTACTATTGCCCGCTGTTACAATTGCCCAGTCTCCCCTACTGGGTTTCTTCCCATTTGAAATGACCAACCAGTAGGTGGCAACAATTAAACAGTACAGTTTTGAGCCCAGAACACAAAGAATGATGTGGTTAGCAGCAATCAATGCATTATAACCAATCACCCCCCAACACACACATAACGCTACTAGTCTCACCTCGGCCTCTGCTGTCTTTGCCCTTACATTTCTTCAGTGTGTGCCCCTCTTTATATCCCAACTCCCGATCTTCTGTATCTCACTGTACTATCCCAAAACGTTATCAATACTCCCTCCTCCTCTTCTCTCTGTGCAGAACGAGGCTCTGAACAAGATGAAGGCTCTGAATGACTTTGTGAAGTCGGGCTGGCAGAAGACGTCGCGCCAGCAGATGACAGACGACATGAAGCTGTGTATCAAACAGGAGGCCTACATGGAGGCCCTCTCATACCTGCTGTCCCCGCTCAATCCCAGCATCATGCTCTCAGAGATTTGGTGGGTACCTGACACACAGAGATGCAGGCACGCACACACAGACGCAGAAAGACAGACACCCAGGAATGCACACACACACGGAAGCGTCATGCACCTCCGTGTTTTAAGGGCACTGATAGCTACATTCAGCATCTTTTAATTAATTATGTGTTAGAAATGACTATGTTGTGTATTTTTTTTTCCCTACAAATGGTTAAAATGATATTATATAGGGAGAAGTCTTCTCCCAGTGTCAACAAATTTGCTTGATGTTGCAGTGCGGACAGATGCAAGTTCATGGACTCCAAGATGAAGCCCCTGTGGCTCATGTACAAGAACAAATGGGTGCAGGGGGACGCTGTGGGCATAATCTTCAAGAACGGAGATGGTGAGAAATCCAAATAACACAGGGGATTCCACATGATACATAAACAATTTTTTTAGGTTATATTTTTTATTTGCATTTTTTGGGGGGCACTGTAATGGTGACCGGTGGTGTTGGTTCTGTATGTCGCCTTAACTATTGTCATATTATATGTACTGTATGTATGACTGTCCTCTTCGTGGGAGTGTGTTAGTCAACTAATGGACACACTTTTAGCACTGTTTAAGTGCTGTTTGGTAGCTTTGTATGTGCATCTCAAGTGCATCCTTGGTGGTATCCATGGAGATGCAGGATGCAAGCAGTATCCAGATTGAGAGAACCAGGGGCATCGGGACAAATGTCGAGGCTGGAGAAGAACCACTACTGGCTTCATGGGCAATTCCATAGAACTGGAGAGCTAAAGAGACTCAACCCGGACCCTCCAGATTATCTCCAAGTTCCGTCAATGTAGCAAGCTAGGTTAATTAGCTGCCTATCTGCTAGCCAATGTCTGTAGCCTAGGCTACGCACAGCCCGCTGCGCCATACAGAATATCAGATATCTTCCTCATCTAAAATCAGAGACACCGGTCAGCCAACACCATGGAGAGTAGCACTATTTTTTACGTTTGCTTTTTTATGTTGTGCTATCGTCATCCTGTCAGCCTAGTAGCTAGGTCTACTGTGTGTATCCCCAAACTACTATGTTTATTTCTTTATTTTCTGAACCACTCCAAAAAGAAGATCCCTTCAAGAAATTCAAGTTATTCTGTTCTTCTATACACTTTTACTACTGTATTTACCTAATTTATGGCCATGCAGTTAAAGATGCAACAAATAAACACTTGTTCATAGATTAATCATTTGCGGTGTTATCCCTCATCAATTTGTGTGTATTGAGTTATGTCGCATTTATATTGGTCCAATGCAAGAATATTAGGTACTGTCACTTTTAAATTAAAGTTATTAACTATTTCTCTTCAGACCTACCTTTTATCGTGCTAATTTTGCGAGCATGCCATCGGGACCATTAATCATACTGGCCTAAATTGTTAGTCTGGCCACCTGGGGGAAATTCTGTGGAGTCTGCATCTGGGATTTTCATCCCATTTCGGTTGGATATAAATGTACCTTTAGCCTGACATAACCTCTATCCTTTCAGATCTCCGACAAGACATGCTGACCCTCCAAATGATCCAGCTGATGGAAATCCTTTGGAAGAAAGAGGGACTGGATCTAAGGTATGTGTTAGTAGCAGGGGTTAGAACCAAAATGATTTTCCAATCGTTTCGTTCTGAACAGAACCATTATTTTTTTTTGTTCCGTTTCACTGTTCCGACCAACAAAATAAAGTTCTAAACTGGTTCGAACCAAAAAAAAGTACTGTTTTTTTAATCATTCCTTTCAGTTCCTTTTTAAACCTCTAAAATCCTTTTTTATTGATTTATTTATTTTTAACATTAAATTACTTTGTGGATAGAAAAGCTTGCTATGGAGCGGGAAAGTTATAGCTCAGTGAGTTATTTACATTTGTGATGGAAAGACAAGCGAGAGAAGAGTGGAAGAGGCAGCTTGGCTTGAAGCACTGGGCAACTTGTGATAACATGCATTATCTAAATTAGGCCCACAGAATTATACCTACGGAGGAGTGGCTTCTATGTAGGAACTTTTAATGACTTCAGAGTTGGTTTATCGTTGAACTAGCTAGCTTGTGTGTGCAGAGCGGCACCAGAATTAAAAACACATCTTACCTTTTTGTAGTTAATAAATCCAATGTGAAATGTATATAGTATCCTGAACTAGCATTGAAAAAGTTAATCCATTCTTCTCTAATAAAAAATCTCTCCCTATTTTCTGAATCATGCTTGTAATGTAAGTAGGCTACAGCTATGCTTCGGAGGGTGAGGGGCAGGTAGTCTACACATACACTGGCAAAGATTTTCAGCTGGCAGGCAGACACTGGAAAAAGTTTCTGATTGACAGAGGGGAGGGCTTTGCATTGGTGCTTTTGTTGCGTTTTTTTGTGGGACTGGAAAAAAATCCTGTAACGTAAAATAACATTATTAACCGGTTCCCATGCTTTTAAAATAACGGTTCTGTTCCAGAACAGTATAGACCACTATCGTTCATGGTTCTGATTCTGTTCCTTGAAAAATGTAATTATTTTTCTGTTTTACGGTTTTGTTTCATGAACTGGTTCCAACCCTGCTTAGCAGTGGAGCTAGTTGTATAACAGTAAGCTAATACCTACGGTTTTGCTTGTGGCACGCAAGAAACCTAGATTGGAATTCAGTAGGTGACGTTGCAGTCAAACGGTCCTACATACATACTGGGAACAGGTTCGGGGAAAATTGATATGATGGTTTTGTAACAATGTACTTAGGGCATACAGTTATACGTTATTACTTGTTATAAGCATATAATAGGCCTTAATGCTTTATGAATTAACTTTTTCTACTGTCTCTGTAAGGATGATCCCCTACGGCTGCCTCTCCACCGGGAACAAGACAGGCCTCATCGAGGTGGTGAAAAACTCAGACACCATCGCCAACATCCAGCGCAACAACAGCAACAGTGCCGCTACCGCTGCCTTCAACAAAGATGCCCTGCTCAACTGGCTTAAATCCAAGAACCCAGAGTAAGTGTGACAGAGACACTGGTATAGCAGTCATGTCTTCAGTGACGGCATGGGCTTGTATTCAGCCTACTGCCCTTTGACACAACCTCTCTCTATCTTTTCCGACTGTCATCCACTATCTCCATCTGTTCAATATACACTGAGTATACAAAACATTAAGAACACCTGCTCTTTCATGACAGACTGACCAGATGAATCCAGGTGAAAGCTATGATCCCTTATTGATGTCACTTGTTAAATCCACTTTAATCAGTGTAAATTAAGGGGAGGAGACAAGTTAAAGAAGGATTTTTAAGCCTTACTACAATTGAGACATGAATTGTGTACCATTCAGAGGGTGAATGGGCAAGACAAAAGATTTAAGTGCCTTTGAACGGGGTATGGTAATAGGTGCCAGCCGCACCGGTTTGTGTCAAGAACTGCAAAGCTGCTGGGTTTTTCACACCCAACAGTTTCCCGTGTGTATCAATAATTTTCCACCACCCAAAGGATATCCAGCCAACTTGACACAACTGTGGGAAGCATTGGAGTCAACATGGGTCATCATCCCTGTAGAATGCTTTTGACACCTTGTAGTGTCCATGCCCCGACGATTTGAGGCTTTTCTGAGGGCATACACTGAGTATACAAAACATTAAGAACACCTGCTATTTCCATTATATAGACTGACCAGGTGAAAGTGAAGCTTTTAGGGGGGGAGTTTATTAGGAAGGTCTTCCTAATGTTTGGTATACTTAGTGTAATCTGAAAATATCTTCAACTACACTACCGGTCAAAAGTTTTAGAACACCTACTTATTCAAGAATTTTTCTTTATTTTTAATATTTTCTACATTGTAGAATAATAGTGAAGACATCAAAACTATGAAATAACACATATGGAATGTACTAACTAAAAAAGTGTTAATCTATTTTATATTTGAGATTCTTCAAATAGCCATCCTTTGCCTTGATGACAGCTTTGCACACTCTTGGCATTCTTTCAACCAGCTTCATTAGGTAGTCACCTGGAATGCATTTCAATTAACAGGTGTGCCTTGTTAAAAGTTAATTTGTGGAATGTCTTTCCTTCTTAATGCGTTTGAGCCAATCAGTTGTGTTGTGACAAGGTGGGGGGTTTATGCAGAAGATAGGCCTATTTGGTAACAGACCAAGTCCATATTATGGCAAGAACAGCTCAAATAAGCAAAGAGAAATGACAGTCCATAATTTTTTTAAGACATGAAGGTCAGTCAATATGGAACATTTCAAGAACTTTTAAAGTTTCTTCAAGTGCAGTTGCAAAAACTATCAAGTGCTACGATGAAACTGGCTCTCATGAGGACCGTCACAGGAATGGAAGCCCCAGAGTTACCTATGTTGCAGAGGATAAGTTCATTAGAGTTAACAGCCTCAGAAATTGCGGCCCAAATAAATGCTTCACAGAGTTCAAGTAACAGACACATAACAATATCAACTGTTCAGAGGAGACTGTGTGAATTAGGCCTTCATGGTCCAATTGCTGCAAAGAAACCACTACTAAAGGACACCAATAAGAAGAAGAGACTTGCTTGGGCCAAGAAACATGAGCGGTGGAAATTTGTCCTTTGGTCTAGAGTCCAAATTTGAGATTTTTTTGTTCCAACCGCCGGGTCTTTGTGAGACGCGGTGTGGGTGAACGGATGATCTCCGCATGTGTATTTACCACCGTAAAGCATGGAGGAGGTGTTATGGTGTGGGGGTTGCTTTACTGGTGACACTGTCTGTGATTTATTTAGAACTCAAGGCACACTTAACCAGCATGGCTACCACAGCATTCTGCAACGATATGCCGTTCCATCTGGTTTGGGCTTAGTGGGACTATCATTGACCCAACACACCTCCAGGCTGTGTAAGGGCTATTTAACCAAGAAGGATGGTGATGGAGTGCTGCATCAGATGACCTGGCCTCCACAAACCCCCGACCTCAACCAAACTGAGATGGTTTGGGATGAGTCGGACCATAGAGTGAAGGAAAAGCAGCCAACAAGTGCTCAGCCTATGTGGGAACTCTTTCAAGACTGTTGGAAAAGCATTCCAGGTGAAGCTAGTTGAGAGAATGCAAAGCTTCATCAAGGCAAAGGGTGGCTATTTGAAGAATCTCAAATATAAAATATATTTAGATTTGTTTAACACTTTTTTGGTTCCATATGTGTTATTTCATAGTTTCATTATTCTACAATGTAGAAAATAGTAAAAATAAAGAAAAACCCTTGAATGATTAGGTGTTCTAAAACTTTTGACCGGTAATGTATATCTTAGAAAAAATGAATTACAGATAGGGTAGCTCTCAAACATACTAAACTGGACCTATGATTTGACCTTAGAGGTGAATTGCACCAGCTCTGAGCTTATTAGCTGTTTAAACATATAAATCCAAGACAATCATACTGGCTAGTGAGAGCGTTTTTGCAGTTGCCTTTGATGCTGACTGGCGGGACCTCAATCCTAATCTCTCAAGGACAGACGCATGTAACACCGGATGGTATCGTAGCGTCTGTCAACAGACTGTGGGAGGCGACGACTAACAAGGAACTTTTTTTACAGTGCGCAGATGTTTGTCACTTATCATTTAGACAAATCACGATTTCGCAGGTGAATTCAGGTGTATTCAGGTGTATTCAGGTGTATTCAGGTGAATTCAGGTGTATTCGTCTTTTGAATTTCGGAAGGGGACATTTGGCCCAATTTGTTGGCTCACAGTTTCCATTTAGTGGGGTGGAGTCTCATTAGTGTCTTTTCTCATACATTTCCCCCAAGAAGCTAATCGAGCATCTGATGGAATTACGCAAAAAAATTACATTTCTGGCTTTGCAAGATTAATCTGGAGGTGAAAGAGACGCACACCTGTTTAGGAGAGGTGCTGGCTAGCAGAGTAGAACACCTGTTTAGGAGAGGTGCTGACTAGCGGAGTAGAACACCTGTTTAGGAGAGGTGCTGACTAGCGGAGTAGAACACCTGTTTAGGAGAGGTGCTGGCTAGCGGAGTAGAACACCTGTTTAGGAGAGGTGCTGGCTAGCGGAGTAGAACACCTGTTTAGGAGAGGTGCTGGCTAGGAGAGGTGCTGGCTAGAGGAGTAGAACACCTGTTTAGGAGAGGTGCTGGCTAGAGGAGTAGAACACCTGTTTAGGAGAGGTGCTGGCTAGCGGAGTAGAACACCTGTTTAGGAGAGGTGCTGGCTAGCGGAGTAGAACACCTGTTTAGGAGAGGTGCTGGCTAGCGGAGTAGAACACCTGTTTAGGAGAGGTGCTGGCTAGCGGAGTAGAACACCTGTTTAGGAGAGGTGCTGGCTAGCGGAGTAGAACACCTGTTTAGGAGAGGTGCTGGCTAGCGGAGTAGAACACCTGTTTAGGAGAGGTGCTGGCTAGAGGAGTAGAACACCTGTTTAGGAGAGGTGCTGGCTAGAGGAGTAGAACACCTGTTTAGGAGAGGTGCTGGCTAGCGGAGTAGAACACCTGTTTAGGAGAGGTGCTGGCTAGAGGAGTAGAACACCTGTTTAGGAGAGGTGCTGGCTAGCGGAGTAGAACACCTGTTTAGGAGAGGTGCTGGCTAGCGGAGTAGAACACCTGTTTAGGAGAGGTGCTGGCTAGCGGAGTAGAACACCTGTTTAGGAGAGGTGCTGGCTAGCGGAGTAGAACACCTGTTTAGGAGAGGTGCTGGCTAGCGGAGTAGAACACCTGTTTAGGAGAGGTGCTGGCTAGCGGAGTAGAACACCTGTTTAGGAGAGGTGCTGGCTAGCGGAGTAGAACACCTGTTTAGGAGAGGTGCTGGCTAGCGGAGTAGAACACCTGTTTAGGAGAGGTGCTGGCTAGCGGAGTAGAACACCTGTTTAGGAGAGGTGCTGGCTAGCGGAGTAGAACACCTGTTTAGGAGAGGTGCTGGCTAGAGGAGTAGAACACCTGTTTAGGAGAGATGCTGGCTAGCGGAGTAGAACACCTGTTTAGGAGAGGTGCTGGCTAGCGGAGTAGAACACCTGTTTAGGAGAGGTGCTGGCTAGCGGAGTAGAAAACCTGTTTAGGAGAGGTGCTGGCTAGCGGAGTAGAACACCTGTTTAGGAGAGGTGCTGGCTAGAGGAGTAGAACACCTGTTTAGGAGAGGTGCTGGCTAGAGGAGTAGAACACCTGTTTAGGAGAGGTGCTGGCTAGAGGAGTAGAACACCTGTTTAGGAGAGGTGCTGGCTAGCGGAATAGAACACTTGAAAAAGAAAAGAAGAGCCGCACACTCTAGGAGCTCAGATGCAATAATTAATAACCTAATAACCAATGTTTCGACAGACAAGCTAAACCTTTAAATAATGTATAAACTATTGGCGTCATATATGTAATGTTGGGTGGGTGCAGAGCAAGGGCTGGCAAAACAGCTCCATATCACACAGAAGCTGCAAAGTGTTAAAGCCTCTTGGTTAGAATGGAGTGGGGAATAGCTGTAATAGTTTAACATGGTGAACCCAATAGACGTCTAGACAGGACCGTGTTGTAACATGGCTGTCAATCATCTGTCACCCTCCGAAAATTCTCTGCAAATATTTAATAGAGCTGTGAGAAAAACCTGCCTCACGCCTCACCTATATGGAGAGAGAGGGGGAAATGTGTGTGTGCGTACCCCACTGTTTTCACCTGACTTGGGAATGTGAGAGAAAGGTAAAGAGATATAACATTCAATGGAGGAAGGGATAAAAGAAAGTGCGGAGAAAGCAAACTGATCCCATGTGGTCTCTCCTCTCTCTCATCTATTTTGTCAGCAGGGATAAACTTGACCAGGCCATTGAGGAGTTCACACTATCATGTGCTGGTTACTGTGTAGCCACTTACGTGTTGGGTATCGGAGATCGCCACAACGACAATATCATGATCAAGGAGACGGGGCAGGTGAGATGCACAGGATTTCAATTTTTTTGAAATGTGTAGAATCTTGATAATTTGTATAAGTCTGATTTAGAGTGGGTATTCCTAGTAGGAATAGAACTCATTGTTTATACCTAAGAAACAAAAATGTTTCGTTTTTTTATCTTACACAATGAATCATTCATAAAGTAAACCGATAAACACTTATTCTTAGACAGACAATGGAAATGCCAGTAAGTCAAAATAATCACATTTGGCCTCTCAAAAACTATGATACTGACTCTACTACATGTGGTAGGTGGATGAATCAATAGATGACCAAAAGTATGTGGACGCCTGCTCGTCAAACATCTCATTCCAAAATCATGGGCATTAATATGGAGTTGGTCCCCGCTTTGCTGCTATAACAGCCTCCAATCTTCTTGAAAGGCTTTCCACTACATGTTGGAACATCGCTGCGGGGACTTGCTTCCATTCAGCCACGGGCTTTAGTGAGGTTGGGCACTAATGTTGGCCAATTAGGCCTGGCTCGCAGTCGGACTTCCAATTCGTCCCAAAGGTGTTCGATGGGGTTGAGGTCCGGGGCCCTGTGCAGGCCAGTCAAGTTGTTAAACACTGATCTTGAAAAAACATTTCTGTATGGACCTCGCTTTGTGTACAGGGGCATTGCCATGCTGAAACATGAAAGGGCCATCTCCAAACTGTTGCCACAAAGTTGGAAGCACAGAGTCGTCTATAATGTCATTGTATGCTGTAGCGTTAGGATTGCATTCGGGCAGGTAGCGTTCTCCTGGCATCCGCTAAACCCAGATTCATCCAGAGAACCTGTTTCCACTGCTCCAAAGTCCAATGGCAGCAAGCTTTACAACACTCCAGCCGACGCCTGGCATTGCGGGTGGAGATCTTAGGGTTGTGTGCGGCTCCTCGGCCATGGAGACCCATTTCATGAAGCTCCCGACGAACAGTTCTTGTGCTGACGTTGCTTCCAGAGAAAGTTTGGAACTCTGTAGTGAGTGTTGCAAACGAAGACAGACGATTTTTACATGCTAAGCGCTTCAGCACTCGGCGGTCCCGTTCTGTGAGCTTGTGTAGCCTACCACTTTGAGGCTGAGCCGTTGTTGCTCCTATACGTTTATACTTCACAATAACAGCATTTACAGTTGACCAGGGCAGCCCTAGCAGGGCAGACATTTGACGAACAGACTTCTTGGAAAGGTGGCATCCTATGACGGTGCCACGTTGAAAGTCACTGAGCTCTTCAGTAAGGCCATTCTACTGCCAATGTTTGTCTATGGAGATTGCATGGCTGTATGCTTGATTTTATACACCTGTCTGCAACGGGTGTGGCTGAAATAGCCAGATCCACTCATTTGAAGGGGTGTCCACATACTTTTGGATGGATAGATACATATGCGTAGTAGTTAGTTCTACCACAAAGTGACACATCTTACAACACACAGCAATGCTAATTGTCATTGAAAACACAACACTTGGCAACAGCAGTGACTATGGTCTTGGATCAATGACAGACTCTCTTAGTAACTTCGAAAAAGGAATCAATCACGAGGCAGACATGCCAGAACGTCGTCATTCAAAACCAGTGGTGGAAAAAGTACTCAAATGTCAATCTTGAGTAAAAATAAAGATACCTTAACAGAAAATTACTCAAGTGAAAGTTACCCAGTAAAATACTACTTCAGTAAAAGTCCCAAGGTATCTGGTTTTAAATGTACTTAAGTACAGTGGTAGAAAAAGTACTCAATCGTCATACTTGCGTAAAAGCACAAAGTAAAAGTAAATTCTATACATGAAATTCCTTATATTAAGCAAACCAGACGGCACGATTATCTTATTATTTTTATGGACAGACAGGCACACTCCAACACTCAGACATAATTTACAAACACAGTAGTGTTTGTGGCAGTAGGGATGACAACATGTTATATTGATAGATGCCCTAATTCTGTCCTGGTTGAGCATTATAAATGTAATAAGTACTTTTAGGTGTCAGGGAAAATGTATGGAGTAAAAGGTACATTATTTTAAGGAATATAGTGGAGTAAAAGTAAAAGTTGTCTAAAATATAAATAATAAAGTACAGATACCCCCAAAAACTACTTAAGTAGTACTATCAAGTATTTTTTACTTACAGTTGAAGTCGGAAGTTTACACACACCTTAGCCAAATACATTTAAACTCAGTTTTTCACAATTCCTGACATTTAATCCTAGTAAAATGTCCCTGTTTTAGGTCAATTACGATCACCACTTTATTTTAAGAATGTGAAATGTCAGTATAATAGTAAAGAGAATGATTTATTTCAGCTTTTATTTCATCACATTCCCAGTGGTCAGAAGTTTAAATACACTCAATTAGTATTTGGTAGCATTGCCTTTAAATTGTTTAACTTGGGTCAAACGTTTTGGGTAGCCTTCCACAAGCTTCCCACAATAAGTTGGGTGAATTTTGGCCCATTCCTCCTGACAGAGCTGGTGTAACTGAGTCAGGTTTGTAGGCCTCCTTGCTCTCACACACTTTTTCAGTTCTGCCCACAAATTTTCTACAGGATTGAGGTCAGGGCTTTGTGATGGCCACTCCAATACCTTGACTTCGTTGTCCTTAAGCCATTTTGCCACAACTTTGGAAGTATGCTTGGGGTCATTGTCCATTTGGAAGACCCATTTGCGATCAAGCTTTAACTTCCTGACTGATGTCTTGAGATGTTGCATCAATATATCCACATAATTTTCTTTCCTCATGATGCCATCTATTTTGTGAAGTGCACCAGTCCCTCCTGCAGCAAAGCACCCCCACAACATGATGCTGCGACCTCCGTGCTGGTGTTCTTCGGCTTACAAGACTCCCCTTTTTTCCTCAAAACATAACGATGGTCATTATGGCCAAACAGTTCTATTTTTGTTTCATCAGACCATTTCTCCCAAAAAGTATGATCTTTGTCCCCATATGCAGTTGCAAACCGTAGTCTGGCTTTTTTTATGGTGGTTTTGGAGCAGTGACTTCTTCCTTGCTGAGTGGCTGTTCAGGTTATGTCGATATAGGACTCGTTTTACTGTGGATATGGATACTTTTGTACCCGTTTCCTCCAGCATCTTCACAAGGTTCATTGCTGTTGTTCTGGGATTGATTTGCACCTTTCGCATCAAAGTACGTTCATCTGTAGGAGACAGAACGCGTCTCCTTCCTGAGAGGTATGACGGCTGCGTGGTCCCATGGTGTTTATACTTGCGTACTATTGTTTGTACAGATGAATGTGGTACCTTCAGGCGTTTAGAAATATCTCCCAAGGATGAACCAGACTTGTGGAGGTCTACAATTTTTTTTCTGAGGTCTTGGCTGATTTCTTTTGATTTTCCCATGATGTCAAGCAAATAGGCACTGAGTTTGAAGGTAGGCCTTGAAATACATCCACAGGTACACCTCCAATTGACTCAAATGATGTCAATTAGCCTATCAGAAGCTTCTAAAGCCATGACATAATTTTCTGGAATTTTCCGAGCTGTTTAAAGGCACAGTCAACTTAGTGTGTGTAAACTTCTGACCCACTGGAATTGTGATACAGTGAATTATAAGTGAAATAATCTGTCTGTAAACAATTGTTGAAAAAATGACTTGTGTCATGCACAAAGTAGATGTCCTAACCGACTTGCCAAAACTATAGTTTGTTAACAAGAAATTTGTGGAGTGGTTGAAAAAAAAGTTTTAATGAGTCCAACCTAATTGTATGTAAACTTCCGACTTCAACTGTAAGTACTTCACACCACTGTTAAAAACAAAGTTTGAAGGCAAAACCTTTGCAGTGGTTTTAGTGAAGACAGATGATGCAAACTAGCCACTTAATAAGAATTTATATAATTCATCATAATCCGTAAAGCATTTTAAAAATCAAATCAAATGTTATTTGTGACATGCACCAAAGACAACAGGTATTTGTTAAATGCTTACTTACAAGCACTTAACCAACAATGCAGTTCAAGAAATAGAGTTAAGAAAATATTTACTAAATAAGCTAAAGTAAAAAATAAAATAAAAATTAACACAATAAAATAACAATACAGAGGCTATATATACGAGTCAATGTGCGTGGGTACGGGTTAGTCGAGGTAATTTGTACATGTAGTTAGGGAAAGTGACAATGCATAGATAATAAACAGCAAGTAGCATCAGTGTAAAATCAAGGGGAGGGGGGGTCAATGTAAATAGTCCAGGTGGCCATTTTGTTAATTGTTCAGCAGCCTTATAGTTTGGGGGTAGAAGCTGTTAAGGAGCCTAGACTTGGCGCTGCGGTACCGCTTGCCGTGCGGTAACAGAGAGAACAATCTATGACTTGGGTGACTGGAGTCTTTGACAATTCCTCTGACACCGCCTAGTATATAGGTCCTGGATGGCAGGAAGCTTGGCCCCAGTGATGTACTGTGCTGTACGCACTACCCTCTGTAGCACCTTACGTTTGGATGCTGAGCAGTTGCCATACCAGGCGGTGATGCAACCAATCAGGATGCTTTCGATGGTGCAGCTGTAGAACTTTTTGAGGATCTGGGGACCGATGCCTAGGGCTGTTGCTGTGACCACATTACCGACACACCAGCGGTCACGAGTCACGAAGGCAGTCAAATTCCACATGATCATTTAGTCACGGTAATTAGGCTTCTCCAAACTCTAATGCTGCTGCTGGTCATTAGTACCCTACCAAACTTGCTTAACTGCCTGTTACTCTGCACTCAATTGTCCCTCTAATCACGCTGACATCAATGCAAATGTATTTGAAAATCTAATCAAACACTTCATGAGAGTCCATTGCGCAACATTTCTATAGGCTATGCAATTGCGGGAGAAAACAGAGTGATGGCCGCTAATAAAAAGACGAGGATCCCATCAGCTTTCTATAGGCTAGGCCTACTATATTTATTTCTCAACTTTCCTAATACTAAGCACATTGCTTATATTTACAACAGGAGTATAGCCTACCTGGCTGGCATGAAAATAAACTACGGGGAAAATCGTCCTCCATTCGCTACTTAAGTGCATAGATGACATGTATTTTTTTCGCTGCCCGTTTCGATACAGGTGCATGATAATGGTCCATTCTAAATCAAAACAAATTTCACACATATATTATTTAGTATATGTGAAGACAAGATGAAATCAAGAATAGTCTGATAGGTGACAATATTAGCCTATCAATTGTGAATTATATATTATGATGCCCAGCATAAGAAACAATGTATTTTTTATTTTTTTTACTTTTTGTAATCATTGTCGCACACCTCATGTGGCCTAGCCCATAGGCCTATATGTTTTAATGAGGTTTGTATCACAACTAAAGTGGCCACAACTTCTTAAAATTAAGCATATGAATCCGTTTTACAAGCCTAACTGGTATCGATAAACAGCGCTGAGTTTCAAGTTTGGGGAAGATCATTTTTACCATAAAAATGCACCTTTATAATATTAGCATTACATGTATAATTGGATTTGCAGTGACTTTTGATAATGGTGTTTTCCGCTAATGGAACATTTGCGCTTATAGCTGACTACCATGTGCGCATTGCTACTCTTGTAATTTTAAGATATAGTCTAATAGTTTATCAACATTTTGAGCTAAACGTTCTGATCTGTTGCGTCAGCCACATTGCATAAAAAAGTTGTTTTGATGCTAGTGGTTGTATTAATTTGGGATCTATCGCATCCCACAACTGTCCCAGACTGTTTGGAATATTTATTTATTGCACAGAATTGAAAAGTTCGATTTTTGTGCTATGGGGATAGTAGATTGCTAGTGCTTTTGCTGTTCGTTAGGGCCTACTCATCTTGTTGGCTGACGAAAAGTAAATGTGGACAGTTCTTCCAATTTCTCTATGCACCTCAGAATTGAATAAGCACGTGCGTAGTTGCATCCCCAATGTGTCTCTTCACTTGTAGCCTGTGAGAAAGATCTGATCACATGGAGTACGCAGCACTCAGGGACAAGGGCACAACGGTCACTGGCCGCAAAAGGCATAGATTTTTTTTAAGGTGCATTACGGCCACACAAAGGGGATGCTGCCGTGAAATTCTAGGCATTATCAAGTCCTTGTCAAATTGTGAATGAATGACTGATGTAGTGTCTACAGGCTGCACAAAAAAACAGAGCAGAGTTCATGCCATTAAAGTGACTTTTTTCTATTCATCATTAATTGCATCATGCAGCCATACAATGTATTAAAAATCAAAACATACAGTACCAGTCAAAAGTTTGGACACACCTACTCATTCCAGGGTTTTTCTTTATTTTTATTATTTTTTACGTTGTAGAAAAGATGTCAAAACAATGAAATAACATATGGAATCATGTAGTAACCAAAAAAAGTGTTGAACAAATCTAAATATATTTTATATTTTATATTCTTCAAAGTAGCCACCCTTTGCCTTGATGACAGCTTTGCACACTCTTGGCATTCTCTCAACCAACTTTACCTGGAATGCCTTTCCAACAGTCTTGAAGGAGTTCCCAGACATGCTGAGCACTTGTTGGCTGCTTTTCCTTCACTCTGCGATCCAACTCATCCCAAACCATCTCACTGGTACTTCCTGCTTTAGTTTTTGCTTGTAAGCAGGAATCAGGATAGAATTATGGTCAGATTTGCCAAATGGAGGGAAAGGGAGAGCTTTGTATGCATCTCTGTGTGTGGAGTAAAGGTGGTCTAGAGTTTTTTTTTTTTTCCTCTGGTTGCACATGCTGGTAGAAATGAGGTAAAACGGATTTAAGTTTGCCTGCATTACAGTCCCCGACCACTAGGAGTGCCGCTTCTGGATGAGCATTTTATTGTTTTCTTATGGCCTTATACAGCTCGTTGAGTGCAGTCTTAGTGCCAGCATCCGTTTGTGGTGGTAAATAGACGGCTATAAAAAATATGGTAGATAGTGTGGTCTACAGTTTATCATGAGGTACTCTACCTCAGGCGAGCAATACCTCGAGACCTCCTTAATATTAGAAATCGCGCACCAAATGTTATTGACAAATAGACACACACCACCACCCGTCGACTTACCAGACGTAGCTGTTCTGTCAATGCACGGACAACCCAGCCAACTGAATATTATCTGCGTCATCGTTCAGCCACGACTCGGTTAAACAAGATATTACATTCTTTAATGTCCCGTTGGTAGAATAGTCTCAAGCAGAGATCATCCAGTTTATTCACATTTAATGGGTTGCTCATGAGTTATTATGCTTGTGTTACCAACATATTTAATATGATCCATTTTTAAGACCTAATTTGCCTGCAGCTACAATGGAATCTCGAATAATGATTTTTCATAATAATGTTTGGATGGTGTGGAAAACTTCTGTTAATCTCCTGCTTGACTTCCCTATTTTTTTCTCTTTTAGCTGTTCCACATTGACTTTGGGCACTTTCTGGGAAACTTCAAGAGCAAATTTGGGATCAACAGGGAACGTGTGCCTTTTATTCTGACGTATGACTTTGTCCACGTCATCCAACAAGGGAGGACCAACAACAGTGAGAAGTTTGAAAGGTAAAACATGAAATCAATCCATCTCCTATCGTGTGTTCAATTCCCGCTGTGGCCAACCATACGAAAAATGTATGCACGCATGACTGTAAGGCTCTTTGGATAAAACCGTCTGCTAAATGGCATATATTATGTTGTATAGTATTATATCGTATTGTATTTATATTGTATTATATATTGTTCATATCCAACACTGTATTGTCTCTGTTAATATAGAGTTGTGCCAAGATAAAAAATAAAAGAGAAAGAAATATGATGTTTTACGAATCGGTCACTGTAGTCATATAATTCCATTTGTTTAGTTTTTACTCCAAATCAGAGACTATAGGGGGCACATCCAGTCATCTTAATGTATTTGTCAATCTCATAGTATTGGTGATTTGTTAGCACCCAACTGTGAATACTTTTACTTATACGTACTTATATAACCATGCATACTTATTTTACGGTGATCCTGAAGCTCCATGATAATGGTGTGGTACCTTCCGTATTGTGCCACCAACAGGTTCAGAGAGTGCTGTGAGCAGGCCTATAAGATCTTGTGTCGCAATGGGACTCTGTTTGTTAACCTGTTTGCCATGATGAAAGCAGCCGGACTGCCTGAGCTGAGCTCCTTCAAGGACATCCAGTACCTAAAGGTGAGAGGAGCGCCTCCTTTTATTGCCGGATATGTTGAACGGAGCATTATGCATACTGTAGTACATCACTCCTACACACACAATGATTTATGTTATTTTACACTTGTTAGTTCCTCTCGTTTTAGCCACAGTAGTCAGATAACGTCTATGCAAGGTCCTACACCTGAGATCAGTGTCCTTTTCAAAATATGGTTATGATTTGGTGATGGTTACAAGGATACGTCTGCAGCTACTAATGATGGTGATGATGTCGATGACTAGTGCGATTGATGATAATGGTGATGATGATGTTGGTTGCAAGGACCTCAATGATAGTGATTGTTGATGGTGGTGGTGGCAGGGACCTTGCTAACAATGATGATGATAATCTAATGATCATGAAATTAATATTGATGATGATTACCAATATAGTAATGTGAGTTGTTTTTAATGGTAAAGGTACATCCATCATCCTTCTGATATTGTTGTTCTTGTCTCACCCTTTTCTAAGGACTCATTGGCTTTGGGGAAATCGGAGGAAGAAGCGCTGAAGAATTTCAAAGTGAAGTTTAACGAAGCTCTGAGAGAGAGCTGGAAGACCAAGGTGAACTGGATGATGCACTCTCTAGCCAAAGATAGCAGACTTTGAATAAAAGCCACTGCCCGGAGAAGCGTTCTGAACCTTAATACCCCTGATTTGTCGATCTGATCAGGGTTTTCAGCCAAATGGAATGAAAATGCACTGAAGTCTTTGTCGTAAAATAAGAGCATTTGGCAATGTTTTACAGATGTTTACACCTGACTGGCAGTCATGCTTATGGTTTATGAACTGATGCAAAACTGCAAGTACTTGTTGACAGTCACATTTCATCGGGAGTAATTGCCATTGTTACTGTATCATACAGACAGTATAGCGTTGAAAATCATTTGCACGTGGGCACGCCCCGTGTCAACCAGACCTATCACCACATGAACAGCGCCCTGAAAGTGACGATCTCAAACCAAATTGGGAGCAAACAACGTAATAATGCCTAATGAAACAATGTATCAACATATTGTCAGGAGAGTAGTAAGAGAGAGGAGTTAAATTATATGTGAAATACTGTAATAGGAGATTGATTAATGATGATGCCATTGATTAAATGACTTGATAAGTTGTTTGCAGTGAAAATACTTAAATGACCAGGCCAGAGAGAGGTACGTAGGACCTCAAGTGTTTCATGCGGTTTACATTCATTCTATGATTTTTATTTTTTTTTTTTACTTTTGAATGTTATTATTTTCATTGAAATATATCCTCTGCTGTACAGTGAGCTCCAAAAGTATTGATACAGTGACACGTTGTTTTGCTGTTTTGGCTCTGTACTCCAGCACTTTGGATTTGAAATTATACAATGACTGAGGTTAAAGCGCATACTGTCAGCTTTAATTTGAGGGTATCTTCATCCATATATTACAAATTACAGCACTTTTGTAAATAGTCCCCCCATTTTAGGGGACCCAAAAGTATTGGGACAAATTAACTTATGTGTATTTAAGTAGTAAAAAGTGAAGTAGTCGGTCCCATATTCGTAGCACGCAGTGACTACAAATTGGTTGGATGCATTTGCTGTTTGTTTTTGTTGTGTTTCAGATTATTTTGTGCCCCTATTAGAAATGAATGGGAAATAATGTATTTGGGGGGGATGATATTTGTATGATATTTGTGCATCTGTAAATTTCTCACTCATCATTAGTCATGATTCATTCAGAATTATCCGTAATCATGGTAGCAATCCACATTAATGTAGAAGTGTTTAGAAACACTATTCTTATTTACAATAAAAGTGACTCCAAAATGACTCTACATTATTTACCATCAATTTCTATTGGGCACAAAATAATCTGAAACACAACCAAAACAAACAGCAAGGGCCTCCAACAAATGTGTAGAGTCACAAGCTTGATGTTGTCATTGTGTGCTATGAATATGGGACCAAATACTTTTTTTTTTACTACTTAAAAACACAAGTGAATTTGTCCCAATACTGTTTGTCCCTTAAAATTGGGGGACTGTATAGAAAATACTGTAATTTCTAAACAGTTAACCCAATATGGATGAAAATACCCTCAAATTAAAGCAGACAGTCTGCACTTTAACCTCGTAGTCATTGCCTAATTTCAAATCCAAAGTGCTGGAGTACAGAGCCAAAAATGAAACAATTTGTCACTGTCCCAATACTTTCGGTGCTCACTGTATTTAAAATCTTGAAAGTGTGTTAAAGGTTTTTGTACAAAGAATCAAGCTTTCTTTGTAAAGGTACTTTTTAGGTTTTGCCATGATAATGTTATGGAATACGGCCTTATTTGTCTATTGTGTATGTATGAGATTTTGCCATCTGTAATGTTTTATACCTTGTGGAATGAGATACCCCAGTCTGTTGTTTGTAACAGAGATGGAGTTAAGAGTATATTTCCTTCAACATTGCATTCCAGCCCTGCTCCTACATAAGTAAAGCAAGACGTTTTGCCGGCCAGGATTTTAGGTCACTGCTGCTTGGCCATTTAACTCAGGAGTTGATATTCATACGGTCTTGTCAGAGACTATTACGCGAGACCCAGACCCATACACTGGTGCCAGGACTCAAGCCGAAAACTTGGACAGTGATCCCTGGACCAAGTGATCTTGAGCAGTTCTTCAGACCAAGACCACAAGTTTGAGTCTATAATAAATGTATAATAAGCCATAGCTCTTTATCTCAATTGTCGCTCTTAAATGTCTCTATGTGGTGTCATTATACATAAGCTACCTGCTACATGCTGTGAAATGATGTAGGGTAGATTCTCATGATAGATCAGTTGAATTGATCTACAATACCTTGAAGAAAATGCAGGGACGGTTCTGTATGTTTTAGCTTTCAGATATGCACTGTATGTTGTCCCCAGTGGCAGTCCTGACCTATGTGCCTATCTATGCCTTTTACTTTTGTGCTTGAGAAAATTATTCTAGAAAAGAATACTGTACATACCTAGCGGGCTTTATCGCTCTCATCTCAAATTACTGTGTCAATACTGTGCCCAATGCTGTGTAGAGTGACTGATGTTCTGTGAAAACAAACCATGATATTACTGTATTAATGTACATTTGTCATTGAATTATGCATTCTGTATCTATTCTCTCCTGATCAGAGTATACTGTGGACAGAATCCACTAATGATTGTTTTAACCATAGGATGTGTGGGGAGGAAGAGTTGCTATTGAACACTGGTGCCTATTTAATTGATTTATCTTGTATGTCCATGTATTTTCTGTTGTTGCAGATTGCAAACAAGGGTGAGTTGTAAAACATAGGGCATTGCTGTGTGGAACACTGAAAAGCATGAATTGAAGAAGAGCTTTTATATGCATTCCATTGCTTAACCTGCTCAGTAATATCTGCACTGAATGTTAATATAGCCAGTTAAATTGATATTTTAATAAATTACTATGTTTTAGTATTTTGTTCATTAGTCCACAATCCCATCTCTTGTATTTGCATGTCAGCAGTCAACTTTTCAAGATGGAGCACTTTCAGTACAGAGTAAAAACTGTGATGTATGTGTTTATCTTGGAAACTTGACTGCTGACATGCAACATTTGGGGGGTGTAGTCAAAAACAAGATTTGAAATATATTTTCACACTGAGGTTGGAATAATACTGGGAAAATTATGAAAATTCCCTTCTAGTTTGAAAAGACCACCTGAAATGTCAGCCTGTTATGGTGGGATGGCGTTTTGGCCTGCCTGGTGACATCACCAGGTTAATTAGTCCAAATTTCTCTGCCAATAACATCTAGTTTTCTGTTTTTAACGCCCCATTCCCAGACAGTCCTAACAAAATTCTTACTTGAGAAATTGCACTTTGCTAAGAAGCAATTTTTGTTTCTTTTTGACTACTTTAATTGAAAACAATCACAGTAAGGTATTTAATTGTTACCCAGAAAGGATTGATATTGAGATAAAAACATCTGCATTGGACCTTTAACAGTGGAATAATGAATAAATTACCAATCATTTTTGAGTAAAGTGATCCTTTAAAAACTACCGTCCTGTAGTTTTTTTCTCCAACCCTAATCTCCCGCAACGGGTTGGATTAAATACCTACAGGAGTGTAGCTCTCCAGGAACAGGGTTGGAGAGAACTGCTTTAAGGGTGTTCCAGAATACCCATATATTTTTAAAGGCCAGTGTGGAGCAAGATGTCTTTGTTAGGCATATGTGCCTTTTTGGTTTTCGCTATTGATAATCTTTATGTGCTGTGAAATACATGACTGTGTCTTTATTATTATTACGGCCATCATTATCATCAATATCATTATCATTTCAAGCTTTTAATTGCAGCATCTTTTTATGATCAAATATATTTTTATTTATGACAAGGGCTCTGAACATGTGCATAGACTTATTCTGAAAAAAATAGGAATTTGAGAACCATAGTTAATTTCCCATTAACCTTGTGCTCACAAGTATACTGGATTGGCTGGAAATGTATCCCTGCTTTTTATCTAATCAATCAAAACAAGACATGGTATCTAATCAAGAACAAGATATAAAATAAAGCTGCAAGCAGCAATTCTGGGATTCAGCTGTGGGCCTACTGTGCCACCATTAGGACAAATTGGACATCACCCTATGATGAGCTACTTCTGTGCTGCTAACCACACTTGGCCAATATCAGAACTCAAAATCAAACTGATCATGCAATATGCTTTTGATCTATTTTTGACTATTTTGTATGATATTGACTACTTTAAATATCTTCTCCAGAACCGCTGGACTGAGTGACACATTTTGTGCATCGCATCGATGGATGCACATCTTAAAACAATATTTTCCAAGACTAGCTGAAACAATATGGCCACTATAAGCCAATGAGTTTGCACAAATGTTTTTTTCTGTCCAACTGCGCCACCATGCAGCCAAACTGAACTATAGTTTACAGGTTAGCTAGACACATCCCTGAGCATGTGTGCCAAAGTTAATCCTGAGTCAAATTGACCAAGAGTTATAAACATGTGCCCTTTATAGCGCCACCATGTGGTCCATCTGAATGTGCCAGCTTATTTTGAGTCTTCAGTGTTTGGAACTTTTGTACCAAGTTTTGTTACAATACGAAAATCCATATCAGATTGATATACATTTATGTTTCAGACCACGCCCACGTGAATGTTTATTGATCAATAGCAGTCATGTCGTTTGAGATGTTAGCCTGGAAAATATTGCGTTGCGAGACCTTGGTCTATAGATACTATATATCACGTTTTGTGCAGATCCGTCATTCGGTGCTAGAGGAATAGCATTTTGAATGTTTTTCACACAATTCTAAATGGCGGAAAATCCTTCATGGCAGACCTTATTGGTCCTATAGCAAATGTGTTCCTTGTGAGCAGAGGGACCTATGTACCGAAAATCATGACTCTAGGACACACAGCATGGGGGGCGTTCGCTTTCATAGTTTCCATTTTCAATTGTTTGTTATAGCGCCACCATGTGGCCAATTGGCATCGCATGAGAGGGTGTGTCCCATGGTCCTTGACCATCATGCAAAATTCACGGGAATTAGATTTTTTTTTAACCAAATTGACGGAACCAGTATAATAATAAATGGCAATAAATACAATAGGGTTTCATTAGCTTTGCTGCTGAACCCCCAACTAGCTGACATGACAGCTTGTCGCTATCCATCTTGCCATCCAGAATCACAACACACGGTCTTCTTCCCCATTGAAGCTTGCGCATAGTTTTCATGACGTCAACTAACCTGTCTATAAATTACTTAAATGTAAATAACAAAATTATGCATTTACAAAAGTCAGTCACAAAATTACATTTTGGGCGGACGGCTCCCCTAGTGGTCGCCTGGAAGTAAAACAGCTCCACCACGCAGCTCCAACTGGAGGGTTTACACTAGATTCCCAACTGGAGGGATGTGACCCCGGAACAGGACGCCTTCGTAAAACAACACACCATTAAAATAAAACACAGAAGAAAGGAAAACTGGACCAGGAGGGGTAAGCTCAAATGTAAAATGTTCTGACGTCGGGTAATTCTCCTCCGAGTTTGGGGGACGTTGTATTGTTAGAAATATTGCATTTACTCCGTTGAATACTTACAATCGGCTAGCGGTACCTGGATGGAATTGCACCCCCCATAGCATAGGAACTTCATTCACAAGGCTTTTGTCTCGAGCCTAGTGCTGTTAGCATTATTTGGTGGCAAAGGGAAGCTCTGTTGTTACAGACATATATAAAGTTTGCACGTTAGTAAGTAGTGTGGGTTTCGTAATATATTTCCAATGCTTTCAGTCCTGGTTTGCATGAGGGGATTTGCAACGATCCACGAGTTCGTCAGTTAATAGCAACCGACCAAGCTATACTGGGAGACAGGAAACGGCGTTGAGTGATTGCTGGCTAGCTCGCTAACAAGCTACAATGTTACACTTGGTATGCTGCAACAGTAACAACCAAGTAACTAATGGCTAGCTATAACCATTGTAGTGTTCGTTTTACACTCAATACCATGTGTACAAAACATTTACGTTATCCCTGTCAGGAAAATGGAGCTTAGGAGTTTTCTGTGATTTCCTCTTAACATTTCTTATAGCCAAAGATGATCTATTATATAGAGGTTATATATTCTATCAAATAAGCCTCACGTAGCAAATTAGCAATTATATTTTTTGTTGACTCACTTCGTGGTCTATTTTTCGTGGACAGATTTTGGCCAGAGTAAACCCTCTCGCTTCGCCTCGTCTGTTGTAGCTTATTGTTTGAATGTTTCAACATTCCGGACGTAACGTTATCGGTGATATACGTCCTGATATCAAACAAGGGGTCTTGAATCGAACAAAAACTGGGGATGTGTTGGGTATGAGTTGTTATATTTGCAACATAATTAAAATAATAAGAGTTACTGACTTTAATGCTCAACCTATTTCTATATATACAGTCAACCCTATTGTTATAAATGAAATTGTCCTTTTTCCACTTTCCTACATTATTTTCAATAATATAATAGCCAACAGTAATAATGTTATGTTGGTGCATTTAAAAATAAAGCGCTCTACCTAGCTAGGCTACCTCTTCTACTTCTAAAACCTCATCACATTGACTTCTGTAGGCTATTTTAGTCTCTCTCCACACCCATGAGAGCATTGTGCTCAGCCTTGCAAGGTCTTATTTCCCCAACTGGCAGATGGCTGACAACACATTCAGCTGTGAAGCTGGCATATTGCCTGCAGTGGAGCATTGACGAGTGGTGTAGGGAGTGGGTGTTAGGGCAGGCTACGGACAGGGGCTTGAGATTCTCTTGGAAACGTGTGAACTTGGTTGAACCGTATGGCTCTCTTAGTCTGCACATTCCCCTGTGTGTCTGGGGTTTGGAACCAGATTAGGACCCTTGCCCTGCCCTCCCTCTCGCCCCCCCCCCCCCCTCATTATGCCAGGGCAGGTGCTGTTATCAAGTACAAGTAGGCTACTCGTACATACAACACCAAACCTAGTGTAAAGTGGACAGTGGCCTCAGTCCACCACCATAAGGTGTTGGACTTGCTGAAAGTACTGAACTAGGAGGATGATGCTTGGACCTAGTAGACTGTATGCTGCAGATGCCTTTTCAGTGTAACTGCGTGGTTGGTTCAAATTGTCCTGTTGCTGTCATTTCCCCCTAAAATGTCTTCTCTAATACTGGTAGTATCAGCCTAGATCTTACCATGGCAGTAATAGCCTATGCCATTCCTTTTGTAGAGGTGGCACTGATTGCAGAAATGATTTTATTATTTATCTATATCATTGTTTAATAGGTGCCAGACAGCTTTGGCTCTTTCAGATCTCACAGCATTGTCCCAGTGGGACCAGATTACTGCTGCCACTTCTGTCTCAATTCCTTAGAGGTTGTGTAGAGCAAGAGGAAAAAGCTTTGCAGTGTATTTCGTAATGCAGTAGTCCTACTTCGTCTCTGAAATTCTTTATTTGATGAAGACCAACTTGTGTGTATGTAGTATGTACTGATGTATGTGTAACTGGTAGATGCACAGACACTACATGTTGATGGTTTTACATGTATGGAAATTGTAAAGTATTTTGTCTGTGATGTATTTTTTGTTATGTGTCGGACCCCAGTAAGACTAGCTGTCGCCATTGGCGTCTGCTAATGGGGATCCTAATAAATCAAATCAAAAGCGATCATGGAAAAAGGGCAGGCACATTTTTACTCAGGTTAATTGACACAGTCACATTAATTAGTCAAGTTGACACACAATATTTCTAGTTTTCTGCTGTTTGTAGGCCCTTCCACTTAGCTTATCAACACAGACTTAGTCATAATGATATCATTTTATAGAATTATATTAATTCATGCCTCACATGGTGATAACAAGACATGACCTACTTATCAATCATATTTTCACAATCCAGTTCATCACCATTGTCTTCAAATACTGTAGCCATTGTTGTTGGACTGCAAATGTGAAGAGGTAGCCTAGCCAGTAGTCACAAAAGCAGCCTGCTGCAGATATACAGTAGCCTAGATCAGGGATGGGCAATTGGTGGCTCATGTGCCGCATGCGGCCCCCCTTTTGTAGGCCGCAGACCAATTTCACCAAACAAATAAACAATATGTATATCTTTTTTTGCGTGGAACTCAGTCGGGGTTTCAACTTACTGTTGAGAGTTAGAATACACAAGGTGCTATTTTGAAATTTGGTTGTGCATCAGCAGTCACTCAATCAGCATTTTTGTTTTAGATTGGTAAGTTAGTCTAGGGGTCAACTATCTAAACTAGTAGCATGGTCGAGTTATCGACCGGGATGGGGTCCACTGATCATTGGTTACTATATTAAGAACGGCACATTTTTCTCTCCGCCCCATGACAAAATTAGTAGAATTGCATGAAATTAGTTATACAATTGCAAAGTCTTCTCTGCCCCATAGCAAAATGTGTAGAATTGCAGCAAACTTGCTTTAAAACCGTCACATTTTGTCTACGCCACATGGCAAAATGTGCACAATTGCAGGAAATGTACTTTAAAACGTATAATGTTCCTCTTCGCTGTCACGAGGGGGGCTGCGAAAATTTTTGCTCGCGGGTGGGGATGTGGGTACGCAGACCCACGCCACTGCGGCCCCTCATGAAGAGTTCAGTATTTTTGTACTCCCCCACCCCCATCAAAGTTGCCCATCCCTGGGCTAGATGGAGCCCTCCACAGCCAGGCCTACATCGTATGACCCTCTCCAGTTGAGGTCCTTTTTCAAAACAAGCCTGCATTTTATGAAAGCAATTTCCTTGATGTGCTTCGTAGGGCTTGTTTTCACAACCATAGAAGGGATTGTTACAGCAAGCAGGAGTTGGTGATCAAGTGCTGATTTTAAGAGAATGTTTTCATGAGAAGTTGTCTGATCAATTGGAATTGACCTGCAGCTCTGTTCACTTCCCAAATGGAAGAGAGGGCCTAGGGCCTAGGCCCTATGTGAATGTGTTACTGGTCCATGCCTGGACCTGCTCGGCCGCAGAGAACGGCCTTGATGTTGGCAATCAAGCTGCCAGTGTGCATGCAGGACTTTTGTTTCTGACACTTTGCTTATGAGATGGACTTAGGTCTAAGATAACTCAGAGAATTCAAGCTAAGCCATTTCTGCCCATCAACCCTGCCTACAACATGATTTGGTTTATTGAATGAGTCCGAACTTCACTCAATGCCAATTCCCAAGTCAAATTCTATCGCTCCTATTTGGCTTCTATCCCAGGCCCACTGTACAAGCATACTATTTCTGAACAATCAGACATTGTGAGTGACTTTAATAACAGGTTAAACGGACAGACATGATGTGTGGAAAGGGCTCAAATGTATCATCATTGGGACGCTGCACCGTGGAGCCCTGTGGCCTTCCTGACCCCGTCACATGCGAAGGCCTATCGTATTGCACACTAATCCCTGGCTGTGATCCCTGGCAGCTAAGGGTTGAGTGTAAGGGGAGTAGGCAGTGTCAGAAAGCTCCTGAGTAGCTGTGTTCTTGTCTCTCACACAAACTCAGTCACGCATGCATGCAGAAGATGCTTGGTGGATAATCGCAAATGGATCTTGAAGCAATTCCTCTGTTTATGACGCATTTAGGCTGCTCTGCTTGTAGCGACTTATTTCAAATGTCACATCCCTGTTCTATAGACAGTCCAGACTTCAGATGGCACTAGTTGTGTCCCAAATGCCACACTATTCCCTACATAGTGCACTACTTTTGACCAGAGCCGTATGGGCCCTGGTTGAAAGTAGTGCACTATATAGGAATTAAGGTGCTATTTGAGACGCAACTACTGTTATTGTTGTTAGGATCCCTGATATTAAGCTGAGATTTAACAGCGCTGCCCAGTAAGTCTCAGACAGCTAGCCTCCTGGAGTGCCTGCCTGCTCCGTGCTGCAAAACATGGCAACACTGACAAGAGCCCAAACAGAGGCTGAGACAAGGATTAGTTTGGGCCTAAAGCAGCGTTTGATTGCGTCTGGCTGGGTTATTAACCCCGTTGCTCTGAGCACCCCTTGTGGATCAGTGTTCATTTACCACAGAATTAGCCTGTCCATTAAAGGGATGCTTTGGGATTTTCGAAATGAGGGCCTTTATCTACTTCCCCCAGAGTCAGATGAACAGTCTATGGGTATCTGCTAGCAGAGATTGTTGTTTTCTTAATGTTTGTGGTAAAAGCAAAGAAGAATCCCATTTAAAACAGCACCATTGTTAGCTCATTCCAATGAAAACCAACTGCATATTTTAATAATATACTGAACAACAATATATACACAACATGTAAAGTGTTGGTCCCATGTTTCATAAACTGAAATAAAAGTTCCCTGAAATTTCCCATATGATTTTGTGCACAAATTTGTTTACATCCCTGTTAGTGAACATTTCTCCTTTGCCAAGATAATCCACCCACCTGACGCATGTATCACATCAATAAGCTTATTTAAACAGCATGAACATTACACAGGTGCACCTTGAGCTGGGGACAATAAAAGGCCTCTCTAAAATGTGCAGTTTTGTCACAACATAATGTTACAGATGTCTCAAGTTTTGAGGGAGCGTGCAGTTGGTATGCTGACTGCAGGAATGTCCACCAGAGCTGTTGCCAGAGAATTGAATGTTAATTTCTCTACCATAAGCCGCCTCCATTGCCATTTTAGATTATTTGTCAGTACGTCCAACCTGCCTCACAACCGCAGTCCACGTGTAACCATGTCAGCCCAGGACCTCCACATCCGGCTTCTTCACCAGCAGGATTGTCAGAGACCAGCCACCCGGGCAGCTGATGAAACTGTGGGTTTGCACAACCAAAGAATCTCTGTACAAACTGTCAGAAACCGTCTCAGGGAAGCTCATCTGCGTGCTCGTCGTCCTCACCAGGGTCTTGACCTGACTGCAGTTAGGAGTCGCAACTGACTTCAGTGGGAAAATGCTCACCTTCGATGGCCACTGGCAGGCTGGAGAAGTGTGCTCTTCCCGGGTTAATCCCGGTTTCAACTGTACCGGGTAGATAGCAGACAGAGTGTATGGTGTCATGTGGGCGAGCGGTTTGCTATTGTCAACGTTGTGAACAGAGTGCCCCATGGTGGGGTTATGGTATGGGCAGGCATAAGCTACAGACAACGAACACAATTACATTTTATCGATGGCAATTTGAAGGCATAGAGATATCATGATGAGATCCTGAGGCCCGTTGTCATCCGCCGCCATCGCCTCATGTTTCATCATGATAATGCATGGCCTCATGTCGCAAGGATCTGTACACAATTCTAGAAAATGGCACAGTTCTTCCATGGCCTGCGTACTCACCAGACATGTCACCCATTGAGCATGTTTGGGATGCTCTGGATTGACGTGTACAATAGCGTGTTCCAGTTTCCTCCAATAACCAGAAACTTCGCACAGCCTTTGAAGAGGAGTGGGACAACATTCCACAGGCCGCAGTCAACAGCCAGATCAACTCAATGCTAAGGAGATGTCGCACTACATGAGACAAATGGTGGTCACACCAGGCACTGACTGGTTTTCTGATCCATGCCCTTACCTGCTCTGTGACCAACAGATGCATATCTGTATTTCCAGTCATGTGAAATCCATAGATTATGGCCTAATTAATTTATTTCAATTTACTATTTTCCATAAATGAACTGTAACTGAGAAATTGTTGCATGTTGCACAATTTTTTTTGTTCAGTGTAGTTACATGTAATGAATGTTTGTTTTTTATTACCTCGTTTTGTGCCTGCCAGTTTGCTGTAGGCTACACCGCTAGCAGCTTGCTTGCTAGCTAAAAACAGCAAAAGAGCTAGACTTTTAGCTTCCCACATCTCCCCAATGTGCATTGATCAGATTTATAATTAAATGTACCCTGGACATATTCTTTACTTGCCAGAGTAACCTACAACTTTATCCCAGTTTAATATGCCAAATGTCATGTTTTGGTCACAGGAAAAAAAGCATATCTCACAGCTGCTTTTACCAATATTTCTTTGGGGGGGGGTTCTAGTAAAGCTACAATGTTTGGTTTATTGTTTGAACAGTTGCTGAGATTATATTTGCTTATCAATGCAATGTAGGCTACTTTAAAGCATAGCCTATAGATCAGATCAAGGAACCAGTTAAATAAAAATATATAAAATAAAATAGGGCTGTGGTCACCAGAGTCAAAATGCAAGCCGATAGCTACCGCTCAGATTTTTTTCAACATTACTTTAAAAACATAAGACTAAGCAACATTAACCTATTAAAACATTACTGTAGCAATGGGGTTTGTTCAGTAGGCTATAGGCCCAATACATTATCTCATTGGCTTTGCTTGAATTACACTGCAAATGCATTGTTCTTCTCAGCCCTCTTTTTAAAAATTTTAATTTCAAAAAGTGAGGTAGGCTATATGGTTACACCGGTAATAGATCAGTTGTTGTATTACTTGAGGCACAGCTGAGTGATCATACATTTAAATAATTAGCATTTCTATATATTTTTTACTGGGCTGATGATGCCTGCATCTGATGGTCCGTCTCAGAGGAAGGAGAGAACAGCAGACTGAGGGTCCGCTTCTCAGCATCCCTCCGCTCTACCTTTCCTCCGCTGACAATTAGCGGCAAGGGGAATTGTCATCCAGCTGGTGGCGTAAATCGAGTCGCACCTCATTATTTCTGCATTATGCCAAAATTCATGTTGTTACTCCTATGACCAGAGAAAGTGAAATATTGCTTGATATAAAAAAAAGTCCCAAGCCGCCAATAATAACAACGTAAGCCTATCAATACACTTTCCTACTCATTCATTGTAGCTGCAGTGCTGGTTGTAGCACAAGTGGAAGTAGGGAGAACACGCATTTTATGGCTTATAAAAGTGTTGATAGTGCTGAGTAAACTTATGAACTCACTCAATCAGCAACTCTTTATTGTATTCGTTGACAGTCTCGAGTTATGGTTTTGAAATCTCATAGACTTTGATCTGAAGCCATTCTTGTGATTATTGTGATTTTGCTATTGTAGATGTTTGAAGGCTTATATAGCCAAGTTGTATCTATGATCGTACGCTATCCATTTGTTTTTTTGTATGCTATTTTAATATATGATAATTAGCTAATGATATCAGGCCACACCCGGCCATGATTAGACACCTGTGTGTGTCTTTTGACACGATATAAACGAGTCACCCTGCAGTGTTTGTTATTATACCCTGATGAAGACAGCTTAGCTTGTCTGTCGAAATGTTGGACATTGCATTTTTGCATCTGAGCTCCTAGTTTGTGCGGCTCTCCTTTATTTTTTTTAAAGGCTCCAGACAATTACAGATTATAAAGGGAAAGACAACCACGTCGCGGTCACCAACGCCTTGCTTCCGGACAAACTAAACACCCTCTTCGCCCGCTTCAAGGAGGAAAAAAAAACATTAATCCGCCGACGCGGGTCCCTGACGCTCTTGCACTGTGGCTGGCGTGAGTAAGTCATTTAAGCGTGTTAACCCTCGCAAGGCTGCTGGCTCAGACAGCATGTGCAGACCAGCTGGCTGGAGTGGTTACAGACATATTCAATCTCTCCGTATCCCAATTGCTTCAAGATTTCCACTATTGTTCCTGTACCGAAGAAACCGAAGGTAACTGAACTAAATGACTATCGCCCCGTAGAACTCACTTCTGTCATCATGAAGTGCTTTTCAAGGCTAGTTAAGGACAGTATCACCTCCACCTTACCCGACACCCTAGAACCACTACAATAAATATATCGCTCCAGATCAACGGACGACGCAATCGCCATTGCACTGCACACTACCCTATTCCATCTGGAGAAGAGAAATAAGTATTTAAGAATGCTCTTCATCAACTACAGCTCAGTCTTCAACACCATAGCTCCCTGTGTAACTGGGTCCTGGACTTCTTGAAGGGCTGCCCCCATGTGGTGAACGTAGGCAACAAAAACACCTCCGCCACGCTGATCCTCAACACGGGCCCCACAGGGGTGCGTGCTCAGCCCCTTCCTGTACTCCCTGTTCTCCCATGACTGCGTGGCCACGTACGTCTCCAACTCAATCATCAAGTTTGCTGACGACACAACAGTGGTAGGCCTGATTATCAACAACAATGAGACAGCCTATAGGGAGGAGTTGAGAGCCCTGGCGGGGTGGAGCCAGGAAAATAATCTCAATGTCAACAAAACAAAAGAGCTGATTGTGCACTACAGGACACAACAGAGAGAGCACGCCCTCATCCACATTGACGGGGCCGCAGTGGAGAGGGTCAAAAGCTTCAAGTTCCTCAGCGTGCACGTCACTGACTACCTGAAATGGTCCTTTCACACAGACAGCGTGGTGAAGAAGGTGCAACAGTGCCTTTTCAACCTCAGGAGGCTGGAAAAAATTGGTTTGGCCCCCAAGACCCTCACAAGCTTCAACAGATTGAGACCTCCGCCCAGTACCTTGCCCTGAACCTTGGTCGCTGTTCTATCCGGCTACCACCCGGTTCTCTACCCTGCACCTTAGACTACTGCCCTGTTTATACATAGTCATTGAACACTGGTCAGTAATAATGTTTACATACTATTTCACCCTCTTTATATGTACAGTGAGGGAAAAAAGTATTTGGTCCCCTGCTGATTTTGTACGTTTGCCCACTGACAAAGAAATTATCGGTCTATAATTTTAATGGTAGGTTTATTTGAACAGTGAGAGACAGAATAACAACAAAAAAATCCAGAAAAACGCATGTCAAAAATGTTATAAAATGATTTGCATTTTAATGAGGGAAATAAGTATTTGACCCCCTCTCAATCAGAAAGACTCTTAAAGGGAGTGCTCCTAATCTCAGCTTGTTACCTGTATAAAAGACACCTGTCCACAGAAGCAATCAATCAATAAGATTCCAAACTCTCCACCATGGCCAAGACTAAAGAGCTCTCCAAGGATGTCAGGGACAAGATTGTAGACCTACAGAAGGCTGGAATGGGCTACAAGACCATCGCCAAGCAGCTTGGTGAGAAGGTGACAACAGTTGGTGCGATTATTTGCAAATGGAAGAAACACAAAAGAACTGTCAATCTCCCTCGGCCTGGGGCTCCATGCAAGATCTCACCTCGTGGAGTTGCAATGATCATGAGAACGGTGAGGAATTAGCCCAGAACTACACGGGAGGATCTTGTCAATGATCTCAAAGCAGCTTGGACCATAGTCACCAAGAAAACAATTGGTAACACTCTACGCCGTGAAGGACTGAAATCCTGCAGCGCCCGCAAGGTCCCCCTGTTCAAGAAAGCACATATACATGCCTGTCTGAAGTTTGCCAATGAACACCTGAATGATTCAGAGGACAACTGGGTGAAAGTGTTGTGGTCAGATGAGACCAAAACGGAGCTCTTTGGCATCAACTCAACTCACCGTGTTTGGAGGAGGAGGAATGCTGCCTATGATCCCAAGAACACCATCCCCACCGTCAGACATGGAGGTGGAAACATTATGCTTTGGGGGTGTTTTTCTGCTAAGGGGACAGGACAACTTCACCGCATGAAAGGGACGATGGACGGGGCCATGTACCGTCAAATCTTGGGTGAGAACCTCCTTCCCTCAGCCAGGGCATTGAAAATGGGTCGTGGATGGGTATTCTAGCATTACAATGACCCAAAACACATGGCCAAGGCAACAAAGGAGTGGCTCAAGAACAATCACATTAAGGTCCTAGAGTGGCCTAGCCAGTCTCCAGACCTTAATCCCATAGAATACCTGTGGAGGGAGCTGAAGGTTCGAGTTGCCAAACTTCAGCTTCGAAACCTTAATGACTTGGAGAAGATCTGCAAAGAGGAGTGGGACAAAATCCCTCCTGAGATGTGTGCAAACCTGGTGGCCAACTACAAGAAACGTCTGACCTCTGTGATTGCCAACAAGGGTTTTGCCACTAAGTAATGTTTTGCAGAGGGGTCAAATACTTATTTCCCTCATTAAAATGCAAATAATTTTATAACATTTTTGACATGCATTTTTCTGGATTTTTTTTTCTTTTTTCTGTCTCTCACTGTTCAAATAAACCTACCATTAAAATTATAGACTGATCATTTCTTTTATCAGTGGGCAAACGTACAAAATCAGCAGGGGATCAAATACTTTTTTTCCCTCACTGTATACTGAACAAAAATATAAATGCAACATGTAAGGTGTTGGTTTCATGAGCCAAAAAAACAGATCCCCAACATTTTCCAAGCACAGAGAAAGCTTATTTCCCCCCCAAAAAATGGCACAAATTTGTTTACATCCCTGTTAGTGAGCATTTCTCCTTTGCTACGATAATCCATCCGCCTGACAGGTGTGGCATATCAAGCTGAGGAGTATTTCTTTCTGTAATAAAGCCCCTGCCCAGTCATGTGAAATCCATAGATTAGGGCCTAATTTATTTATTTAAATTGACTGATTTCCTTGTATTAACTGTAACTCCGTACGTTTTTTGAAATTGTTGCATTTATATTTTTGTTCAGTGTATATACTGTATTCTATTCATGGTTCATCCTATATTACTTATTTATTTTTCTGAATTATGTATGTGTTGTTTTTTTGCTAGGTATTACTGCACTGTTGGAGCTACTGTATATAACATATGCGTATGCGACCAATAAACTTTGATGTGATTTGACATATTGCTGTCTGTGTTTTTATCATGCATTGCGTGTCATCGGCTGTTAGGCCTCTGCCTTCCCAGAGTCCTGGCTGACCCATTTGTGTGGAGGGGGGGACAAGGGAGGGACATTTGATCAAACATGTCACCACTAAGGCTCTGAGCTACCATCCCAACCCCATTTTTCCCAAACGTGTACGTCTTTAATGTTCTTCACACTTTGAGTCCTGTAAAAAGCAGGCTCTCTGTCTATCCATCTCTCTCTGTCAATATGAAGAGCTTCTATTGACACTTTTTGTTTACGTTTATGTTGCACTGCATCATAGATATCTTGGGTTTTTAGTGTGTAGGTAGCCTAGTGGTTAGAGCTTTGGGCCAGTAACCAAAAGGTTGCTAGATCGAATCCCCGAGCTGACAAGGTAAAAATCTGTCATTCTGCCCCTGAACAAGGCAGTTAACCCACTGCCTAGTTAAATAAAAATGTATGTGGGCCTTTTGCTTGCTTGTAGCATGCAGCTAAGAGAGTATAAAATCAACCCACCGTGTAGAAATTATCCACATAGAACTAAGGTCAGGTGACCAATGTTTTTTTTTTGCCAATGTCTGTCTGTCCCCCTCAATAACACCCCAGCTAACGTCACTCACAGCATCCTTCTAAAAAAGGGGGCTGATCCAGGTTTTCGATTAAATCAAACAGCCTGTCAACATGTGTTAGCAGCCCTTTGTATAGGAAGAGGCCCAACAAATGTGAAAGAAACCCTATCAGACAGTGTCTCCCATAGGATTCTCCTGTGATACCCAGCCCTGGGGAATTTATTAGTAAAGGATTAATCTTCCTCTTCTCTTTATCCCACTTTTTTACTTTCCTTTTCAGTATTCCACTCTGTGGAAAACGGCTTTAGGCTTTTTTGGGAAAATATGGAAATATTTATTGGTGCACCCCGAGAAGGAAATCAAATTCGACAACAACAAATCTTGTGATCGGCAGCAGCCTGTCACAAAGGAACCTATCCCTTCTGTCATTAGCATTAGAAGGGCTTTTTATCGCCTCTCTTTCCTTCCCATCTCTCCGCAGATTGACTGTGAAAATAGGTCATTAGTAACAGAGGGAGAGATGGAGGGAGCAAGCAGGGGCGAGAAAGGGAGCTCTGTGAAAACTTCCATGCAATATTAATGAGAGCTGTTTCTACTGTGACGTGCCAACCTGCACTGACTTAGGATGCATCCTAAATGGAACCCTATTCCCTACATATATTTCCATTTTTTAATATTTTTTTTAACATTTTAGTCATTTAGCAGACGCTCTTATCCAGAGCGACTTACAGTAGTGAATGCATACATTTCAAACATTTTTCCGTACTGGTCCCCCGTGGGAATCGAACCCACAACCCTGGCGTTGCAAACACCATGCTCTACCAACTGAGCCACACGATAGTGCACTAGGTAGGGCATAGAGTGTCAGTTGGGCTTCAGCGTTAGCCCAGGATAGGCCTTGACTTTCAGCATCATCATTGACCCGCTCTCAGTGGTTTTAAATAGGGGGGTCGGCATTACTTCAGACCACTAGCCCAACTACTTGAATGAACTACTCCTTGTAGTTTGCAGCTTTCTAAGAAAACACTATTAAGTGAGTTTACATTACTCTATTTATTCTTGGGATATCGCTTTTCAACAGGAAAGTAAAAAAAATAGCTGGAGGATGGCTTTTACTTTCTAAAAATGTACTTTGTGTCTCAGAGCTACAGGAGCAGGGGGGATGAACCGTGAGGAGGCCCCAGGGAAGTCTCCTGAAGAGATGTACGTCCAGCAAAAGGTGCGGGTCCTGCTCATGCTGAAGAAGATGGGATCAAATGTACGTATACCCATATATTGTATTAGTAGCATCGATATTTGGTGCATTGTCAATTTCAAAGCTCTTGTGGTTATAAATAATTGATTCATTTTATGTCTGGCTTCACTACAGCCTGGGGTTCGTTCTCAGGCTGTGTCATTACCGGCCGTGACCGGGAGTCCCATAGGGCGGTGTACAATTGGCTCAGCGTCATCCAGGTTAGGGGAGGGTTTGGCCGGGGGAGCTATACTTGGCTCATCACGCTCTAGCGACTCCTTGTGGCGGGCCGGGCGCCTGCAGGATGACTTTGGTCGTCAGTTGAACGGTGTTTCCTCAAACACATTGGTGCAGCTGGCTTCCGGGTTAAGCGAGCGGGTGTAAAGAAGCGCGGTTAGGCGGGTCATGTTTCGGAGGATGCATGACTCTACCTTTTCCTATCCCGAGCCCATTGGGGAATTGCAGCGATGAGACAAGATTGGGGAGAAAAAGGGGGTAAAAAAATTATTATTAAAAACAAATTAATACATTATTAATGAATTGTTTCTCAGCTGACGCCGAGTGAGGAGGCGTTTCTACGGAATTACGCAGGCGTGGTCAACGCTCAGATGAGTCAGCTACCACAGCACAACATAGACCAGGGTAAGGGCCACACCCATACACACAGCAGATAGAAAAGCATTATGTAGAACAGATTTTATTGTCTGTCACGTGGAACTGGAATTTCTGTTTGGTTACATCATCTGCAATGTTGTAAACGTTTCACCTTAGTGAACACACCCGTGTCCTCTGGTCTACCAACCCTGATGGATTACTCACCAGACCAACAGGTTGTCTGGGTGGAGCTGTCAGTGACTCAGAGGTGTCATTATTCCCTGCCAAGCACACATTTGGTGAAATTGTTTGTAGACACTTAATTGGTGGAATAAAGTAATATCCACTGTACATGAGTCGCTCAGCAAGGCGCAAGACGTTATGGAGCCTCTCTCGCTCTTGCCGGTACACACATCAACACAAGAGGGCGCCAAGTCAATAGAAATAAGGACTTGGTTGGTTGATGGACGTCACTGCCTGCTGGTGCCTGTACTACAAGGAGCAAACAAATGCATTGATGAGGTCCTCTTGATTCGACCAGACTTATCAGTTGCCTTCCAGGCTCAATCCCAAAACGGGCTGTGACTGGAGCCTTGAAAGCCCCTACTGTCCTTCTTCCGTGACCCTGCTGGGTCTTGGGCCTAGTTTATCCACATATTTTATTATTGCCACAGGCCAGCAATGGCAACCAGAGAAAATTGCCTGTGACACCGTACCTGAAATAATAGAATGTTATCTCCCTCTGTCTGGGTGGTTGCTGTTTGCTGGAGAGTAGTGATTTTATGGACTAGACTATTGTGAAAAGATAATCTGGTTTATATGATGTATTGGGAAGCAGCATTGTACTAGACCAGTGGTATTCAAAGTCGGGGTCAACTGCAGTGATGTTGCCAAAATTAAACAAATATATACACTGAGAGCACAAAACATTAGGCACACCTGCTCTTTCCATGACATAGACTGACCAGATGAATCCAGGTGAAAGCTATGATCCCTTATTGATGAAGAGGAGGAGATGGGTTAAATAAGTATTTTTAAGCCTTGAGACGTGGATTGTGTATGTGTGCCATTGAGGGTGAATGGGCAAGACAAAGATTTAGGTGTCAATGGGTAAGACAAAAGATTTAGGTGCCTTTGAGCGGGGTATGGTAGTAGGTGCCAGGTGCACCGGTTTGGGTGTGTCAAGTACTACAACGCTGCCAGATTTTTTTAATGCTCAACAGTTCCTGTGTGTATCAAGAATGGTTCACCACCCATAGGACATCCAGCCAACTTGACACAACTGTGGGAAGCATTGGAGTCAACATATGCCAGCATTACTCAACATGAATATAAAAGCAACATGTAAAGTGTTGGTTTCATGAAAAATACATTTGAAAAAATCCCAGAAATTTTACAGACGCAGAAAAAGCTTATTTATCTCAACATTTGTACCCACATTTCTTTATATCCCTGTTAGTGAGCATTTCTCCTTTGCCAAGATAATCCATCCACCTGACAAGTGTGGCATATCAAGAAGCTGATACAACAGCATGGTCATTACACAGGTGCACCTTGTGCTGGGGGCAATAAAAGGCCTCTCTAAAATGTGCAGTTTTGTCACAACATAATGTTACAGATGTCTCAAGTTTTGAGGGAGCGTGCAATTGGCATGTTGACTGCAGGAATGTCCACCAGAGCTGTTGCCAGAGAATTGAATGTTAATTTCTCTACCATAAGCTGTTCTTTTGTCATTTTAAAAGAATTTGGCAGTACGTCCAACCGGCCTCACAACCGCAGACCACGTGTAACAATGCCAGCCCAGGACCTCCACATCCGGCTTCTTCACCTGCAGGATCGTCTGTCTGTAATAAAGCCCTTTTAAGGGGAAAAACTCATTCTGATTGGCTGGGCCTGGCTCCCCAGTATGTGGGCCTGGCTGCCAAGTATGTGGGCCTGGCTGCCAAGTATGTGGGCCTGTGCCCTCCAAGGCCCACCCATGGCTGCACCCCTGCCCAGTCATGTGAAATCCATAAGTTAGGGCCCAATTCATTTATTTCAACTGACTGTACCTTTAAATAGCTTGGAAAATTCAAGAAAATGACCTCAGAAAATAATTGTAGACCTCCACAAGTCTGGTTCATCCTTGGGAGCAATTTCCAAACGCATGAAGGTACCATGTTCATTTGTACAAACAATAGTACGCAAGTATAAACACCATGGGACCACGCAGCCGTCATACCGCTCAGGAAAGAGACGTATTCTGTCTCCTAGAGATGAACGTACTTTGGTGCGAAAAGTGCAAATCAATCCCAGAACAACAGCAAAGGACCTTGTGAAGATGCTGGAGGAAACAGGTACAAAAGTATCTATATCCACTAGAGGTCGACCGATTTATGATTTTTCAACACCGATACCGATTATTGGATGACCAAAAAAGCCGGTACCGATTAATCGAACGTTTTTTTTTCTCCCCTTTTTAATTTATTTGTAATAATGACAATTACAACAATACTGAATGAACACTTATTTTAACTTAATATAATACATCAATAAAATCAATTTAGCCTCAAATAAATAATGAAACATGTTCAATTTGGTTTAAATAATGCAAAAACAAAGTCTTGGAGAAGAAAGTAAAAGTGCAATATGTGCCATGTAAAAAAGCTAACGTTTAAGTTCCTTGCTCAGAACATGAGAACATATGAAAGCTGGTGGTTCCTTTTAACATGAGTCTTCAATATTCCCAGGTAAGATGTTTTAGGTTGTAGTTATTATAGGAATTATAGGACTATTTCTCTCTATACGATTTGTATTTCATATACCTTTGACTATTGGATGTTCTTATAGGCACTTAAGTGTTGCCAGTGTAACAGTATAGCTTCCGTCCCTCTCTTCGCTCCTACCTGGGCTCGAACCAGGAACACATCGACAACAGCCACCCTCGAAGCATTGTTACCCATGTAGAGCAAGGGAAACAACTACTCCAAGTCTCAGAGCGAGTGACGTTTGAAACGCTATTAACGCGCACCCGGCTAACTAGCTAGCCATTTCACATCGGTTACACCAGCCTAATCTTGGGAGTTGATAGGCTTGAAGTCATAAACAGCACAGTGCATTGCGAAGGGCTGCTGGCAAAACGCACGAAAGTGCTATTTTGAATGAATGCTTACGAGCCTGCTGGTGCCTACCATTGCTCAGTCAGACTGCTCTATCAAATCATAGACTTAATTATAACATAATAACACACAGAAATACGAGCCTTAGGTCATTAATATGGTCGAATCCGGAAACAAAACAATATTCCTGTTACATTTACATTTTTTTACATTTTTGTCATTTAGCAGACGCTCTTATCCAGAGCGACTTACAGTAGTGAATGCATACATTTCATTTCATACATTTTTTATTTTTCTGTGCTGGCCCCCCGTGGGAATCGAACCCACAACCCTGGCGTTGCAAACACCATGCTCTACCAACTGAGCTACAGGGAAGGCTACATTGCACAACCTTCGATGTTATGTAAAATTCTGGCAAATTAGTTCGCAACGAGCCAGGTGGCCCAAACTGTTGCATATACCCTGACTGCGTGCAATGAACGCAAAATGATACAATTTCACCTGGTTAATATTGCCTGCTAACCTGGATTTCTTTTAGCTAAATATGCAGGTTTAAAAATATATACCTTTGTGTATTGATTTTAAGAAAGGCATTGATGTTTATGGTTAGGTACAGTCGTGCAACGATTGTGCTTTTTTCGCAAATGCGCTTTTGTTAAATCATCCCCCGTTTGGCGAAGTTGGCTGTCTTTGTTAGGAAGAAATAGTCTTCACAGTTCGCAACGAGCCAGGCGGCCCAAACTGCTGCATATACCCTGACTCTGTTTGCAAGAGAAGTGACACATTTTCCCTAGTTAAAAGAAATTCATGTTAGCAGGCAATATTAACTAAATATGCAGGTTTAAAAATATATACTTGTGTATTGATTTTAAGAAAGGCATTGCTGTTTATGGTTGGAGCAACGTGTACCTAAGCGATTATATGCAACGACAGGCTAGATAAACAAGTAATATCATCAACCATGTGTAGTTAACTAGTGATTATGATTGATTTATTGTTTTTTATAAGATAAGTTTAATGCTAGCTAGCAACTTAACTTGGCTTCTTACTGCATTCGCATAACAGGCAGGCTCCTCGTGGAGTGCAATGTAAAGCAGGTGGTTAGAGCGTTGGACTAGTTAACCGTAAGGTTGCAAGATTGAATCCCTGAGCTGACAAGGTAAAAATCTGTCATTCTGCCCCTGAACAAGGCAGTTAACCCACCGTTCCTAGGCCATCATTGAAAATAAGAATGTGTTCTTAACTGACTTGCCTAGTTAAATAAAGTTAAAAAAAAAAAAAATCGGCCAAATCGGCTTCCAAAAATACCGATTTCCGATTGTTGAAAACTTGAAATCGGCCCTAATTAATCGGCCATTCCGATTAATCGGTCGACCTCTAATATCCACAGTAAAACGAGTCCTATATCGACATAACCTGAAAGGCCGCTCGGCAAGGAAGAATTCACTGCTCCAAAACCACCATAAAAATCTAAACTACGGTTTGCAACTGCACATGGGGACAAAGATCGTACTTTTTGGAGAAATGTCCTCTGGTCTGATGAAACAAAAATATAACTGTTTGGCTATAATGACCATCGTTATGTTTGGAGGAAAAAGGGGGAGGCTTGCAAGCGGAAGAACACCATCCCAATCGTGAAGCACGGGGGTGGCAGCATCATGTTGCGGGGGTGCTTTGCTGCAGTAGGGACTGGTGCACTTCACAAAATAGATGGCATCATGATGAAGGAAAATTATGTGGATATATTGAAGGAACATCTCAAGACATCAGTCAGGAAGTTAAAGCTTGGACATTGACCCCAAGCATACTTCCAAGGTTGTGGCAAAATGGCTTAAGGACAACAAAATCAAGGTATTGGAGTGGCCATCACAGCCCTGACCTCAATCCCATAGAACATTTGTTGGCAGAACTGAAAAGGCATGTGTGAGCAAGGAGGCCTACAAACCTGACTCAGTTACATCAGCTCTGTCAGGAGGAATGGGCCAAAATTCACCCAACTTATTGTGGGAAGCTTGTGGAAGACTTCCAGAAACGTTTGACCCATGTTAAACAATTTAAAGGCAATGCTACCAAATACTAATTGAGTGTATGTAAACTTCTGACCCACTGGGAATGTGGTGAAATAAATAAAAGCTGAAGTAAATCATTCTCTCTACTATTATTCTGACATTTCACATTGTTAAAATAAAGTGGTGATCCTAACTGACCTAAGACAGGGACTTTTTACTAGGATTAAATGTCAGGAATTGTGAAAAACTGAGTTTAAATGTATTTGGCTAAGGTGTATGTAAACATCTGACTTCAACTGTGTGTGTCTGTGTGTGTATATGTATATTAAAAATTTTTTAGATGGAGGACTCAATAGGCCTGTGTATGGAGCCTTACTGTGCAATATGTCCCTTTTTGCCCTTGAATTTACAGCTTGCAGAGCTCAATCTGGGAGCCGTACTGTGTCCATAATGCGGTCCTCGTTCAGGGAAGAGCCGAGCCTCATCAATTATACACTAGTATGACTCGTCAAAGGTGCACACGAGAGGTATATTTAGGCTAAGTCCCAAATGGCACCCTATTCCCTACATAGTGCACTATTTTTCACCAGGACCCACAGTGTTCTGGTGAAAAATAGTGCACTATATAGGGAATAGGATGCCATTTGGGATTCAGAGTTAGTCAATTGGCAGCATGCCACCCACTCAGTATGATGAATTATTAGTAATTTACAAGTTGTTTTAAGGACTGGGATTAGGAAGAGCGGCGATAACCACTAAGAATAGTGGCTTAATCACTTTTTCGAATATCCCCCAGAGCCCAAAGATCACACTAGATAAACGCTACGAGGCTGCTTTCATGTGTGGCGGCGCCGATATATCATTTTAAGAAGGAAGTCCAGAGTTGTATAGACAAATGTAATTAAGCACCCAATCATTCCTCAAAAAGGAAAATCTTGTTGCTATCAATACCAGGGTAAGGAAACCAACATGTACTTTGGGTGAACTATTCCTTTAACTAGTAGATAGTTGCACTTTGTAAAAGCTATTTTCCTCCAGCACTGCTGATGCTTTGTGAAGGTTCTGCTATGTCATAACTGTCCTACCAAGCTGTTGACCTACTTACCAATCGAGTACAATACAGATACAGGCCATATGTGACAGCATCTCCAAGAGGGAGGTTGTTTCTGTCTGCCTCATCTCCCAGTTATAGTTCAGGCCAAAGCCCCACTGGGACCCATTACTACATTGGTAGATGAGTAGCAGAGAATGTCCTCGTACATTAACGGTGTAGATGTTTTGTACAGGTTAAAGAGGGATGGCTACATTTTGGCAAAAAAATAAAACATATGACTTCAAATATTCTTTCTTGGCATGCTTGGTTTGGTGGCCGAGTGCCATTTTATATATATGGTACATCTTGTAGCTATCTTCATTTCATCCCACCTCATGTAGGCCTATATAGCTACAGTACTTACTAGGTTACCATAAGAATGTTGGATAATGCATTATCCTAGATTTCTCTGTACCACTGGGCTAATGTAAAACGGCATAGGACTACATACAACTAGATTACTTGTAGAGGTCAGGTGGACTTCATCCAAAGAGCCAAAGGTGTCTTACTGACTGCATAGTAAAACCGACTCCGTCTTCCCAGCTACTGAAAGCTGAAGCTGAAAAAGGATGAGGTCTTTGGTGCTGGTCTGAAACCTGCTGACTGCAGGGGGTTTGGTATGAACTCTCAGGGGTGAGTCTAGGACTGTCCTGCAGTGACAGAGTCATATGTCAGTCATGGACTTATTGATCCAGAGAGAGCTCGGAAAGTAGAGTTAGACTCCAGAGGACACAATGGAGACTTTATGAAGCAAATTAGCATCAAAACATTTTGTGAATTATTAGCATTTAGTACTGTAGTTTGCTGTTGTAGGTACATCATGTTGTGGGTTTGGTGATACAAAGGGGTATTGGTAGGAAAATGTTCCTCCTTGGTCCTTTATAAAGAGATGCACAAGCTTGACATAGCCTGTAGACAGCTTTATGTATAAAGTGAAGCTTTGTGTTCACCATGAAACACTTTTTTCTGTTTGGATATTGTGTGATTTTTATATTGATGACTGGTCTTCATCTTACCACCCCAAGCAGTTGTATCATGAACAAGATGCACTATTCGGTTTCTATACTACTACAGATTCATGATAGGGACTGTGAGATTGGTGTCATGCAGTTCTGAAGTGTTTCTCCCAAAGACTGAAATGGTTTTGCTGCTGGCGTTAATGAGAACGGCATAAAGGAAAGCAAGTTTTGAACAGGCAACAGTGAACTGTTTGTGAATGGATGCCAGCGGCAGCAGAATAGGACACTGTCACAGAGTGAGGCCTCTGTTTGCCTGATAGTCTACTCTCTCTCTCACTCTCACTCTCTCACTCATATCCTTTGATGTGCATCAAGCAAGCTTGTATGTGAGAATGTTCTAGACAAGTGCACTGGAATGCATTTGTGAGTGTCTCGGGCATCTTAATGCTTTTCACTCTTTGTCATGCTCGGTTTGGAAATATTGCCTAAACAGAGAGATCTTGATTAGAAATCATCACATTTATTTCAGAGCATGCACTGTCAGAGGTAAGAGGGAACTGGTGCATATGCGGCTAGTCATGTTTCTTTTAGCGACTGGGTCAATGAATTTGCATTTCAGGTGGTTTTAATTGGCAGATTAGCATATATGCAAAATAGGATGTTATGCTATTTTAATCAGGCCTGAGAGGAACGTTGCTCCTGACGCTGATGCTGTGAAGTTTTTTCAGATGAAACTCTGAAACACTGATGATATTCTGTCTCAGAGCGGAAGCTGGTGGATGAAGACTGTGTGCTGTGTATATGTAGTTATTTTGTCCTGAGTCAAAGCTTTAAGGGCTAACATGACCGTTAACCTAGAAAGTAACAATCATTTGGAGCCAGATTCACGGTCATTTGACGCAAAAGGCTGAAAATACTTTTAGTCAGGAAAGGAGCATTCTTATTAGATAGGTTTTGTTCCTAGCCCGTCATTGAAAATAAGAATTTGTTCTTAACTGACTTGCCTAGTTAAATAAAGGTTAAAAAAAAGGTAGTAAACCTACCTCCTCCGTTTCCATACTGTTTTCCCGTTTGGCTCTACTGAACGCAACCCATGCAGTCTTAATGAGCAGCTTAGTTCGTTATTTTAGACCTTAGTGTGAGCCACCACCAAATGACTACCCTTAATGATACAAAGAGAGTTTCCTCAATATTGCAATAAATCTAGTCTCCATCAAATTTATTTATAAAGCCCTTCTTACATCAGCTGATATCTCAAAGTGCTGTACAGAAACCCAGCCTAAAACCCCAAACAGCAAGCAATGCAGGTGTAGAAGCAAGCAAAAGTCTCCAAGTATGGTGAGCATTCTGACACAAAATAGCCAGCCTGGGGGAAGTAAATTACTGCAAGGAGTTGCCCCATTCAATATTGCAATAAATAACAACTCTATACTCCATTATAAACTGGGTAGTTTGGGTCCTGGATGCTGATTGGCTGGAGCCCTTAGCGGTGGTATATTGGCCATATACCACACCCCCTCGTAATTAGAACAGCCCTTAGCGGTGGTATATTGGCCATATACCACACCCCCTCGTTCCTTATTGCTTAAATATACCACGAGTATAACAAAACATTTGTTTTTACTGTTCAAATTTCGTTGGTAACCAGGTTATAATAGCAATAAGGCACCTCGTGGCATATGGAAAATATACCACGGCTAAGGGCTGTATCCAGCATGCGCGTAAGAGCAGCCCTTAACCATGGTATATTGACCATATAGCACACCACCTCGGGCCTTATTGCATGCGATGAGAAAATGGCTACCGTGGGTGTGGTGTATTACCTACTGACCACATGCAAGCCCCTATCTCAACGCCTCTTAACCCCACTGGAGTTTCTGCGGGGGATTCCATGTCTTTATCCTCTCGGCCTGCACAGATTGTTATCTCTCTGCACTAATAACACAATCATGATTTGGTCAGCCTGTCTGCACCCTCATGTAACAAGGTGGTTTGGTGAACCACGCTTGCGTGATGAGTAACACTTGCTTGAGACCTGGAAACCCCTTCAGCTAATGCTTGAGCTTAGTGGGCTAACATGGGCTGTGCTTGAGTTGTGGTCCGGAGAGGGAAACGAGATTACATATCAGACACGTAGACCGCATATTAAAATGTTTCTCCTTTTAGAGCATGAGGATATTTGAATGAGTCATATGTGTAGATGAATAAATTGCTCTTTAATATTTTGTAAATATGAAGAAACCATGTAATTAGTCAATGTGTTAGTGAAGGCCTAAACAAATGGGTCCAATATCTATAAAGACGCAGTACGTCGTGTAGAATATTTGTGTCACAAAGGCTATAGCATGTTGCACATTTTTTGGCAAAGCTCTTCCGTCATACTTGTACAAAATGTCCGCTTCAAGAAGAGCAACCCAGACCCAGAACTGTACACAGAGGTTTCTATGGCAAAGTGTTGCTCATTTTGTCTTTTCATTTGCAAGGAGGTAGTTATTTCTTTGCTTAGTGGGGACAGGACTGGTCGATTTTGCTTTCGGCTCCTCACATGCCACATTCTTCACATGCTACATATACAAGGGCGGGAGGTAGCCTAGCGGTTAGAGCGTTGGGCCAGTAACTGAAAGGGAGCTAGTTCAAAAATAACTATTTCCAATTCACACATGCTTATTAATACACACTTGTGTAAAATAGGACAAATATAAGCACCAAATAAATACAGTCTGGTGGTGCACAGGAAACCTGGGTTTGAGCCCTGTCTGTCACTCTGACCAGCAAGACGTCAACTGAAACATTGCGCCATCTCCCTTAGAAAAAACATTTCAGTTTAGAAACAGCAGTAGAAATGCAGTAACTGCAGTCGACTGTGGTATTTTCGACACAGTAATTGCAGCATACTGCACTCTAACTGCAATATGTTTCTTAAGAGCTCTAACTTCAATCGATATTACGTTTGTACATTTGGTTAAAAATTATGTTTTTATTTATTCATGCTCTGGGCTGTAGTAACCTTTTTGATGTGTGGCACGCTTTGTTTTGTCTCTGACAAATGTTGACGTATGTTGGGAAAGAGGTCATAGTCTGCAGGTGCTTTCAGAACAGGCCTGTTTCCAAGGACGGACCCAGTGGGGATGGTCATCTAGTAGCTAGCATTGAACACCTGACACTGGGCAGATGCCATCTTATGAGAGAGAAAGTAGGGGGAAGGAGAGAGAGAGAGACTGAGGAAACACTGTCCCTCCATTCGCTGATCATAACTCTATATTTAACTTTACATTTAGAAACATGTAATATCTTTATTATTTTGTTAGATAAATCAATGTAAGATGTATGTAAATATGTCAAATTGATTAGCCTACACCTTATCCAATCTTTTCCCATTCTTTCATAGTCTTCAGAGCAAGTACACTACATGACCAAAAGTATGTGGACACCTGCTTGTTGAACATCTCATTACAAAATCATGGGCATTGATATGGAGGTTGGGCACTGATGTTGGGCGATTAGGCCTGGCTCGCAGTCGGTGTTCCAATTCATCCCAAAGGCGTTCGATGGGGTTGAGGTCAGGGCTCTATGCAGGCCAGTCAAGTTCTTTCACATTGATCTCAACAAACCATTTCTGTATGGACCTCGCTTTGTGTACGGGGGATTGTGCTGAAACAGGAAAGGCCTTTCCCCAAACTGTTGCCACAAAGTTGGAAGCACAGAGTTGTCTAGAATGTCATTGTATGTTGTAGCGTTTAGATTTGCCTTCACTGGAACTAAGAACCATGAAAAACAGCCCCAGACCATTATTCCTCCTCCACCAAACTTTACAGTTGGCACTATGCATCCGGGCAGGTAGCGTTCTCCTGGCATCTCCCAAACCCAGATTTGTCCATTGGACTGCCAGATGGTGAAGCGGGATTCTTCACTTGAGGCAGCGAGCTTTACACCACTCCCAGCTGATGCTTGGGGTTGCGCATGGTGATCTTAGATTTGTGTGCGTCTGCTCGGCCAAGGAAACCCATTACATGAAGCTCCCGACAAACAGTTCTTGTGCTGACGTTGCTTCCGGAGGCAGTTTGGAACTTGATTTTTACACACTTCAGCGGTCCCGGTCTGTGAGCTTGTGTGGCCTACCACATTGCAGCTGAGCTGTTGTTGCTCCTAGACGTTTCCACTTCACAATAACAGCACTTACAGTTGACCGGGACAGCTCTAGCAGGGCAGAAATGTGACGAATTGACTTGTCGGAAAGGTGGCACCCTATGACGGTGCCACGTTGAAAGTCACTGAGCTCTTCAGTAAGGCCATTCTATTACCAATATTTGTCTATGGCGATTGCATGGCTGTGTGCCCGATTTTATACACCTGTCAGCAACAGATGTGGCTGAAATAGCCGAATCCACTAATTTGAAGGGGTGTCCACATACGTATATATATATATATATATATATATATATATATATATATATATATATATATATATATATGTATATGTATATATATATATATATATATATATATATGTATATGTATATATATATATATATATATATGTATATATATATATATATATGTATATGTATATGTATATATATATATATATATGTGTATATATATATATATATATGTATATATATGTATATGTATATGATATATATATATATATATGTATATATATATATATATATATGTATGTATATGTATATGTATATATATATATATATATGTATATATATATATATATATATATGTATATATATATATGTGTGTGTGTGTGTGTGTGTGTGTGTATATATATGTATATATGTGTGTGTGTGTGTGTGTGTATGTGTGTGTGTGTATACGTATGTGTGTGTGTGTATACGTATGTGTATGTGTGTATATATAGATAGATAGATAGATATAGATATATATATATATAGATATATAGAGATAGATGGATAGAGATAGTGTTAGGATAGATACACTATATATATCTATCCTAACACTAGATAGATAGATAGATAGATAGATAGATTATGTGTGTGTGTGTGTGGACATGCATGTATGTATGTATGTGTGTGTGTGTACATACATACATACATACATACATACATACATACATACATACATACATACATACAAATGTGTATGGTGGCTAACTGTTCATACACTAGGCCTATATAGTGTGTGTATATATATATATATACACACTATATAGGCCTAGTGTATGAACAGTTAGCCACCATACACATTTGTATGTATTTATGACAGGGAAATCAGATGGCTCAGTTGCTGTTATTTACACGTATTAGAATATGATGAACAGATCTATTCCCCGGTGCTTATTTGGCAGATGAGGAGAGAGAACAGGCTGAGGCGGGGGATCAGTGAGAGATGAGGAGGGAGGGAGCATGATTGGAGCAAACGTTAGCCAGCAGCTGTTTGCTCATAGGCGGTAACAGCCTGCCGGGCAGTGATACAATCTGATTTGACTCGGTCGCTAGGCAACGGCTCCTAGGGCCTGACGTTTCTATCCTGTCGGCTAGCGCTTGTGTGACACTGCAAGGGAGCGTGTGTGTTGACTGTGCAGCAGGGTGCGGCCCACACATTATGACTGCGAAACAGAGGGCTCCTATAAAGCAGGTCCCCTCATGCTTCAGTTCATCAGTAGTCCAGTGGTGTATTCCACTCTAATGGCCGTCGGCCCTGTATCTCTGTCAGTTTATTCTGAGCCTTTCTGCTGGTCTGCCTGCTCGAGTCCTTGTGCTAGACACGTGCTCAGTCTGAGCTGCCCGTTACGCAAGAGCAAGCTCCCTTATGCAACCACAAGATCAGGGATTTTTCTGTATCAAAATGGGGCTTAGGTGATGGGCGTAGCGGGGCGTGGCCAATGGTGCGGTCACTGACCAAGTATTTTAGAGGCCCTCCTGTTGGCCGCAGTGACAATGTAGCTGTTTTAAAACACATTTCCTGCAATTCTACACATTTTGCCATGTCAGAGAAAATGTTGAAATTTTAAGCTTATTCCCTGAAATTCTACTAGGGCTGTCCCTGACAACAACAAAAATATTGGTTGACCGAGAGTCGTCCGTTCTTTTTACCAATTGATTGATCTAAATTTTAAGTCCAGCATTTTTCAATATAGATATACAGTACCCTATGTGTTTTAACAAATCAACTATGTCCACTGAGCTTGTCTGATGCTTTAAGCACACTGTTTGATTAAATAATTAAGATATACTAATGACTCAAAAGGGAGCCAGAAGAAAAAAAACTTTTTCCCGAACCACCACCTCCCGCTGCCCTTTGTAGATGCCGGTAATACGCTACACCAGGGGCCGGCAACCTTTTTCATGTCGAGTGCTAATTTATCTTACCATTTCTACCGATCTGCATGCCAGTTATGATTTTCATATGCACATTTTTATGGAACAGTTTCATAGTCTTCGTATCGCAAAATAATTGTCATCTGGTTAATGTAAACTATAGAAATCTACATTTAAAATGATACAAATCTAAAAGTAACAACTATGTAAAAGTAGCCTACATAAAGCCAACAAATAAAATCTGGTATTTTATGACAAATAGATGTATTATCATTCTGATTGGGTGTGCCTGGCAGGGCCTGGCTCCACAGTGGGTGGGCCTGTGTCCACCTAGGCCAACCCATACCTACGCCCCTCCACTGGATCAGAGAATTACAGTTTTCACTTTCTTGCCAAGTGGATATTGAAAGGGAGAGAGTTGAAAATATGTAAATACATTGTTTTTACATCCATTGAGAATGACAGACTTTGTTTACTTGCTGTTTGAGGTGAAAAAAGTACTTTGAGAAGCTACAAAGCTCATTAATGGTGCTGAGTTAAGACAATCAGAAATACTATCAGACATCCCCAAATGGGCACATTTATAGGCCTACATTTGCGCGCAGGCCAGGTAGCCTAGGCCTACTTCTACACGTAATCAGGTGCACATCCTTACTTCCTTAAAAGACAATGAATAAATTGACAACTCGTTAATGGAATGAAATAAACCAAAACGTGTAGCATAGGTTGTGAGCTCTGCAAACTGTGTCCAGTCCAACAATAATAAAGGTAAATGACTGGAATAATAATATATTAAATGGATTAACAAAAATATATACCTTAACCAAACAAACATTGTAGATTAGAAATGATGTGAGTTAACGGTAAGTATTCTACTGGTGATATATGTAATGGGGAATTGATAGATGCTAACAGTCAAAGGGAAAACAATTCACACAATGAAGTTATAAAACAATGAATGTGCACAAAGTGGCGGGAGAGAGCTCATTCTGGAGAGAGAAGTGCCTTGTGCATCTTAGCAACACTCTCCTCCTTATTGGACTATGCCATCCCCGCGGCCTCCGCAATGGTTTAGTCCACTGAGACGGGATAATCAGACAGGTGTCTCCTGGGCCATGAAAAAAATGATATATTTGCTACTTCTTGACAAAAAAAATCAGTCGACCAATAGCCTATCAACCAAACAGTCGACCAGTTGACTAAATGGGGTCAGCCCTAAATTCAACACTTTTTTTCCCCTCCCCATAACGTATTTAAAAAATAAGAATAATAATAATACTTGAATATTACCTTCTCTGTGGTCTTCTCCCTGCACCTTACAATGTTTATTGTATTATTGCATTTATTTGATCCTTGTATGATTACTGTGTATGCCATTTTTATGAGCTTCTTAACATTTTATGTGTCAATTGAATTTTACCATTTTATGGGCCAAGTCCATTTCATGTGAAGTGGAGAAGCATATCAGTTCAATATTTTTTTTAAATTAAATTTGTCAAGACGTGCCACATTCAAATTCAGTCAGGATTTGTGCCATTTATTTCCTCTGATGTGCCGCATCTCGTTCTCCTTCCCTGGCAGGGCCATTTTGTAGCATAGGGGTGTTCTTTGCCACATCCTCATTGGATGAGATCTCTAGGGGACTGGGAACCTGAAAGGAAGAGCAAGTCCAAAAATAAAAAGATCCTTCCCCAGTCTCTCACTTATTTAGATTATGCTGACCCAAGAGCACCATAGAAACATCCTAATTATCTCCTCTTTAGAAACAACCAAACTGAACACCGAGTCTACGCCTGGTTGTGTCTGCGCACGATCTTCTGAAAAGGGTCCGCCCTATGAGCCAAATAGATATGGAAGCAGTCTGTGTGACCTACTTTCATTTCCCCCTGTAATAATTAAATCTAACAAGCAATGATACTTTGTATAGCAAAGTTGCGAAAAAAGAAACCTCTCCACTTTCAAAAACGTGTTAAAATGGGTTTTGATGATGTTTGCATTCTGATAGTGCTTGACAAATCGGTTTGGTAAAACCTGAAACAAGACCAGCATTTACTGGCAATTCAAATCATTTACCATCAATTTAAAAGTGCTTACCATCCATCAGTTGCAAGTGTGGCAGCTCTGCCTCCTCTGATGTTGGCATTCAAGTATGACTGGGCCATATTCCTTTTGTTACCATCAAACCTATTCAGCCTACATCTAGGAAAGTTAAACCTTTTCGAAATAAATGCAAATATGATGAAGGTTACTAATGTAAGCAAAGTCTATTTTTGAATAGCTAAAGGTTACAGAATACGCTACAATCAGATCATGCTTTAACTCAAAAATGTTTCTCTGTAACTTCGTGGAAAATGGCCAGGGCGATCTGAAGGTGCCCAGACTGAGGTTTTGGTGTAGAGTTTGGTTTTCAGTCGTTTTCTCCCAACTCCACACCCTGGCATGTTCTCTTTGTTAACTTTGGCACTGCAGAACTTGTAATCTGGGATTGGTATTGATTAACCCTCAACTTGATAGAAGTAAATAGAATACAAAGGGAAGACAAGCCAGACCTCCCAATGTACACCAGTGATCACTGCATTTGTCTGTCTTTTGGTACCTATATACTGTAGCACAGCATTGCTATGATTTCTCATGGCTTAGTGAGATTGGCTACGCCAGCTGGACTCTAGCGTTAGCTCTCCACAGGTATTCCATGCCTCCTGCAGTTTGGGTTGGAATAGAGATGTGGATGGAAGGATCGTTTAAGGCCTCAGATGTATTGCTTATCAGGGCAGGACTGGATAAGGTCTGCAGCTGGGTACTCCTAGGGAGACCTTGATTTTGAGTTGTGTGATTGAGAAGACTGTGCCTCTGGACTGTAGGGAACATGGCAGTAGTTTGGAATACCTAGATGCATTTACCTATCCCTAAACCAAGAGATGTCGAGAGACTTTGCTATTCCATGTGCGATGTGGAAGTCTTGTGGCACAGTTATATAGTGTAGTGTGTGCTGTCGCTTTGGTGATTCACCGTATTTAACCTCACCACACTCAGTCATGATGACATCAATTAAGTCAAGGGCACACCCAACATGAGCTCAAAGTCAGAAAGAAAACAATAAGAATAGATATACTATTCATTCATACAAGCAAAGATTTCAAGAAATTCCACCTAAAAACAGAGTTTATTGAAATGTAATGTAGATTCAGTTATTTTACTCATGCTTATGATTACTAAATGTTTTATTCACATATCTAAGAGGACTTGTGTAGGTGGAAGGAATATCTAGATGGAGTTTGTTGTTGATATCTACTGACCTCTGTTTTTGGATGTGGGTCACCAGGTGCGGAGGATGTGGTGATGGCTTTTTCACGACAAGAAACCGAAGACCGGCGGCAGTGACCCTGGGGCACTCCCCCATCGTCTACGGCAACCCAAACTCCACCGACCGACACAACACTGTTGAGTTTCTGGGGAGCGGATGGGCACCTGTGATGGATGGAAGGAGGGTGGGAAGGATCACTGGGTGTTGGTTACCTTTCTCTCTCCCCCTCCCTTTCATCCAGCATCCTTCCCATTCAAACGGATACACCATTGCCCCAGCCACAGTAGGTATGCATTACCATGGGTTAGGGCCTTGGTGTCGAGCAAGTCGATGAAAACACTTACAAATTGTATGAATGCAAACCTTGTCTATTTGTCTTTTTTTTTGTTTTTCTTATCGAGCAGTGTTGTTTCGTATCTGCTCTACTCAATGGTAGAACTGACCAAGGACATAATTTTTCCGTCAAATGAAAGAGAGAAGCGTGAGTGTTTTAACTAATGACCTTGCGGGAAGATAATTCATTACTTTCTTTGGTTGAATCTTTTTTTATTTTTTTTTTAACTGTACACAGGGTCCCTGTAGGTGGAAAGGTTAAAAACGTGTTTAATGGTTTTCATATTCTTTCAAACCAATTGTACTTCTTCCTGCTTATTGTTGATTTGAACAATAGGCTGTTGAGATGTCAACTTGGCTTCCCATTCGGGACTTTAGAATCAATGACACTAGCACAAACACACACAGTATACATAGGTGCAGATGGCTTTTCCCCAAGCAAACAAGGTCTTGGGGTTATTGTGAAATTATATAACCTTTTTTATTGTACAGATATTAGAGGGAAAATACAATAATAATCAATTGATTGTGCCAATTATTATTTTATTTTTTTTATCTGTAAAATAAATGTAACATTATGATTTTTAAAAGGTGCCTGACGAGGGACCTAGCGTAGTTCTAATTTATTATTGATAGAATTGACTCTCTCCCAAACTATCGTTTAGAAAGTCTACACGGATCAAAACGCCTAATCTTATCAAAAGTATCCAAGAGCATAATCTTGTCACTCTTTAGATTGGACAAAGGTTACTCTTGACTCACACTAATGTAATTATATCAACAGAACCACACCCATGGAGCTACTAGAAACATGGTGAATACTCGCATAAGAAACTACAGTGTTTTTACTGCCTCCTTATACCCTTCAGCAATTGACGCGCTGTAAACAATACCGATCCGTTTTCTGTGTTCGTTGATTGCAACTGGAATCTTTCAATTCAATCGAATATTTTTTGTTTTTTTTCAATCCGACTCAGTTTTTTTTGTAGTAACATACTCTATATTTAATGTGTGTAAGTACTTTTTGTTAACTCGCTTAACTTAAACAATTGTGTCTTGATGTTTTGAAACCAAGCATGCCTGCCTTGTGGTTAACAGTGTACATTTGAAGTAGATCTGGGAGGGTCTTGAAAGCCGTGCCACAATGACCATTGCTTGTACATTCTCAAAGTTTATGGACGCTACTAGCTCTTTAAAAAACATTTTGGAAAAATAGTCAGCTATTTAAAAAAAAAAAAAAAAAGTGTAATCCATGTTATCCTGTTGGCAATAATTTCAGGATCAAATTTCCTCAGCGATCATGGCTACATACATCGCCAACAAACAGTTACAGTATCCGCCTATGACAAAAGTTTGTCCTTTTTAATGTTTACTCTTGTTTTAAAACTTTCTTGAACCTAATTTCTCTGTGCATTGTTTTGCTTTCATCTTAAAGACAACAATGCAAAGGTATCTTAGTATATACTATACCTGTCATAGTTGACCAACAGCCTTCATTTTTAATCTTTGTGTGTGCGTGAGTGCGTGCATGCGTGTGATTTCCTCTGTTCAAAATTCTACAAATCAGATTTTTTCAGCATGCTGTTCAGTATGACTAGAGCTGTGTATCTTTCAATGTGATGACCTGTCTTTGCCTAGTTGTCGTTTGAGTTATTTTGTGTTGCCTTTGTATTTCTCTGTTGACATCGATTAGTTGGTTCTTGCTGTATGGCTGCTGACTAAATGCTTCCAAATCCTATACCAACTGAACCATTAAAGGAATTTAAAAAAACAAAGACTTATTTCATCTCATCATTGCAATCATTGTTTTGTTAACACTACCTTTAGTAGTAGCGCTCTGCCCACATATCAACCTTTCAGTCTATGAAATTAGGCAGAAGATTGACCTATTTCCTTTCGGTGATGAGAAAGTGGGACACTAATAGACACTAATCTTAGGTCAGTTTTGAATTTTTCCCACTGTTTATGGTTAGGATTAGGGGAGGTGAAGCTGATCCTAGATCTGTACCTAGGGGTAACTACACCCCAGAATGAGAAACGGACACTTAAAAACAAGTACAATCGGCTTATCACACTCAATAGAACATTGACAATAAGGGTTACATCTTCTTGTCTTTTGAACTCTTCCTTTACAGTTGCGGTCAGATAAGTAGAATGATGCTGTTCAATCTGATACATACAACAGTTGTACATTTTAGCCATTTAGCAGACACTCTTATCCAGAGCAACTTACAGGAGCAATTAGGGTTAAGTGCCTTGCTCAAGGGCACAGCCACAGATTTTTCACCTAGTCGGCTCGGGGATTTCAACCAACAACATTTTGGTTACTGGCCCAACACCCTTAACCACTAGGTTACCTGCTGCCCCATACAATAATGTGGCTTGTATACAGATATGCATACTTGATAAACGTTATAAATCGTTCCCCTCGCTGGCTGTATGTAAGTAATTATGCAATACCGTCTCAAATTGTTCTTCAGTTTCCTTACCATGATCATTTGGCAGTCATTTCTCATTTAGTTTTGCAGTCTATTTACATACATTGTTATTCACAAGAGGCCATATCGGTTAAGGGCACACCTGTTTGCCACAAGTTAGCGAAAAGCACCTCTGCCATAGGGCGGCGCACAATTAGCCCAGGGTCCTTCGTGTTAGAGTTTGGTCGGGGTAGACCGTCAATGTAAATGTGAATTTGTTCTTAACTGACTTGCCTAGTTAAATAAAAGGTATTATATATCATTCTCTTTTGGGTCTACTCACTTTATGTAAAACAGGAATGACAGCAAGTTCCTTTGGTATCATTTTGTGAAATACAGTACATCCGGAATAATGACAACAGTAATAGCTTCCCTCTACTTCGATCAAGAGTTAGCTCTCAAAATAGTCACAGCCTCTTAAGGGTAGCTATCAGGTGGTAATTGCCGAAGATGTTTGAGGATCGGTGGCATGTTTTTCCTCTGCTAATGACGAACATCTGTTCACTGTTCCTGTGCTATCTTTCACAGATGTATCAAAATCCTGTGATTTCAAGAGAACTGATTCTGGGAATAAAACGGCAGCTGTTGGTGAATATTAAATGCTGAGCTGAGAGTGGGAACGAGGACGGGTTATGTGAGGGTCCTTGGATGAGGAGAAGGAACAATGCAGTTTGAGTGGCGTGCGCTACCTCCGGTGGTAGCAGTCAAGACGTGACAAGTTCGCAAGTTTACATTGCAGTAATATGTATAGGCAAAGGTATTTTTGTGAATACCAATTATTTATACACTGCTCAAAAAAATAAAGGGAACACTAAAATAACACATCCTAGATCTGAATGAATGAAATAATCTTATTAAATACTTTTATCTTTACATAGTTGAATGTGCTGACAACAAAATCACACAAAAATAATCAATGGAAATCCAATTTATCAACCCATGGAGGTCTGGATTTGGAGTCACACTCAAAATTAAAGTGGAAAACCACAGTACAGGCTGATCCAACTTTGATGTAATGTCCTTAAAACAAGTCAAAATGAGTCTCAGTAGTGTGTGTGGCCTCCACGTGCCTGTATGACCTCCATACAACGCCTGGGCATGCTCCTGATGAGGTGGCGGATGGTCTCCTGAGGGATCTCCTCCCAGACCTGGACTAAAGCATCCGCCAACTCCTAGACAGTCTGTGGTGCAACGTGGCGTTGGTGGATGGAGCGAGACATGATGTCCCAGATGTGCTCAATTGGTTTCAGGTCTGGGGAACGGGCGGGCCAGTCCATAGCATCAATGCCTTCCTCTTGCAGGAACTGCTGACACACTCCAGCCACATGAGGTCTAGCATTGTCTTGCATTAGGAGGAACCCAGGGCCAACCGCACCAGCATATGGTCTCACAAGGGGTCTGAGGATCTCATCTCGGTACCTAATGGCAGTCAGGCTACCTCTGGCGAGCACATGGAGGGCTGTGCGGCCCCCCAAAGAAATGCCACCCCACACCATGACTGACCCACCGCCAAACCGGTCATGTTGGAGGATGTTGCAGGCAGCAGAATGTTCTCCACGGCATCTCCAGACTCTGTCACGTCTGTCACGTGCTCAGTGTGAACCTTCTTTCATCTGTGAAGAGCACAGGGCGCCAGTGGCGAATTTGCCAATCTTGGTGTTCTCTGGCAAATGCCAAACGTCCTGCACAGTGTTGGGCTGTAAGCACAACCCCCACCTGTGGACGTCGGGCCCTCATACCACCCTCATGGAGTCTGTTTCTGACCGTTTGAGCAGACACATGCACATTTGTGGCCTGCTGGAGGTCATTTTGCAGGGCTCTGGCAGTGCTCCTCCTTGCACAATGGTGGAGGTAGCGGTCCTGCTGCTGTGTTGTTGCCCTCCTACGGCCTCCTCCACGTCTCCTGATGTACTGGCCTGACTCCTGGTAGCGCCTCCATGCTCTGGACACTACGCTGACAGACACAGCAAACCTTCTTGCCACAGCTCGCATTGATGTGCCATCCTGGATGAGCTGCACTACCTGAGCCACTTGTGTGGGTTGTAGACTCCGTCTCATGCTACCACTAGAGTGAAAGCAACGCCAGCATTCAAAAGTGACCAAAACATTAGCCAGGAAGCATAGGAACTGAGAAGTGGTCTGTGGTTAACACCTGCAGAACCACTCCTTTATTGGGGGTGTCTTGCTAATTGCCTATAATTTCCACCTGTTGTCTATTCCATTTGCACAACAGCATGTGAAATTTATTGTCAATCAGTGTTGCTTCCTAAGTGGACAGTTTGATTTCACAGAAGTGTGATTGACTTGGAGTTACATTGTGTTGTTTAAGTGTTCCCTTTATTTTTTTGAGCAGTATATATACACTAGAGGACTAACAGGGGTTGCTGTTTTGAAGCCACCAAGCCTCCATCTTGGCACACCCACTGTTAAAAATATTTGGGAAGGTAGAAATGAATATAATATATAAATTAATATAATAATTCATATAAATTAATTTATTAATGTCCACATTTGTTTTTCCATGTTTATTCTATTACAGACACCTTAATGCATACTTTTTAAATTATATTATGTGAGCTAAACATACAAGCAAAATAATACTGTTACTGTCCCCACTCCAACATTTTAAATGGAATCAGCAATCCAGGATTTATACATATACTGTAGAAAATTGGTGAAGACCCTCTAATAGGCCCAATAGCTGAGACTAAGTCAAACCCCTGACTCTACCTATGACAATGGACCACTTGTTGTAGATCAGACCATGTCAAAAATACAGTGAATTTTGTTACTTTACGGCCTTATTCTAAAATGTATTGAATACATATTTTTCCTCATCACTCTACACACAATACCCCGCAATGACAAGGCGAAAACTGTTTTTTAGAAATGTTTGCAAATATATAAGAAATGTATAAATATATATTTTTGTAATGAAATACCTTATTTACATAAGTATTCAGACACTTTGTATGAAATTGGAAATTGAGCTCCGGTGCATCCTGTTTCCATTGACCATTCTTGATGTTTCTACAACTTTATTTGAGTCCACCTGGGGTAAATTCAATTGACTGGACATGATTTGGAAAGGCACTCACCTGTCTATTGAAGGTCCCACAATTGACAGTGCATGTCAGAGGAAAAACCAAGCCATGAGGTCGAAGGAATTGTCCATAGAGTGAAGAGACAGGATTGTGTTGAGGCACAGATCTGGGGAAGGGTACCAAAACATTTCTGCACATTGAACGTCCCCAAGAACACAGTGGCCTCCATCATTCTTAAATGGAAGAAGTTTGGAACCACCAAGACTTCCTAGAGCTGTCCGCCCGGCAAAACTGAGCAATCAGGGGAGAAGGGCCTTATTCAGGGAGGTGACCTAGAACCCGATGGTCACTCTGACAGAGCTCCAGAGTTCCTCTGTGGAGATGGGAGAACCTTCCAGAAGGACAACCATCTCTGCAGCAGTCCACCAATCAGGCCTTTATGGTAGAGTGGCCAGAAGGAAGCCACTCCTCAGTAAAAGGCACATGATAGCCCGCTTAGAGTTTGCCAAAAGTCACCTAAAGACTCTCAGACCATGAGAAACAAGATTCTCTGATCTGATTATACCAAGATTGAACTCTTTGGCCTGAATACCATCTTCCAACAGGACAGCAACCCTAAGCACACAGCCAAGACAAAGCAGGAGTCGCTTCGGGACAAGTCTCTGAATGTCCTTGAGTGGCCTAGCCAGAGCGCGGACTTGAACCCGATCGAACATCTCTGGAGAGACCTGACAATAGCTGTGCAGCGACGCTCTCCATTCAACCTGACAGAGCTTGAGAGGATCTGCAGAGAAGAATAGGAGAAACTCCCCAAATATAGGTGTGCCAAGCTTGCAGCGTCATACCCAAGAAAACTTGAGGCTGTAATCGCTGCCAAAGGTGCTTCAACAAAGTACTGTATAAAGGGTCTAAATACTTATGTAAATGTGATACGTTTAATTTTTAATACATGCAAAAAAATCTAAATATATATTTTTGATTTGTCATTATGGGGAATTTTGTGTAGATGAGGAAAAAAATATTGAATCCATTTTAAAATAAGGCTGTAACGTAACAAAATGGGGGTCTGAATACTTCCCGAATGCACTGTACAAGCTTTTATTTTATATTGATTGTCACAAGGACTAAACTACGAAGAACACAGTTCCAGTTGTTACATTATCATGGAAGATCAACCAAATGCAAGGATGGTAACATCAAAATGGAAAGTTAGAAGAAACTTACCATAATTCACAAGAATGTAGACTGGATTCTAATGTAATTCTAGGAAATGTAAATGCTTTTCATTAGTGGGTTATTTGAAATAGCAATAAGGCACCTTGAGGGTTTGTGGTATATGGCCAATATACCATGACTAAGGGCTGTAACCAGAACAGTTAACAAGTATTTTTGCCCATGGTATATTGTCTGATATACACATGGCTGAAAGGGTTTTAGCCAATCAGCATCCAGGACCCAAACTTCCCGGTTTATAATGGCCAATATACCACACACAACCCCTCGGGCCTTATTGCTTAAGTACTCTACCTTTGGAATTAAACAAAGGGTTTATTTATCCTTTAAACAGCCAAAGTCACACCTACGCAATAAATATTAGGAACTTTCCTCCTCAGACCTCACCCCAGCCATGTCTCAATCCTGCACTAGTCAAGCGTCACTCTTCCCCTTCAACCCTCAGCCCTGCATTACTCAAGGATTACCCCTCTGCCTCACCTCTCCCACCTCACCTCTCCCACCTCACCTCTCGAGGATTACCCCTCTGCCTCACCTCTCCCACCCTTCCACCTGTGCATCACCACTGCATCCTGGCGACACTTGACTAGTGCAGGGTTGAGACATGACTAGGGGAGGGGTGAGTTCTTAGGAGGAATGACAGTTCTTACTGTGTATTCTAAGTTTTGTACTCTTGACACATCCGCAAAGAGAAATCCCACCACCCCTGGAATTTGTGAGGAAGCTCTGGATATCAATTAGAGATTAAATGGAAAAGACTCACTCCTCTTTCATCTTAAAAGCAGAGGTAGCTCAAAGCAGAGGCGCTGCACTTGAAGAAGTGAGTGAGGCTAGCCTCCCACCCACTTATGACTCAACATTAATTGAAATAAGCCAGGAGTTAGACAGCTACTGTATACACCAAAGAAGAGGCGTATTGGTAGAGGACATGCAAAATTATACTCACGCCTCTCTCACAAAGCACTGCAGATACACTAGTCCATCCGGAGGCTCATGGCTTATAGATGACTCTTCTCTCTCTTTCACGATCTCTCTCTGTCTTTTGCTGAGACAAGTTTGCCCTCTTTTTACATCACTAAGCCACAACCCTCTTTTGTGCATCGTAAGCCACAATCAAGAGTCTGTAGTTCAGCCTAATGGCCACCTTAACCTAACCCTGCCACTTGATTTGGAACAGAACAAGCTAGGCTTACACTGTCACAGAATCACCCCCAAATTTGTAAGAGTTATTGTGGATAGTTTAAACCTATTTAGCTACACCTAAACCTATTAAAGAAGAGTTGTCATATTTCTGAAGTAAATTTCTATTGATGTAAGTGTTTTTGTGATTTGGATAGTTTTTGCGTGCGCAGTATCAGCGCACGCAAAAGACATGAACAAAATCTTAAAAAACACCCAAATAATTCCCAAATAATAATAATAAAAATAAAAAAATACAAGCCAAAACAAAAAAAAAGGGGTCTGGACCCTTCTATACCATGCCATCTACATACATTTTTTTGATTTACTTCAGAAACATATACAAAATCAATGCATATGTCATTAATTTAAATAACCATTTAACAGATATATAGAAACACAACATGTAAAGTGTTTGTCCCATGACCTGAAAAAAATAAAATCCCAGAATTGTTTCATGCACACTATGTGGCAACATGGCATCGATATTAGACAAACATTTACTACATTTATTACACAACCTCAGTTACACAAATCTCACAAAACGTTTTGGGAATATACTGACTTTGACTTCATTTTTTTTGTAAATTTTCTGTCTAATATCGATGCCACATAGGCCATTTTCAACCAGAGAAGTAATCTTTTTGCGTTCTGTTGCGCTTTAAATAGGACACCCCTTACCCAGAATGCATCACAAACCATACCAATTAAATAATTGACAATCAACTTCAATAAAAGTATGAAAAGTTATACAAACACATTCAGGTAATATATTCCACATGATCAATATCCACACCTCGATAACAGTGATAAACCATGTTTTAAGCTTCATTATAAACTGGGTGGTTCGAGCCCTGAATGCTGATTGGCTTACTATTACAGTAAGGTACTTAATTGTTACCCAGAAATGATTAATATAAAATGGTTGCATTGGGCCTTTACACACAACATTTATTCTACTGCTGTAATGTTATATAATTCGATGGAAAGATATCATGCCATCTAAAAGGCAATGTACTTTAATTTGTTATCTCTGAGTACCACCTCACCCCTAGTATCAGAAGCATGACTGTTATAGAGGTGCCAGCATGCTATTTAGCACTTTGTGACAACTGCTGATGTAAAAAGCGCTTTATACAATAAATGTGATTGATATTTCTACAGGCTATTGAAGAATACAGACATCTGGCTAGCCACATACAGTAAGCTCTTACAATACAACTCTCATTTTATCCGGCTTTGACAGACTATCATTTCCACAATATGCTGACGATTAACAAACCTGTCCACCTACAATCTTTCCACTCATTGCCTCCCACTTTGGCTGGATTTATTGCCATCATCGTCTTCCCACTTCCGCCGGTATCTTGATACAGTTTGTGTGGGAGAAAGGCTGTATGGAGATGCCATCTGTAGTTTAGGTGGTTCACATTCTGTAGCTGTCTGCCTTACTGTGAGGAGGTGGATATCTCTGTAGAAAGGATCTAGACATAAGTTGAACCTCTGGGTCAGCATCTGTTGATTTGGTGCTGCTTTTCTTATAATTGTAAAGGAAAGGCATGAGAAATTATTCCAGACTGATTCTAGCAAGTTGATCTCATCTGTTAAGATGGAAAGATTATTTTGCTAGTCTTCCTTGGCATCTTTGTCAAATAGATTGATTAATTTTAATGTTTAATGCATCCTTCTGAGTGAGCACAGTCTGTGTTTACACGTTTAGGGCTCCCGAGTGGCGCAATGGTCTAAGGCACTGCATCTCAGTGCTAGATGCGTCACTACAGATACCCTGGTTCCTATCCAGGCTGTATCACAACCGGCTGTGATTGGGAGTCCCATAGGGCGGTGCACAATTGGACCAGCGTCGTCTGGATTTGGCCAGTGTAGGCCGTCATTGTAAATAAGAATTTGTTCTTAACTGACTTGCCTAGTTAAATAAAAAATACACAGACAGCCCAATTCTGGTATTTTTTCCACTAATTGGTCTTTTGAACAATCACATCAGATCTTTTAACATCACATCTTTTTCAGCACTGATCTGATTGGTCAAACACGGCCATAGTGTAACTGACTTGGTTCAAACCCAGGTCTCCTGCGCCTCTGTGCGCCAAAATACTGTGTTAGCCTGTTGAGCTAAAGCCTAGAAATTCTCTGTGAAATGTGTGATCAACAAGAGTGGCAGAAATGTAATGTTTGACTAGTGCAGGGATGAGACGTGACTAGGGGAGGGGTGAGGGTTAAGGAGGAAGAATGACAAAGTATGTTTTAATATATATCCTAATATGTGTATTGCGTTCAAGGGATAAATAAACCCTTTGTTTAAATCCAAAGGTAGGCTATTTACAGGAAACCCACTACTCTTGTCTGTTGGTCAGCATGGGCTGCTGCTCAGGATCAGTGGCAGTGGATTTGCAAATGGATGCATCAGAGAAGCTGGGTGTTGGATAGGAGAAGCAGATGGGAGCTGAGTGGGTGACAGAAATCTCTTTAGATGCTGAACCGCTCCAATGTTAGTAACCTTGTTGCTTTACCAAGAAGGGGAGGCACTGGTCAACTACTCTACTGTCGACTACTCTACTACCACATATCTATAATACAAAATCCATGTGTTTCTAGAGTGCGTGTGTTAGCATGTGTATGTGTATGCGTGTCTCTTCATCGTCCCTGCTGTTCCATAAGGTGTATTTTTATTTTAAAAATGTATCTGATTCTACTGCTTGCATCAGTTACCTGATGTGGAATAGAGTTCCATGTAGCCATGGCTCTATGTTGTACTGTGCGCCTCCCATTGTCTGTTCTTCACTTGGGGATTGTGAAGAGACCTCTGGTGGCATGTCTTGTGGGGTATGCATGAGTGTGCGAGCAGTGTGCTAGTAGTTTAAACCGACAGCTCAGTGCATTCAACAGGTCAATACTTCTTACAAAAACAAGTAGCGATGAAGTCAATTGCTCCTCTACTTTCAGCCATGAGTGCGGCAGGTAGCCTAGTGGTTAGAGCGTTGGACTAGTAACCGAAAGGTTGCAAGATTGAATCCCCACGCTGACAAGGTAAAAATCTGTCGTTCTGCCCCTGAACAAGGCAGTTAACCCACTGTTCCTAGGCCGTCATTGAAAATAAGAATTTGTTCTTAACTGACTTGCCTAGTTAAATAAAGGTAAAAAAGAGATTGACATGCATATCATTAATGTTAGCTACCCATGTACATTTAAGGGCCAGCCGTGCTGCCCTGGTCTGAGCCAATTGTAATTTTCTTCTTTGTGGCACCTGACCACACGACTGGACAGTAGTCCAGATGCAACAAAGCTAGGGCCTGTAGGACCTGCCCTGTTGTAATAAAGGCAGAGCAGCGCTTTATTATGGACAGACTTCTCCCCATCTTATCTAGTGTTGCTCAACATGTTTTGACCATGACAGTTTACAATCCAGGGTTATTCCATGCAGTTTTTGTCACTTCAACTTGCTAAATTTCCACATTATTCATTACAAGATTTAGTTGAGGTTTAGGGTTTAGTGAATGATTTGTCGCAAATACAATGATTTGAGTTTTTTAAATATTAAAGACAAATGTATTTTTTGCCACCCATTCTGAAACTGACTGCAGCTCTTTGTTAAGTGTTGTAGTAATCTCACTCGCTGTAGTAGCTGACGTGTATAGTGTTGAGTCATCCGCATACAGATGAAGTCGAAAGTTTACATAGACTTAGGTTGCTGGGGTCACAATTGCATTGGCTAATACAGTACTGTAATACCATGATATACTAGTGGTGGCTATTCAGAAGCCTGATGGTCTGGGGGTAGAAGCTCTTGGCCAGTCTTCCAGTTTTTGCCATGATGGTCCTGTACTACCCGCTTCTTAGTGATGCAAGCAGGGAGAACAGGCCATTGCTCGGGTGGCTGAGGTGATTATCTTCTTGGCCTTCCTGTGACACCTGGTGTTGTATGTGTCCTGGAGGACAGTCAGTGTGCACCCAATGGTGCATTTGTACCACCCTCTGTGGCGCTTTCCGGTCCGCAGCGGTGGAGTTGCCGTACCAGGCTGTGACGCAGCCCAACAGTATGCTCTCGATGGTGCTCCTGTAAAACACTGTGATGGCCCTCTGGGACAGACCAAATTTCTTCAGCATCCTAAGGTTGAAGAGTCACTGCCGTGCCTTCTTTACCACGGTAGCTGTGTGGCTTGACCATTTCAGCTGCTCTGAGATGTGTACTCAGAGGAACATGAAGTTTTTGTCCTTCTCCATGGCGGCCCTGTTGATGAGGATGTTTCTGTTTCCTCCTGAAGTCTACAATCAGCTCCTTTGTTTTGCTGACGTTGAGGGAGAGGTTGTTTATCTGGAACCATGCCATCAGAGTGCCTACCTCCTCCCCGTTGGCTGTCTCGTTGTTGTTGGTAATCAGACCTACTACTGTCGTGTCATCAGCGAACTTGATGATGGAGTTGGAACTGTGTGAGGCCACGCAGTCGTGGGTATACAGTGAGTACAGGAGTGGACTGAGGATACACCCATGTGGGGCCCCCGTGTTGAGAATCAGTGTCGTGGAGGTAATGTTGCCTACCTTCACCACCTGGGGGCGGCCTGTCAGGAAGTCCAGGACCCAGTTGCATAGGGGAGGAGTTCAGACCCAGGGCTGAGAGCTTTGTGGTGAGCTTAGAGGGCTCTATGGTATTAAAGGTCGAGCTATAGTCGATGAACAGCATCCTCACATATGCATTCCTTTTGTCCAGGTGAGTGAGGGCAGTGTGCAGTGCAATGGCGATTGTGTGGTCAGCGGATTGGTCAGGGCGGTAAGGGAATTGGAGAGGGTCGAGTGTGTCGAGGAGGGAGGAGGTAGCGTGATCTTTGACTAGCCTCTCGAAGCACTTCATGATGACTGAGGTGAGTGCTACGGTCGTAGTCATTCAGTTCAGTTACTTTCCCTTTCTTGGGCACTGGGATGATAGTGGACATTTTGAAGTAGGTGGAGATAGTGACCTGAGCTAGAGAGAGATTAAAAATGTCAGAAAACAACAGCTAGCTGGTCTGCACATGCTCTGAGGGCGAGGCTAGGGATGCTGTCTGGGCCGGCAGCCCTGCGAGGGTTAACACATTTGAATGAGTTACATACGTCCTCCGTGGAGACCGTAAGTACGTGATCCTCATTGTCCACAGGGACTCTCCTCGGCAGCTCAGAGTAGTCGTTGTGCTTGAAGTGTGAGAAAAAGGTGTTTAGCTCGTCCAGTAGGGCGGCGTTGGTGTCTGCGATGTGGCTGTCTTTCTTTCCGTAATCCATGATCGTTAGGAGCCCCTGCCACATACGCTTCATGTCGACCCACTGAATTGCTCCTCCATGTTTCGCCATCTTGATCGGTCTGTGTAGGTGGTATTTGTGCTGTTTAACCATACTACTGTCCATGGTCACCTTGCTGTGTTTATGATCTGCATCTCTCTCCAGCTTCGCTACAAGACTGCCATCAATCCACGTTGTTTTTGATTTGGGTACGTTTTGAAAGACATTATCAGTATCAACTCATCTATGCATTTTTTTTATGAGTCCGGTGACTGAGTCGGCATATTCATTGATGTTATCCCCAGAGGTGACACGGAACATATTCCAGTCTGTGATCAAAATAGTCTTCGGATTCTGAATGGTCGGATCAACGGTGTAGACACCTGATCACCGGAACTTCCCTCTTGATTCTGTTTGTAGGCGGGGAGAAGCAAAATGGAGTCATGGTAAGATTTTCCAAAGGAGGGCGAGAGAGGACCTTATACCCGTTTCGAAAAAAGGCGTGTATCAGTAGTCAAGCATCGCATTTCCGTGAGTTGAACAGTCAATGTGTTGGTAATGATTCACGAGCGGGGACTTACTGTGTCGATGAGAACCTATGTCCAAATGCTCAAGACAGGCTTGATGCAAACTAGTGCCTGCTAAACGTAATGTTTATTTAATTCAATTCATTTAATTACAGTACAACTGTAGTGTAATTATATCTGAACAATACCTTTCTATTTTGCATTAACAATTGTCAAAGATGTCTTCAATGAACACAATGGGATAGAAATTATGGAAATTATATTTTCAGTCAATTTTGATGGGTAATGCAAGTGTGTAGCCTAATGTGAACAGCAGGGTTGGGTAGGTTACTTTCTAAATGTAATCTGTTACAATTACTTTTTAATTGTCCATAATTATAATCAGTAACATAACTTTTGGATTATCCAAACTCAGTAATGTAATCTGATTACATTAGAAAACAAAAATGTGTTACCAATTGAACGACATCTATTGCAAGATAAATCAATTTTAAAGTTGACATAGCTAGCCATATAAACTCAGCAAAAAAAATGAACGTCCCTTTTTCAGGATCCTGTCTTTCAAAGATAATTCGTAAAAATCCAAATAACTTCACAGATCTTCATTGTAAAGGGTTTAAACACTGTTTCCCATACTTGTTAAATGAACCATAAACAATTAATGAACATGCACCTGTGGAACGGTTGTTAAGACACAGACTACAGATGGTAGGCAATTAAGGTCACAGTTATGAAAACTTAGGACACTAAAGAGGCCTTTCTACTGACTCTGAAAAACACCAAAGAAAGATGCCCAGGGTCCCTGCTCATCTGCGTGAACGTACCTTAGGCATGCTGCAAGGAGGCATGAGGACTGCAGATGTGGCCAGGGCAAGAAATTGCAATGTCCATACTGTGAGACGCCTAAGACATTGCTACAGGGAGACAGGATGGACAGCTGATCGTCCTCGCAGTGGCAGACCACGTGTAACAACACCTGCACAGGATCGGTACATCCAAACATCACACCTGCGGGACAGGTACAGGATGGCAACAACAACTGCCCGAGTTACACCAGGAACGCACAATCCATCCATCAGTGCTCAGACTCTCCGCAATAGGCTGAGAGAGGCTGGACAGAGGGCTTGTAGGCCTGTTGTAAGGCAGGTCCTCACCAGACATCACCGGCAACAACGTTGCCTATGGGCACAAACCCACCGTCGCTGGACAAGACAGGACTGGCAAAAAGTGCTCTTCACTGACGAGTTGTGGTTTTGTCTCACCGGGGTGATGGTCGGATTCGCGTTTATCGTCGAAGGAATGAGCGTTACACCAAGGCCTGTACTCTGGAGCGGGATCGATTTGGAGGTGGAGGGTCCGTCATGGTCTGGGGCAGTGTGTCACAGCATCATGGGACTGAGCTTGTTGTCATTGCAGGCCATCTCAACACTGTGCGTTACAGGGAAGACATCCTTCTCCCTCATGTGGTACCCTTCCTGCAGGCTCATCCTGACATGACCCTCCAGCATGACAATGCCACCAGCCATACTGCCCGCTCTGTGTGGGATTTCCTGCAAGACAGGAATGTCAGTGTTCTGCCATGGCCAGCGAAGAGCCCGGATCTCAATCCCATTGAGCACGTTGGGGACCTGTTGGATAGAAGGGTGAGGGATAGGGCCATTCCCCCCAGAAATGTCCGGGAACTTGCAAGTGCCTTGGTGGAAGAGTGGGGTAACATCTCACAGCAAGAACTGGCAAATCTGGTGCAGTCCATGAGGAGGAGATGCACTGCAGTACTTAACACCAGAAACTGATAGTTACAGTGAGGGAAAAAAGTATTTGATCCCCTGCTGATTTTGTATGTTTGCCCACTGACAAAGAAATGATCAGTCTATAATTTGAATGGTAGGTTTATTTGAACAGTGAGAGACAGAATAATAACAAAAGAATCCAGAAAAATGCATGTCAAGAATGTTATAAAATTATTTGCATTTTAATGAGAGAAATAAGTATTTGATCCCTCTGCAAAACATAACTTAGTACTTGGTGGCAAAACCCTTGTTGGTAATCACAGAGGTCAGATGTTTCTTGTAGTTGGCCACCAGGTTTGCACACATCTCAGGAGGGATTTTGTCCCACTCCTCTTTGCAGATCTTCTCCAAGTCATTAAGGTTTCGAGGCTGACATTTGGCAACTCGAACCTTCAGCTCCCTCCACAGATTTTCTATGGGATTAAGGTCTGGAGACTGGCTAGGCCACTCCAGGACTTTAATGTGCTTCTTCTTGAGCCACTCCTTTGTTGCCTTGGCCATGTGTTTTGGGTCATTGTCATGCTGGAATACCCATCCACGACCCATTTTCAATGCCCTGGCTGAGGAAAGGAGGTTCTCACCCAAGATTTGACGGTACATGGCCCCGTCCATCGTCCCTTTGATGCGGTGAAGTTGTCCTGTCCCCTTAGCAGAAAAACACCCCCAAAGCATAAGGTTTCCACCTCCATGTTTAATGGTGGGGATGGTGTTCTTAGGGTCATAGGCAGCATTCCTCCTCCTCCAAACACGGCGAGTTGAGGCCAAAGAGCTCCATTTTGGAGCATAATCATGTCTCATGATTATTCGCAAATGGAATACCAGTCAAAAGTTTGGACACTTTACTCAAGGGTTTTTCTTTATTTGTACTATTTTCTACATTGTAGAATAATAGGGAAGACATCAAAACTATGAAATAACATATGGAATCATGTAGTAACCAAGAAAGTGTTAAAATAAAAAAAATAAAAAATTTATTTGAGATTCTTCAAAGTAGCCACCCTTTGCCTTGATGGCAGGTTTTGCACACTCTTGGCATTCTCTCAACCACCTGCAATGCTTTTCTAACAGTCTTGAAGGAGTTCCCACATATGCTGAGCACTTGTTGGCTGTTATTCTTTCACTCTGCGGTCCAACTCATCCCAAACCATCTCAATTGGGTTGAGGTCAGGTGATTGTGGAGGCCAGGTCATCTGATGCATCACTCTCCTTGGTTTCTACATGATTCCATGTGTTATTTCATAGTTGAGATGTCTTCACTATTTTTCTACAATGTAGAAAATAGTAAAAATAAAGAAAAACCATTGAATAAGATGTATTCAAACTTTTGACTGGTACTGTACTCATTTCACAGTAAACAGTTGTGTGGTGAATGCAGAATTAAAGGTTTTGAATGTAAGACTGGCTGAGTTACAAGTGTTACCAGTTTGGCACTAAGAGTTTAGAAAATAGTACCAAACTGTAATGCACTTGGAGCCTTTAAGACCTTAATAGGACTTCAAAAAAGAACACCTTCAAGTTGGCAAATTCCTCCTGTGAGGAAATCGTCAGGGTGAAAGATGCTCTGCCATTGAATAATGATAGTGACTAAGTTGGAGTTCAAAGCTGCATTGATTACTGTGTGAGATTAAGGATAAACAGCCCAAGAGCCACTTCAGTGAAGGCCGAAGAGCTACAAGCTTGGCACTTCCGAAATTACCTCAAACTCGATTTATCCAGGACATGAGAACCCTAACCCGTATCCATGACTTGCTTTCAGATAAAACTCGCAAGACACATTTTACAATCGTGTCAGACCGTTGAAACAGGATAAGGTACTGTGACCAAGAGAAGATTACAGTAGAGCTAATTGTGGACTGTAGACTAATTTGGGCATGCAGTAAGGCCTGAGAAGACTGCTACTGAATAATGGGAATGCTCTGAATGACTCAGCATTCTCAGGCTGACCTAGCAGGGTATCATCCATCATAGTGAGAGCCATTGACTGTACAAGACTATTGCTGCTTCCTAGGTCCGGGGTGAAGTTTCCAAAGGTACAGTTACAGGATCAGCGTCTCCTCCCCCAATTATTACCTTAACATTTAGTGGGGAAATGTAAAACTACAAGGTTTGATTACATTTAACAGACGCTCTTATCCAGAGTGACTTACAGGAGCAATTAGGGTTAAGTGCCTTGCTCAAGGGCGAACAGATTTCTCACCTCGTCGGGTCAAGGATTCAAACCAACGGCCTTTCAGCTACTGGCCCAATGATTTTAGCCACTAGGCGATGTTTAGTTAATGATTAATTCAATTCAAAACAATGTGTGTTACATTTATCCAATGACTATTCTCAGTGTGAGGGGGCAAATATTGTTCTTTGTATTGGATTGCAGTTTTGCCTGAATAAAAGCACAGTGCATTAGCATTTGTTGAAATACCCTATTATGGCCCAACATGATTGTAATAACAGAGTTGTGAGTTGGGAAGCAGGTGAAACCAGGAACGAGACAAATCCATGTGGCTAAACGCCGGTACACAAGGACAATACCAACTGGTGAGAAAACATAAGTGACATAAAGGGGAGGTAATGATGAAGGTAATGAAGTCCATGTGTGAATCATAATGATTAACAGGTGTGTGTAATGAATCCTAGGACCGGTGGTCAGTATTCTGGCGACGTCATACGCAGGAGGGGAGGAGCAGGAAAAGATGTGACAGTACCCCCACTGATGCGCGGCTCCAGCCGCAGGACGATGCCAACCAGAGGGATGACCGAGGACAAGGAGCAGGTCGGTCCGGGCAGCGAAGGTGGAAATCACGGATGTCCTCTGGGCCATGCCCCTCCCAGTCCACCAGATACTGGAGCCAACCCCCACGACGTTGGGAGTCCAGTAGGGATCTGACAGCGTATGCCGGACCCCCCTCAAAGTCCAGGGGGGGGGGGGGGGGGGGTCGTGGGGGACAGTATCAGCAAGGGTACCAGGAACCACCGGCCTGAGAAGGGAGACATACAATAGTGACTGGGTAGTTGTAACCTGTACGTCACCTCGTTGACCCTCCGGATAGCCTTGAACGGCCCCACAAACCGGGGACTCAGTTCCTTGCAGGGCAGGCGGAGTGGGAGGTTCGTGGTAGAGAGCCAGACGCAGTCCCCAGGATGGAACACAGGGTGGTGGTGCGGTGGTGGTCTGCCTGTTCCTTCTGACGATGAACGGCATGCTGGAGTCTCACGTTTGCGTCGCGCCACACCTCTGCTGCACGCCGGAACCACTCATCTACTGCAGGAGCCGCAGTCTGGCCCGGGGTCCACGGGGCCAGGGCCGGCTGGAAACCCAAAACACACTAGAAAGGGGTCAACCCAGCGGAGGAGTGACGTAGGGAGTTCTGGGCGTACTCTGCCCAGGGAATGAATTATGCACACTCACCCTACCGGTCCTGACAGCGACTCCTCAGGAACCTCCCGGTTCATCCTCTCAACCTGCCCGTTGGACTGAGGCCGATACTCTGAAGTGAGGCTGATCTTGACCCCGAGCTTCTCCAAGAAAGCCCTCAACTCGTGATGTGAATTGGGGGCCATGGTCGGTGACGAAGTCCTCCGGAAGGCCATAATGCCAGAAGACCTGCTGGAGTTCCTCAGCGACCTGGAAAGCAGGAAGAGGGATTAAGCGACATGACTTGGAAAATCTATCCACTACCACCAGAATGGTGGTGAAACAGAGGGGGGGAAAAAGTCAGTCAGTCAATGAATAGATGTGACCAAGCACGGTAAGTGGCAGGAGCTTCCCTGCTGGAGCATTCCGGGGGGTCAGCAGCCAGTCCCTTATCCCTGTGGGAACGTAGATGCACTCGGGCGGACAATTCTGGGGTGCGGGTTCCCTCTCTAGATTCTGGCGGATGTCCACATCTACGTCCCAAACCACTGGACCCACAACTCAGGAGGATGGGATTATGGGTGCTCTCTGGACAGGAACCTCTCCCGAATCGTAGATAAGGGACAGAGCATCAGCCTTGATGTTCTTAGAACACCAGCGTGAAGTCAAACCTGGTGAAGAAAAGTGCCCACCTGGCTTGGTGCGGATTCAGTCTCCTCGCTGTCCGTATGTACTCTAGGTTCCAATGGTCGGTGAGGAGGAGAAATGGTTCCTTGGCACCCTCCAGCCAGTGTCTCCACTCTTCTAATGCCAACTTCACCACCAGGAGCTCCCGATCGCCGACGTCGTAATTCCTCTGCAGAGGACAGTTTCTTGGAGAAAAAAAAGTACAAGGATACAATTTTAATGGGTTGTGACAAAACTTCCCCCACGCCCACCTCAGATGCATCTACCTCAACCACAGAAGGTAGCATGGGATCTGGGTGTTTTAGCAAGAAGGCGGCGGTGAAACGCCCCTTGGAGACAAAAGGCCTCGTCAGCTGCTGGAGACCACACCAGCCTACGACGCTGACCCTTGTCGTCTCGACAGGCCAGTTCTGTCTGGACCTCCTCGCGCAGACCTTTTCGAAATAGCGTGCGAATCGCCGACTCATTCCATCCACTGAAAGCTGCTACTGTCCGAAAGGTGAACACATACTCAGCAGCCGTCTGATTCCCCTGCTGTAGCAGACACTCACTTCCCTCAATGGGATGATCAAAAATGCATTCAAACAGAGCCATGAACCCCTCACAAGAATCTAGCTCCTCCTCTCCTCTCTCCCAGACAGCCGTAGCCCATTCCAATGCGCCCGGTCAGTAGAGAAATAACCATGGCAACCTTAGACCTCTCATGGTGGAGGCTCCCAACTGGTGTGAAAAATAAAGGAAGCTCTAAAGGAGGAAGCCATGGCATTTGGATGGTGTACCGTCGTATTTCTCCGGGAGGGATAGACGGCGTCGCTGACCTTAGCGGGTTGCTGAATGAGCCGTTGCGCTGGGTAGACTGGCTCTAGAGTATCCTCCGATGCTGGGCTGCAACGTCTCCCGGGGGTGTTCAAGACGCTGCAGACTGCAGAGAACCTCTTCCATGGCCATCCCCAGTTGAGTCAGTTGGTCATGGTGTTGACGTAGAAGGTACCCTTGTTCGTCAACTGTCTGAGAGCTATCCGACTTTCCTGCTGCTTCCATAGTTTGAGTTGGTATTCTGTAATAATGGAGCTGTAAGTCGGGAAGCAGGTGAAGTGTTTAATAAAACCAGGAACAAGACAAATCCATGTGGTTAAACGCTAGTACATAAGAATAATACCAACTGGTGAGAAAACATAAGAGTGACATATAAAGGGTAGGAAATGATTAAGGTAATGAAGTCCAGGTGTGAATCATAATGATTAACAGGTGTGCATGAGGATGAGTGCCAGGTGTGCGTAATGATGAATCCCAGGACCGGTGGTTAGTATTCTGGTGGCGATGTACACCGGAGGACCAGCAGAAGATGTGACAATGATGATTATTTAAAGAGGGATTTTGATGGCAACATTCTAAAGGCAGATTAAAGCATTAGTGTTGAAGTCGTCTATCAACACTTGTTATTTTTGCCCCTTTAAGGACAACATACCAGCATGCTCCTGTTAGCAACAGCAGCCTCTCCCTCTATCATTCTCTCTCTTTCTCTCTCTCTTACTCTTTCTCTCTCTCTCTCTCCACATGACCTTTTAATTATTGATCCTCAGCTAGCGGTAGCTCATCTCTCCACCTCTCTCTGTATCTATCTCACCTCTCGTTCTAATCCCCCCTCCCTCCCATCTCTCTCTGTATCTATCTCACCTCTCGTTCTAATCCACCCTCTCTCCCTCCCATCTCTTGTTCAGGCCCTACACCCAAACAAGGGCACTGCGTTCATCCACCTCTGGCCTGCTCGCCTCCCTACCTCTGAGGAAGCACAGTTCCCGCTCAGCCCAGTCAAAACTGTTCGCTGCTCTGGCACCCCAATGGTGGAACAAGCTCCCTCACGACGCCAGGACAGCGGAGTCAATCACCACCTTCCGGAGACACCTGAAACCCCACCTCTTTAAGGAATACCTAGGATAGGATAAAGTAATCCTTCTAACCCCCCCCCCCCCCCCCCCTTAAAAGATATAGATGTACTATTGTAAAGTGGTTGTTCCACTGGATATCCTAAGGTGAATCCACCAATTTGTAAGTCGCTCTGGATAAGAGCGTCTGCTAAATGACTTAAATGTAAATGTAAATCTCTCTCTGTATCTATCTCACCTCTCGTTCTAATCCACCCTCCCTCCCTCACTCCCATCTCTCTCTGTATCTAATCCACCCTCCCTCCCTCACTCCCATCTCTCTCTGTATCTATCTCACCTCTCGTTCTAATCCACCTCCCTCCCTCACTCCCATCTCTCTCTGTATCTACCTCACCTCTCGTTCTAATCCACCCTCCCTCCCTCACTCCCATCTCTCTCTGTATCTATCTCACCTCTCGTTCTAATCCACCCTCCCTCCCTCACTCCCATCTCTCTCTGTATCTATCTCACCTCTCGTTCTAATTCACCCTCCCGCCCTCATTCCCCACCTCTCTCTGTATCTATCTCACCTCTCGTTCTAATCCACCCTCCCTCCCTCCCTCACTCCCATCTCTCTCTGTATCTATCTCACCTCTCGTTCTAATCCACCCTCCCTCCCTCACTCCCATCTCTCTCTGTATCTATCTCACCTCTCGTTCTAATCCACCCTCCCGCCCTCACTCCCATCTCTCTGTATCTCTATATCTCTCTCCCATCCCCCCTTTCGCTCTCACCCCCTCTATCTGTATTCTTGTAGTACATCTCCCCCACTCTCTCTTTCCTTCTTCCTCCCCTGTATTGGATCCTGCACTCTGTCTCTCCCGGCCTACCCCCTTTCTCTCTCACCCTCTCTCTCTCTCTCTCTCTCTCAATTCAATTCAAAGGGCTTTATTGGCATGGGAAACAATATTACATTGCCAAAGCAAGTGAAATAGATAATAAACAAAAGTGAAATAAACAGTAGACATTACACTCACAAAAGTTCCAAAGGAATAGGAGACATTTTCAAATGTTATATTATGGCTATATACAGTGTTGTAACAATGTGCAAATAGTTAAAGTACAAAAGTGAAAATAAATAAACATAAATATGGGCTGTATTTACAATGGTGTTTGTTCTTCACTGGTTGCCCTTGTGGCAACAGGTCACAAATCTTGCTGCTGTGATGGCACACCGTGGTATTTCCCCCAATAGATACAGTGCATTCGGAAAGTATTCAGACCTCTTCACTTTTTCCACATTTTGTTACGTTACAGCCTTATCCTAAAATAGAATTAAAAAAAAATAATCAATCTACATACAATACTCCATAATGACAAAGCAAAAACAGTTTTTTTTGCATATGTATTACAAATAAAAAACATACCTTATTTACATTCTGTTTTCCCTTTGCTATGAGGTCAGGGAGGTGACCAAGAACCCAATGGTCACTCTGACAGAGCTCCAGAGTTCCTGTGGAAATGGTAGAACCTTCTAGAAGGACAGCCATCTCTGCAGCAGTCCACAAATCAGGCCTTTATGGTAGAGTGGCCAGACAGAAGCCACTCCTCAGTAAAAGGCTCATGACAGCCCACTTGGAGTTTTCCAAAAGGCACCTAAAGGACTCTCAGACCATGAGAAACAAGATTCTCTGATCTGATGAAACCAAGATTGAATGGAAAACGTCACGTCTGGAGGAAACCAGGCAGAGTCCTTTCACCTGGCCAATACCATCCCTACGGTGATGCATGGTGGTGGCAGCATCATGCTGTGGGGATGTTTTTCAGCGGCAGGGACTGGGAGACTAGTCAGGATCAAGGCAAAGATGAACGGAGCAAAGTACAGAGAGATCCTTGATGAAAACCTACTCCAGAGCACTCAGGACCTCAGACTGGGACAAAGGTTCACCTTCCAACAGGACAATGATCCTAAGCACACAGCCAAGACAACGCAGGAGTGGCAAGTCTCTGAATGTCTTTGAGTGGCCCAGCCAGTGCCCAGACTTGAACCACGATCGAACATCTCTGGAGAGACATGAAAATAGCTGTGCAGTGACGCTCCCATCCAACCTGACAGATCTTGAGAGGATCTGCAGAGAAGAATGGGAGAAACTCCCCAAATACAGGTGTGCCAAGCTTGTAGCGTCATACCCAAGAAGACTCGCGGCTGTAAATCGCTACCACAGGTGTTTTTGGTTTGTCATTTTTCACATTTTAGCAGACACTTAGCCAGAGTGACTTACACGGAACCCAAACCGGCTGCACGCATGCGCCATCGTGCTCCATCGTGCATAAAGGTATTTTGTCCCCACACACCAAACACAATCACGACACGCAGGTTAAAATATCAAAACAAACTCTGAACCAATCACATCAATTTGGGGACAGGTTGAAAAGCATTAAACATGTATGGCAATTTAGCTAGCTAGCTCTCACTTGCTAGTTAATTTGTCCTATTTAGATAGCTTGCTGTTGCTAGCTAATTTGTCCTGGGATATAAACATTGAGTTGTTATTTTACCTGAAATGCACAAGGTCCTCTACTCCGACAATTAATCCACACATAAAACGGTCAACCAAATAATTTCTAGTCATTTCTCCTCCTTCCAGGCTTTTTCTTCTCTGGACTTTATATTGCGATTGGTAACTTTCATAAATTAGGTGCATTGCCGCCACCGACCTCGTTTGTCTTTCAGTCAACCACGTGGGTATAACCAATGAGGAAATGGCACGTGGGTACCTGCTTCTATAAACCAATGAGGAGATGGGAGAGGCAGGACTTGCAGCGCGATCTGCATCAGAAATAGAATTGATTTCTATTTTAGCCCTTGGCAACGCAGATGCTCGTTGGCGCAACATAGATTTCGAAATATATTTTGCAACGCTCGCACACGCAACGAGAGCGGTGTAGTCAGCCTGTTACAGTAGTGAGTGCATACATTTTTATATGTGTTTGTACTGGTCCCCTGTAGGAATCAAACCCATAACCCTGGCGTTGTAAGTGCCATGCTCTACCAACTGAGCCACACGGGACCACTGTTAATAAGGGGTATTGAGTGTAGATTGATGAGGAAAATGTATGATTAATGATGGGAAAAAAACATTTAATCAATTTTAGAATAAGGTTGTAACATAACAAAATGTGGAAAAAGTCAAGGGGTCTGAATACTTATCAAAATGTGATTTGTTTTCAAATTCTTTGTGGGTCTGTGTATTCTGAAGGAAATGTGTCTCTAATATGGTCATACATTTGGCAGGAGGTTAGGAAGTGCAGCTCAGTTTCCTCCTCATTTTGTGGGCAGTGTGCACATAGCCTGTCTTCTCTTGAGAACCAGGTCTGCCTACAACGGCCTCTCAATAGCAAGGCTATGCTCATTGATTTTGTATATAGTCAAAGCTTTCCTTAATTTTCGGTCAGTCACAGTGGTCAGGTATTCTGCCACTGTGTACTCTCTGTTTAGGGCCAAATAGCATTCTAGTTTGCTCAGTTTTTTTGTTAATGATCTCGCTCTCTGGCTCTCTCTCCATGTCTTGCTCTCTCTCTCTGTGTGCATATTCAACTACTAAGGCTGTCAGCCAGGCTGTAGGTGAATGTTTCCATTCCCCTGTGGAGACACAGAGAAATGAGCTCAGTGAATGAGCTAGCACACATAAATAATACAACATATCTCCCCGAACACAAGCTCACTCTCATTAAAAACGCACTGACGTTCCACAAATAGTCTTTGCTCAGTCACATTTTTACAGCACTGGCCCAGTGTTGAAAATTTCATCAAAATGAATGAGGATGTCAATGCGTAGAGACTCAATAGGATAGGATAGTATGAAGGGATTGTTTGAAAATGACAAAATGTATTGAAGGAAATGTATAACCATGAAATGAAATACAAGTCCATGGAATTGGTGGCAGAGTTGTTCCACAGTGGTTGTTTGTAGAATACCCATGTCACTTTCAGATCGACAGGAGGGTAAGTGTGTATGTGTGTCTCTGTGTTTTCCACCCGGCTCAGAAATAGGTTGTTTGTTCAGGCCTGCCTGTCAGGGGACTTTGTAGCGATAACACACCCAAACACATACATACACACATACCTACCATGCGCATCCACACACACTTACCCACCACCACTACTACCACCACCACCATGTCACCATGCTGGGCTCTTCACAGTTCAAAATAGGCATTTACTCACCCACTTCCCAAAATGCTTCCAGCTTCGTTCCTCCTCTCTGTGTTGACCCCCAGATAATTCTGGACGGGTATTTTAGGAATCTGTCTCAGAATAAGATAATCCTGGAACAGCTGCTGTCTAATTTTAAGTGGAGGGCCTGAGGATATGGGTGTCGTTTAAGGTCCAGGGGGAAGTTTACCCTAGGTACACATCTAGGATCAGCTTCCCCTCTCCCTATCCTAACCTTAGGTCAGTTTAGCATTTTCCCCACTAACGGCTAAGGTCAGTCTAGTGGCAACATTACTCTACTCAGTCATTTAGGGTCCAAGAGCCAGTGAACTTTGAAGTCTGTAAAGATTTCATGGTGTTGTAAAAAAACTTTTTCACACTGTGTTCCTCCAAGTGCAGCGATAACCCCCAACTCGTCAAAAATAGATTTGAGAATTTAAGGAAATAGAATTACAGTTACGACTTCAACCAGCATTACTATAGCAGATGAATGGGTAACTGTGACACATCTTGATGCCTGTGTGTGTGTACTAGACCAAATGAAATACGGATTTTATTGCCCTATATTATTCCTCAGTTTACAGAAGACTTGAGCATGAGCATCTGCTTAAATATGAATAAACTTGACATCAATTGCAATATTGCAGCATCGGGATAATGTTTGTAGTCGTGCAATAATCTGTGATTTACAAAGTTAGCGGTGTGTCCCACACCAATACAGAGGCCATACCATATGTATCAAGTGTCTCAGAGTAGCAGTACTGATCTAGGATCAGTTCCCCACCGTCCATGAAATATCATGCTTTGTGATCTAAAAGGCAGAACTGATCCAGTTTCTGAGAAACTGTGAATACGGGCCTAGAGCTTCTTCTCACTGTGTTGGCCATGTGGCTGCCTCTCTCTCGTGGGCTCCCATGAGCATTGCCACTGCTATGTGTTATGCCAAGGTGTTAGTTTGTCCGTGTTATTATGACTATTATTATTAGAGCAATGCGTCACGTTTCTTCTGTGAAAATTAGTCGCTGATATAGCACATCTGCTAAATGCCATGCATGTTGAGTCAACTTTTGAGACATAAAACATGCATGAGCATTGTCATTTAGTATGTGACTCATATGATAATGTGTAGGATAATGAATATTTTACATTTTTGTTACAGGCAAGATAGCACTTCATTTTACGTATGGCTCTCTATCATGTTGAATCAGATTTTTGGACACTGTAAATACCCGACTATCTTTTGCCCCATTATTCCAGTAAGTATGCTTTGTTCTAATATTGTGTTAGTAATGGAGATATACAGTGATAAGGTGCACAGGTAGACAGTACACTTCCACTAGGTTTCGTAAACAATCGTTTTTTAACATTTAATTTTTCTATAATAGCCTGTGGAAGTTACATAACCAATTATTGACCAGACTGACTGACCATGAGCTGACCACGAGGGCAGGTTTGACCAGTGACTCAGCCTAGCCGAGTGGAAATTAACTACATAGGTACTCAGCACTTCATCCTGACCTGGTGGACAGAGAAAACCCTGGGTTGTGTTCATTAGGCATGCAGGAGAAAATGGTCTGAAACAGGGAGGACTTAAGAAATAAAAAATAAATGCTCATGATCATTTTCCATTGCAAAACATTTTGCAACTCACCAGCCCTGAGGTTTGGTTCAGCGCTCTTTCTCTCTCTCTCTCTTCTCCACACACCCACCTCACACAGGAAGGCGGAGGAAGCTGGCCTCACTCCAATCCTTTTTTATTTTTTCTCATCCTTTTTAATATCACCCACTTGCCATATGAGTCTTGGTTCAAGGGTAATAAGGGAGCAGATTGCTCACTTCCCCTGTCTGGACAGCAGCTTTCCTCATAAATACACCAACACATGGAAGCAGATCTCAATCACAGATGAAATGCCGGAACTTTGGGACTGTTAGCCTTGGGTGGCCAAATCTCTTGAATTTTTGCCGCTTATTCATTGTTTCATTCGGTGTGTGTCTGTGCGTGTGCATGCTTCCATGCTTGAGTGCGTGCGTGCGTGTAGTGCAAACATGTCTGTGTATATACATAAAAGTGTGCACATGGGTGGACGACTTATGTGATTTTTGATTGTTTTTGTGTGTTGCCTTATTTTTTCAACACATGTTCTTCCGTGACGATTCCAGCCATTGAGCAGCCATCCCCAGGCCCTAATCTTAAAAAAGGAAAAGGAGTTTGAAAAGGGGTCCCGAAAGGCCACCAATCACAGATGAATTATGGGAAACGACGTGACAGCAATGTCAGAAATCCCATCCCCACATCCTCAGTGTAATAAAGCGGAGGTGAGCGTTTGACCTATTGAGTGTGAACTCTCCCCACTACGTGTCAGAGGTGTCTTTCTGTGAAGGTCATGGGTCAAGGTCTTTAAACGGGACAATCAAAAACATGGCACCAACACAACATGCTGCCCATCTGCGGGAATTCCCACTTCGTACTACAAAGAGAAACAAAGGCGAGTCTCTCTCCCCCCCCCCCCCACCCCCGCCAAAGTAATTTCGACAGGAAATTAATCAAAGAAATGTACTCTTACTGTGCTTTAAAAACTAAATGTGGTAGCTGATACTAACATGGTGCCCATCTGTGGGAATTCCCACTTCAGATTACAGAGACATACACAAAGGCAAGTTTCCCCTCCTCCCAATGTCATTTCTAAATTAATCGAAGAAATATGTGCTTTAACAGTATAAAACCTATATGTGAGGTAACTTTTACACTAATATCAGAAAGAGTGATCAAATACAGTTAAACATAAATGTTTATGTTGTTGGCTGGATTGTTTGGATTGAAAGCCACAGCCAGCCCCATCTATCAGGTTCCCACTCATGCCATGTGTTTTAGTGCTCGAACCTATGAGTAACAAAAGGACCTGTAGGCTGCTGAACAAGATGGCTGCCATTGAGTTGTTCCACTCAGAATTCAAGGGTTTTTCCACTGCCAAGCAACGTACTTTATATTCAGCGCCACATAAGAGGCACACTTCTGTTTAAGTTAAACTATTCTAAAACAAAGACCATATATGGTCACTTTATTTAGAATGAAACCAAATGGGTATAAAGCATGCTACCACACAACATTGCACAACACATTGCACAACAATAATACATTGCTTCCCTATCTCTTGAAACAAACTGCAAAAGTCTTTGTTTTAACAAGCATCAGAATTCATTGGTATTTGGCATTGAACATTTCCATAGAAACACACAGGGTCAGAGCCTCCCGAGGGGCGCAGTGGTCTAAGGCACTGTATCGCAGTGCTAGCTGTGCCACTAGCGATTCTGGAATCGAGTCCAGGCTCTGTCGCAGCTGGCCGCCACCGGGAAACCCATGGGGTAGCGCACAATTGGCCCAGCATCGTCCGGTTTAAGGGAGGGTTTGGCCGACAGGGATGTCCTTGTGCCATCGTGCACTAGCGACTCCTGTGTCGGGCCTGGCGCAGTGCACGCTGACACGGTTGCCAGGTGTACGGTGTTTCCTCCGACACATTGGTGCAGCTGGCTTCTGGGTTAAGTGGGCATTGTGTCAAGAAGCTGTGCGGCTTGGTTGGGTTGTGTTTTGGAGGACGCACGGCTCTCGACCTTCGCATCTCCCCAGTCCATACGGGACTTGCAGCGATGACACAAGACTGTAACTACCAATTGGATACCACGAAATTGGGGAGAAAAAGGGGTACATTTTTTTTTTTTTTAATGAACACATAGGGTCTTTCAGAGTGGGCTGATGAAGAGAAGGGTGCAGTTAAGCTACAGGAGTTGGAAGCTCAATGGTTAAATCAGGGGTTCTCAAAGTGGGGTCAGGGGTCCACGGAGGTACTGCAGCCAGATCTCAAAATAAAAAAAAATGTATATACAGTATATATATTTGAACAACAGATTAAACACATTTTGGATAAGGGATCCATGGAATAAGTTTAGAGGGCGTAATACAATAAATTACAATACAAAGTAATATTGTTAATCTGTATGTTCTTAATCCAGGGCAACATATGACCTGGGAGGCTCATAGGGATATTGGTATTGTATTTGTATTCCCCCCAATTTTTTTTTTTTTTTTTTACATAAATGCACTGTAATTTTAAGCTTTAAAGCTGCAAAGTTTTCTCTCTGCCTCGCAAAAACATGTAAAATGGCAAAACTGTTCAATTTTATCTCCAATGCCAAGAGGTGGGACTTAAAATGTTTATTGTTGCAGCCTTCACAGGGCGCGAGACTTGTTTCAGTTGGTTGGTCATAGTAAAACTCCATGTTTGCTATTTTATCTCACTCGAGTTGTGTTCTAAATATGACCGTGTCCCTGTCAAATTTGCTATTAGAAAAAAATGGGTCCCCGGCCCCAAAAGGTTTGAGAACCCCTGGGTTAAATGACCTTGAGCGACAGCACAGGTTGAAAGATAATTGAAAGGTAGGTTTAGAAAGAGGATACGGGGGATACGTTTTAAATGCTCCCTGTAGAGTAGGATATGCATGAATAAGACTGCCAGCAAAGCTACTGAAAGGTACTCGCTCAGCTTCAACTGTCTGTTTGATGTGTTTCCAGACAGGTTCCCGTACGTCTAACTCAAGGACTTAAATATTTAATTTGAGTGAAATTAATAACATCCAGGATTCCTAAAATGAAGTTTAAGAATTTTGAAAATGTATTCATGGAGCCAAAGTTAAAGGGAAATCCTGACCAAGACCAAAATTTGAAGTATTTTGAAACAATGCTACATTTTTATTTATCAAGATAGATATGCAACGGCAACGAATTCGGGCAACGAATTCTTATGTCCATTATAAGGATCAATAGTTTTGTATGTTCAAGCTAGATATGAAATAAGTACCAAAACTAAAAACTATATAAATATATACTGTATGTATTGGTAAGCAAAATCATAATCTCATGACCATTTTTTTCTTGCGCTACTTTTATATAAGTAAAAAATAGGGTGAAGAGCCGCTGACAAACAAATTGTCAATTCATCTTTTTGGCATTAATATTCCATCAAGCACTCAGGGAAGTAAAGCTTTCCCAATCCAAAGACAAGCTTCAAACGATTGTTATCAATGCCTCATACTCTCATTATACATACCCCATTAATGACCATAGAGAAAAGAACTGGAACAAATAATTAGGCTCCTCACAGACATCCAGTAGATCCATTGAATGCCGAATTGTCATTATAATGTAGGATGTTGTGAGTAGACATAAGCAATATAACCCACAGAGAAAATATTGTAAAGGCAGTGTTGTCTATTGGTCACAAATGCTTTGATTCCTGCGATAACACAAAGCTTCCCATGCTGTGTCTGTTGCCAACCACCCACTATGATTGCTGCCCAGCAGCCTGCAGGGATGTTTCAAACACACTCATTACTGGCTGACTCAGGGATGGTGACGATAACATGCAACAATATAATGTTTTTAACATCCTGTTATATGTATTATCTATCTGTGAAAATATAACATTTATAATTATCGCTCCTCTCCCAGCCCAAGTCACAGTACGATCGTCAATCGCAATAATCTTTTGACAGACATGAATATTATTGGCAAATGGCAGGGTGTGAAAATTGAAGCAGAGAGAGTAGAGGCAGATAGACTGAGGTGGCATTTGACATGAGAAATGAGGGGAGCAGCTAGGAGGGGTATGTGAGTGACCTCCATTCACCCTAATAACTTTATAAATCTAATCCTTAAATCCATGTCTGTGGCCTTTAGTAAGTTAATGCAGTCTGTAGGGCCTAGCATCCTTACACAGTCCTCTCCCTTCTATGAGGGGTGATGTTCCAAAGTCAGATTTGAGGAGTTGTGTTAGGAAATAATGAATCTTTGAAAAACAGAGCTTCTACTAATGACAACAATGAATTTCACACAATCATCAAAAAAGTTGCCTCAAACATGACCATGAGGAGTCCCAAATCATAGAGAAATATTGTTCTTAATTAAAAGGGCAATCTGCAGTTCAATCAATAACAATGCAGGCACCCCACCAATGTTTAAGGTTCTGATGAGGTACTACAGTTGAACTAAGCTCATGAGGTATTATATTCTTCAAGAATCAATGGGTCTACATCATTGAATTGAAAGTACAAAAATTGAGATACCAGACTGTCTAAAATGGGCCCCATGACTTCTTAAAGAGAGATACATTGGCGATGTGCTGTGTCTACAAAGCTAGACTAATATGGGTAGAATATGTGGACAACTAAAAATACCTAGGTGTCTGGTTAGACTGTAAACTCTCCTTCCAGACTCACATTAAGCATCTCCAATCCAAAATGAAATCTAGAATCGGCTTCCTATTTCTCAACAAAGCCTCCTTCACTCATGCTGCCAAACATACCCTCGTAAAACTGACCATCCTACCGATCCTTGACTTCGGCTAATAGCCTCCAACACTCTACTCAGCAAATTGGATGTAGTCTATCACAGTGCCATCCGTTTTGTCCCCAAAGCCCCATATACTACCCACCACTGCGACCTGTATGCTCTCGTTGGCTGGCCCTCGCTACATATTCGTCGCCAAACCCACTGGCTCCAGGTCATCAATAAGTCTTTGCTAGGTAAAGCCCTGTCTTATCTCAGTTCACTGGTCTCCATAGCAACCTCCACCCGTAGCACGCGCTCCAGCAGGTATATTTCACTGGTCAACATTTCGATTTAGAGCAATAAAGAAATGGAATAAATTAACTGAGCAAATCAGAAACCTTTCAATATATAAATTTAAACATTATTTTAAAACAATTTAAATATAATACACAGAAATGTTGTGGGATTACAGTAGATGAAGAATTCATATTTTTTAGATTGATTACTTATTGGTTTATTACGTTAGTATATTATGTATGTTTGTAATAGTGTGTTATATGTGAAATTGTGTTCGTATATAAATTGTATTTTAATATTTAAGGACTCTTGGAAGATTAGTCCAAATGGGGACTAAAAGAGATCCAAATCAAATCAAAATCAAATCAAATCCCCAAAGCCAACACCTACTTTGGCCACCTTTCCTTCCAGTTCTCTGCTGCCAATGACTGGAACGAAGTGCAAAAATATTACCGAAGCTGGAGACGTATATCTCCCTCACTAACTTTAAGCATCAGCTGTCAGAGCAGCTTACCGATCACTGTACCTGTACACAGCCCATCTGTAAATAGCACACCCAACTACCTCATCCCCATATTGTTATTTATTTTTTTGCACCCCAGTATCTCTACTTGCACATCATAATCTGCACATCCATCACACCACTGTTAATGCTAAATTGTAATTATTTTGCCACTATGGCCTATTTATTGCCTTACCTCCCTAACCTTACTACATTTTTACACACTGTACATAGATTTTTCTATTGTGTTTTTGACTGTACGTTTGTTTATCCCATGTGTAACTGTGTTGTTGTTTTTGTCGCACTGCTTTGCTTTATCTTGGCCAGGTCGCAGTTGTAAATGAGAATTTGTTCTCAACTGGCCTACCTGGTTAAATAAAGGTGAAATAAAAAAAGATGTGGAAACGAAATCCCACATCTTCAGATGTCATTTCGTCACTACCAAAGAGACAAAGAGTGCCAGACCTGCGCCAACGAGCTTGAAAAATTCCCAAGCGAGACATCATAGCAGTAGGTGTGGTGAACTGAAGGAAGTGACACCTCTATGTGGTTTCACTGTTGTCTCACACATATTGGCCAAATCCTCCTATTGCCTTCCACTGTCCAACCAGAGCGTTCACAATGACCATTCTGTGGGAGGCTTCCACTTTCTCCCATCCAGTTAATGTCTTGCCAAAGGGGAAACAAACAGCCATTGTACTGAGGTTCTGCTGCTGACTATAGACAGACCCTGTTTATAGACCCATCAGTTAATTGTGGTTTTGCACAAGTATGACCTTTCTCTTGAGTTCTGTTGAGATGATTGCCACTTTTCACAGAAAGTGACCATCATAACACATAGTTGTATCTTGGCTTAGCTGACATTCTGATTTAGGCTAATTGTATTGTGGTATTATTGATGTCCTGCTACAATATGTTAGGATACAGCAATCTCAAACTGCTACTCTACCCCTGACAGAGTAACCATGACTAACATAGTAATTAACCAGTAATTTAAGCTCATATTCATTCAAACACATTACGTTATTAAAAGTATCCTGCTCCACCAGCCCTGTTGACACCTGATATCAATTCAAATGTGTGTGACAGAGGGTGTCCTGTCATTTCGTCTCCCATTCTAATTTGTTAACCCTGTGAGGATTACACAACCGGCTTATATTTAATCTGTAATAATACAAAACCATGTTGAAATGTGTATGTGTCTTGTATATCTTGTATAGCATTTGTATCTATTATGGATGAATCTTACTGTTTAATGTTCATCTTATCCGACTTGCCACAACTGAAGTTCCCTCTGGGAAAAAATAAAGTTACTCTATTCGTAGTCAGCAAAAGCAATTGGAGCACTGAGACGCCTTATCTTAGTGCTCATTCCGCTGTCGTTTGTCTGATTGTTATCTGATTGCACCACATCCTCTTTGCCTGTAGGGTGTTACCTTAATATGAGAGAACGTGTTAATTAAATAGAGCACACACACAACTTTGTCATTTTGAAACCTATTATCACACCATGTCATGCATGTTATAATTAAAAATCTACACCAGTCATGTGGGGTGAGCTGGTGACGATGAGGGCCGGGCAGGCAATCAGAGTTGGTTCATGTCTTAAATGGCATTCTATTCCCTATATAGTGCACTACTTTTGACCTGAGCCCTATGGGACCTGGTCAAAAAGTAGTGCACTATAAAGAGAATAGAGGTCCATTTGGGATGCAACCCCTAGTTGGCTCCTGGATGAAATGGATCAATGTTGTGTCTTTGATGAAGGTTGTGCAGTGTGAGAGTCAGCTCTCTCTCTCTGTAGTGGGGGAAACTCAAATAGAAAACCATCTGTGTATTTGTCTGTATTAGTAACATGAACAAAGGATTTGGGGCCAGATCCACTCGGTACCCGCTGATAGATGTGTTCACCTGCTGTGTTCTGGAGTGAACAAAACATCAAAGGTTGAACACAAAGGTAAAAGAAAGGTTACGAAAAGGAATATGGCCTCTCAGTAGATCATTAGTGAAGACAGGTGTATGTGCGTGTATTTATTTAGGCCTGCTTTACTTACACAGATAGCAGACATATTATTGTAACAGCTGCCCTATTCAGTTTTATTTTATTTATCATAAACAGAGCTTCCTATAACATTGCTTCTACATCTGCATTGCTTGCCATTTGGGGGTTTAGGCTGGGTTTCTATATAAGCACTTTGTGACCTGCTGCTGTAAAAAAGGGCTTTATAAATACATTTGATTGATTGATTAGGAACTAGAATATAAGCAAGTCTTATTGTAGGCCTAATTAAAAAAAAACACGCACCCAACAGTACATCCCCTCTGTGTCACCAGCCTGGGTGTCACTCATCCTACCAATAGAAGTATTTGGCCCTCGCCCTCTGTCTGAGTATGACTGTCTGTGCTCAACTAGCTGCAAGCACTCCCACAATAACAGTATTGACGTCACTAGCCATCGGTCCGCAAAACTGCGAGAGAGCGAGTGGCGATAGAAGGGAATAGCAAAGCGGCGCTGGGGGCGGCCATTTTAGGAGTATCACGGTTGCCGAATACATCTTCTGAAATTGTTTTTCTTGAGAGAGCTATATATTTTATTATAGGCGAGGATATAAGAAGGTTGTTTTTATTTTCCCGTGTTGTAATTCGAATTTGGGATGCAGATCAGAAGGTATAAACATTTTGCATCCGTTGTCGGACTGGTCCTCGGACTATTATGCGCGGTGGAGGCAGCTAAAGGTAAGCCAAAGACGAGGGTTTATCTCTGTGTTGTCTGTCTATGTTCGGGCGAACGAACGCCTTTCATGTAAGGAAAATTAAGGCCAATGCTCCGTCTTGCCTACACATTGTTTATTATAAAAGGCTACAATTAATAACCCAGATGGTGGCATTCCTAAGGGATGTATCTGTTCAACCTGACAAGGCTACTGATTGCCATAGCGGATGGATGTCGCTCACTACAAAGTAGACTATTCGTCCGTGTCAGTGCATCGCGCGACACTGTAGCTATTTGATTTAAAAAAAAAAAAAAAAAAAAAATGCAATCAAACCCAACTTAAATTCTAGCAATTTTGCATCGTCACTGTAATTTTTAATTAGTATCATGAAATGATGAGGGGCCATTATATCTGTATGGATGAACGAGGTTGTTTTCTGTTTCTCCCCTCTGCCAGACGTCAATGCTATTTTGGGTGCCCCTCCATTGTAGGCCTATCTGCATAAATACAATTCAATTTGCAAACATACACGTTGGCATTAGATTTCATATAGCCCTTAACTTATCAGAGCCCATACTATGGTTAGCCTATAGGCTTTCGCTTGTCTGCTTCATTCACCTGTTTTTATTTTTCAGGGCCCGGTTTCCCAAAAGCATCTTAAGGTTAAATTCATCGAATTTAGCTATAAAATGCTTTTGGGAAACCGGGCCAAGTAGGCTACGTAGCACTTGTAACATGGATAAAACAACTGTTTAATCTACTTTACCCCAAAGCCGTGATTTAAGTGCATGTTTAAATGCCTCAAACACATTGTTAGGCAATTTTATTTAAATACAGATTTTTGATTTGGTAGCCTAATAGTTTTACCGACGCTGCGGGCGCACAAAGTCTGATCGTCGCTTGTTAACTACGCATTGCAGACCCTTCTCACAAGTACCATTTGTATCTGGGTTTAAAAATTAATGCGTTATCATCACAGGCTTAGCAAAATCCCTATTATACTGGTAGTACAATGCTGCAGGTGCATTAGCGGTCCTCACTGAAATGCCAAAGATATGATGGACGGATTAGACACAAGAAGAAATAGCTTGCCAACACTGAATGCCTTTGCTGCAGGGCAGTCCACGTCGCGCCAGCAGTTCAATATTGAAAGATGAAGACCTCTCAGTATAGAACGTATCTACCTTTATCCAGTGACCTCTCAATGTGAACGCTCCAAATGTAGCCTAATTTTCATGTTAAGGCAGGTGCTCAACATGCGCAGTTAGGCGCAACACTGGAGATTGAAATGTATCCTTTTTTTCCACGGCACACCCATTTTCAAGCTCAAAACGACAGGCTCCGAGTAATAGGAAAACGTTCATATTCGTCTTCATTCTTTTAGCAAGGGTCATATCGATTTAAGATCCAAAGATGTCAATCAGTGAAGGCTCCACCAGCAACTCTGGTTCTTTGTGATAACTGTTTGCCATGTCAGGCAGCTGAGGATGCTTGAGAAGTGGCCACCATTGAAAAGCAATAACCTCCTTTTCCGTGATTACATCAAATTGTAACCTATCCATGTGGTGACTTAAGTCATTTAATTACTAAGTCTAGACATGTTTTGAATACTATGCAAATAACAAAGTAGTCTATATACAGTATTTGGGACAATAATGGATACATTAAGCTAAAGGCTAGTTTGTGCTTCACATTTTATGATTAGAAAAGACTAAAAGTAGTCTATGCTTTTTCTTACATGAATATTGATTAGCCTATGTCTCATGATAAACATTGTAAATACTGTTTTTTTTTTTCTTCTTTGGATTATGCTTGTATAACGTTTGGCTATAGAGGACCTTCAGCCCAGTTCCAGGCAGTCTATGACTCTCTCTTTTGCCATTGTGTTTGGATAGTGCACCTGCTCACTTCCCAGATCTTATCAGGAAAGTGACTTGTGAAATCCACATCTTGCTGTGAGCTTATCTTTATTGTCTAAAGGTCAATTGCCTCTATGCAATGCATCAACAATAATTGTGTTCCGTTGCATGCTTGTGTGATGATGACAAGCTCTATTCTCACTGCAAAAGACCATAAAACAATTCACATTGCTCATTCAATTAATAGATTTTTGTTTTTAATCACTGTCGTTTCAAAGGTGTTTCCATTGTGTCCACTTGAAGGTCCTTTCTTGAATTCTAGAAATATCCTCAGAAGTTTTTGTGTGTCCACGTTTTGAATGTACAGTGGCTTGTGAAAGTATTCACCCCCTTGGCATTCTTCCTATTTTGTTGCCTTACAACCTGGAATTAAAATAGATTTTTGGGGGGGTTTGTATCATTTGATTTACACAACATGCCTACCACTTTGAAATGTAAAACATTTTTTGTGAAACAAACAAGAAATAAGACAAAAAAATTAACTTGAGCGTGCGTAACTATTCACCCCCCAAAGTCAATACTTTGTAGAGACACCTTTTGCAGCAATTACAGCTGCAATAATCTTGGTATGTCTCTATAAGCTTGGCACATCTAGTCACTGGGATTTTTGCCCATTCTTCAAGGCAAAACTGCTCCAGCTCCTTCAAGTTGGATGGGTTCCGCTGGTGTACAGCAATCGTTAAGTCATACCACAAATTTTCAATTGGATTGAGGTCTGGTCTTTGACTAGGCAATTCCAAGACATTTAAATGTTTCCCCTTAAACCACTCGAGTGTTGCTTTAGCAGTATGCTTAGGGTCATTGTCCTGCTGGAAGGTGAACCTCCGTCCCAGTCTCAAATCTCTGGAAGACAAACAGGTTTTCCTCAAGAATTTCCCTCTATTTAGCGCCATCCATCATTCCTTCAATTCTGACCAGTTTCCCAGTCCCTGCTGATGAAAGGCATCCCCACAGCATGATGCCGCCACCACCATGCTTCACTGTGGGGATGGTGTTCTCGGGGTGATTAGAGGTGTTGGGTTTGCGCCAGACATAGCATTTTCCTTGATGACCAAAAAGCGCAATTTTAGTCTCATCTGACCAGAGTACCTTCTTCCATATGTTTGGGGAGTCTCCCACATGCCTTTTGGTGAACACCAAACGTGTTTGCTTATTTTTTTCTTTAAGCAATGGCTTTTTTCTGACCACTCTTCTGTAAAGCCCAGCTTTGTGGCGTGTACGGCTTAAAGTGGTCCTATGGACAGATACTCCAATCTCCGCTGTGGAGCTTTGCAGCTCCTTCAGGGTTTGCCTCTTTGTTTCTTTGTCTCTTTGTTGCCACTCTGATTAATGCCCTCCTTGCCTGGTCTGTGAGTTTTGGTGGGCGGCCCTCTCTTGGCAGGTTTGTTGTGGTGCCATATTCTTTCCATTTTTTAATAATGGATTTAATGGTGTTCCGTGGGATGTTCAAAGTTTCGGATATTTTTTTATAACCCGACCTTGATCTGTTCTTCTCCTCAACTTTGTCCCTGACCTGTTTGGAGAGCTCCTTGGTCTTCATAATGCCGCTTGCTTGGTGGTGCCCCTTGCTTAGTGGTGTGGCAGACTCTGTGGCCTTTCAGAACAGGTGTATATACTGAGAGCGTATGACAGATCATGTGACTCTTAGATTGCACACAGGTGGACTTTATTTAACTAATTATGTGACTTCTGAAGATAATTGGTTGCACCAGATCTTATTTTGGGGCTTCATAGCAAAGGGGGTGAATACATATGCACGCACGACTTTTCAGGTTTTTATTTTTTACGAATTTTTTGTAACAAGTAATTTTTTTTAAACGCCAAGGGGGATGAATACGTTTGCAAGGCACTGTATATGGATATGATGCATTGGCAGGGTATGGCAAGCATAGAGATCCAATGATGTCAGGCCTGGTACTGTATCCTATTATTTTTTTATTGAACCTTTATTTAACTAGGCAAGTCAGTTAAAAACAAATTCTTATTTACAATGATGGCCTACCCTGGCCAAACCCTAACCCGGATGACGCTGGGCCAATGGTGCGCTGCCCTATGGGACTCCCAATCATGGCCGGTTGTGATACAGCCTGGAATCAAACCAGGGTCTGTCGTGACGCCTCTAGCACTGAGATGCAGTGCCTTAGACCGCTGCGCCACTCGGGAACCCAAGTAACCAGTTACGTTATTACTAAAGTAGGTTCACACATTCAAATGTGTCACTACTGTATGCAAAGAGAACACAAGGTACTGGCTTTTAAGGTCATCATTCCTAAGATTATATGGACAAGGAGAACCTGATCCTACACCAGCACTCCTACTCAGGCTGTTATTGAATAGGGGCCAAGACACTACTTTATCTGCAAGCATCTCTTGGACTATCCTAATTTTAGGTGCATCCTTATTTTAAGTGGCCAAAATTAAGTTTGCATAAGCAAAGCATAGCCAGTCTCTCAGCCTGGGGGACAACATGTACCTCTTCCGCAAAAACATATTCTGTTCAAATTTCTGAGGCACTCCAGGAGTTTCGACTGGTCTTTCCTCAATCATTTGACTCATTTGACTCAGCAAAATAGTTTATTCAAGGATTCTTACACTTACATGATTGGAATGAATCCTGCTTGGATGGGTTTAGATTATGGTTGATAATGGCACATTCATACTGTGCGATGTTTCCTAGCTTTCTGATGTTACCACACAAAGTGTATCCAGTCAATGGTTCCCCATATGCCTCCCAGTCAAATGCTTGGCCTGCCTGAGCAGAGCTCTGCACGATGATGCATGGGCCTCAGCCTCTATACACAGACAAAGAAAGCTGGCTGCTAGAATATCTCGGCAGCTCATTCATCATCCAATTAACAAATTGGGTTCCCAGCTTTCTGTTCAGTGGAGTTAACAAATGCACATATCATTATTATATTATAAATCATGTGCGAGTGTTCCCTAGCTGTCCAGGCCTGCTGCTTGCTTTGCTTGCCTTTCATGAGGGAGACACATGTTGATTTAACTTATTGATGCCCGCGGAATGTAGTCTACAGACCTAGCACTGATACAGAAGGTTGGTTTGATTACAAAGGGTAAGAGGGAAGACAAATTCCATGTTTTGTAAACGTGACAAATGTAAACCCTTGTATTTGTCACATAAAATGCATTTTCTATATTTTTTGAAGTTGTCTTTGAAATCAGTGGACAGGTGCACCTCAGAGGCCAGTTTGTTTTAAACACCAAATGCCGGTTAGCTCTTAGGTCTAAGTATGCTAATAGTATTGGTCTTCTTATCACAAAATTATAAGCTAAAAGAGACCTGCAAAACGTCAGTGACAAACGAATACATGATACACCAGGAATCTGTTGTCGTAAACCAAACATTTTGTTGATTCTCGTAAAGATAACAATAGGCACATCCCCCCCCCCCCCACATAATATTGTTACATTTGTTGCGTTCCATTGTTCAGCACTAAAACCAGGATCCGGTTACAGTCTTGTTTTCCTAGCAAACCAGAATTTGTCTGGTATCGATGGCATTATGGGTCAAATGTGAAATATAAAGGAGAGAGAGATTTATTGTTATTCTACTCTATTAATGAGCACAGCTTTTTGTTCCTGTACTAGGCCTAGGCTGTAAGTTTAGTTGAATGTCATTGCTTTCAGCTGGGAAATGGCCAAGAAAATGCCACTAAGTGATTTTGTTTGGTATATTTTGTGATTTTCTTCAAAATTCTATCCCTGTGACACAATTTCTTGTAAAGCCATCTATTATCAAACTACATTGTTGGAAGAATCCCTGTATTAGCCTACAGTTTAAAGTGCATGTTCATTGTATGTAGGCTTTACAGATGGTGTATCGAATATGGTCACACCTCACCATTTTCTGTGGTTTCCATCACAGGAATATCTCCCTCAGATCACAACCAAACATTAGCCATTTTTTTCTAGCCTTTTTTTCCATAAGATGATGATAATGGCTTGAATGGATTTCTCACCCCCTCTCTGCAAAACTATTCTTGCCCTATAATGAGGTGCCTGTCTCAAAGTTAACTCTTGAATCGTTGCCTCATTTATTCATAGAATTCACAGTGGAACAAAGAGCTTTTGGGCCCGGAGTCGGAATGAGAACGTCACAATGCGGTCACTGTTAAAAGCCCCCAAGAATACGCGGATGAGCTCATCTTCAGAAAGTACATAGTTTGAGCATTTCGATTTTCTTCAGTGTGCCATTTTTTTGCCAGAGAAAAAGACAACCACTGACAACCAGCTTTAAGTAGGCCTGGTGGTGACTTTCTTTCGATTGGTCCCTTTGGCAGCTGAATTGAGTCAGTGACCTGTCAAGTATCCTCTCTGACAGTTTAACATGGATCTTAAAGGAAAAGTTTACTTTTCACAACCAAAGCTGTATTTTTTTATTTTAAAATATTCAAATGGCATGTTATAGAACTGTCCAGACCATTTAAGATATCATTCGTTTTTTTGTTTTGGTTTGAAAATTTCTGGTTTGAGATAAGAGTTTGACTTCCTCATCCACCTTCTGCATTATGGGAGCTTGTTTAAAACTGAACAGAAACTCTCAAATACAGTCTTTTACAAACTGAAACTAGTGATGCAGGTCTTTACGTTTTGTACACATGAAACTCTTAATTCCAAACTTTATCTGCAATGTTATATTCAATTTGTTGCGACTCAAGTGGTTTCCACTATCCATCTTTTTCTCGGTAGAATGGAGGGAGAGGTATCGCTTAAGTCGCCAAAAAAAAGTAATTAAAATTTTGTGATTCAATTTCTTGTGTACAACCTCCCAAAGACCTGTATCACAACACTTAATACTTTGCCCTTTCTACAAGCATGTGCTCCAAAACATGGTAATACATCCCAAATACAAATTTGGTTGAGAAAATTATAAGGTATGTTTTTCCTTTATTGTCCCCTTGTGAATCTCACCATGTCTAAATGGGCCATGTTTGTGTTCATTAGGGCTCATCTCAACAAAACGTTTTTGCAATCAACTGCGTTTTATTGTAGAAATACGGTTGGCACCTAATGGTTTTGTATTTCCCTGTAGCTCAGTTGGTAGAGCATGGTGTTTGCAACGCCAGGGTTGTGGGTTCGATTCCCACGGGGGGCCAGCACAGGAAAAAAAAAGTATGATATTGTATGAAATGTATGCATTCACTACTGTAAGTCGCTCTGGATAAGAGCGTCTGCTAAATGACTAAAATGTAAATGTAAATGTAAGAATGGGTCATTCAATTGTGATTATTAAATTGTTCTTCGTCATACTGGGTCAGCTGGCCGTGTTGTTATGTCTACATTCACAGAACATACAGCGGAACAGCTGATGCACAGATTAACATAAATATTGCAGTTTGGGAATGTATGAAATGTTGATTTCATTCAGATAATGTATTTGCCATGGTAAAGGCCCAATCTGTAGCTTTGTCTACGAATTTGAGTGTTTACATGTCCCCATTCCCATCCCTCAACTTTCCAAACAAAGTGACAGGATCAGGCTGTTGAAATTGCAGATGCTGCGTTCAAGAAATGTGGGTTCAGTTACAACACTTTTAGGCTACATCAGAATGACATTTGATCACAGTACAAGAAATGTAGGGTTTTGGAATAAAACAAGCCAACAGAAACTCCTATGAAACCTATGGTATTGAAGAATATAATCAATGGATTTTCAGAATGAATTGCTGAATGGAAAGCCTAAGGTGTCAAATATATTGACCGTAATGAATATAAAAAATGACGCCTCCTGATCTTGTCACTGACAATCCTTAACGGTGTCCTAATGATGAAACATTGAAAATCAAATCAAAGTTTATTTGTCACGTGTGTCGAATACAACAGGTGTAGACCTTACAGTGAAATGCTTACTTACAGACTCTACCCAATAGTGCGGAAAAAAGGTGTGTGTAGGGAAGTAAAGAAATAAAACAACAAATAGTCCGGGTAAACATTTGGTTACCTGTTCAGGAGTCTTATGGCTTGGGGGTAAAAACTGTTGAGAAGCCTTTTTGTCCTAGACTTGATACTCCGGTACCGCTTGCCATGCGGTAGTAGAGAGAACAGTCTATGACTGGGGTGGCTGGGGTCTTTGACAATTTTCAGGGCCTCCCTCTGACACCGCCTGGTGTAGAGGTCCTGGATGGCAGGCAGCTTTGCCCCAAAGCGTACTGGGCCGTACGCACTACCCTCTGAAGTGCCTTGCGGTCGGAGGCCGAGCAATTGCCTGACCGAGCATCCTGACCGGTGATGCAACCGGTCAGGATTCTCTCGATGTTGCAGCTATAGAACCTTTTGAGGATCTCAGGACCCATGCCAAATCTCTTTAGTTTCCTGAGGGGGAATAGGCCTTGTCGTGCCCTCTTCACGACTGTCTTGGTGTGTTTGGACCATTGTAATTTGTTGTTGATGTGGACACCAAGGAATTTGAAGCTCTCAACCTGCTCCACTACAGCCCCGTCGATAAGAATGGGGACGTGCTCCTTTTCTTGTAGTCCACAATCATCTCCTTAGTCTTGGTTATGTTGAGGAATAGGTTGTTATTCTGGCACCACCCGGCCAGGTCTCTGACCTCTTCCCTTTAGGCTGTCCCGTCGTTGTCGGTGATCAGGCCTACCACTGTTGTGTCGTCAGCAAACTTAATGATGGTGTTGGAGTCGTGCCTGGCCATGCAGTCGTGGGTGAACAGGGAGTACAGGAGGAGACTGAGCACGCACCCCTGGGGAGCTCCAGTGTTGAGGATCAGCGTGGCAGATGTGTTGCTATCTACCCTCACCACCTGGGGCGGCCCGTCAGGAAGTCCAGGATCCAGTGCTTGGTAATGGTGAAACCACAACAAGTTGCCATTTATGGCCCTTGTAACATAAACAGAGGTGTTTGGTTGAATTTGAGCCATAAAGCAGAGGCACTGCCTTATCGGGTGTGGCATCACTCGCCCTTCCCAGAGCTTCTTTGTTACTAGGGAGAAATATAGCCCTCTGGAGCTTTGTGTCTGAACACATGAATACCAGGAGCCGTCCTGGGAAACGGGTAACCAGAGAACCCATTTACCTGCTGCAGTCACATATCCACAGGTCTCACCGGCCTATGCAGTCCTGTACTGGGACTGGGGCGGACTCCTGCAAACTCTCACTCCCTCACTCTCACTGCATAGCCTCTTGTGTGTGTCTCTCTCGCTCTCAGAGAGGTGATTGAGTTACATTCAAGCCCTCAATGCCTCCACCACCCACCTTCTCAGAGAATAATGGTCAGTCCTTGTTGCAGGGGTGGAGGGTGGATTGGTGGAGGGATGGGGGGTGATTGATTGCTCGGTGGACAAACAAACGTTGTTTCGTGGTTAGGGCGCTTGATGAGAGGCTCTCCTGTGTTTTGCGTGAGCAGGGATATTTAAGGAGTGGTGCCATGAGACCTGGGTTTGCCCAGAGGGCTCTAGTGAAGACTACCACGGCTTCCCCAGAACAGTTGAAGCTCTGTGGCGAAGGCGGCTTCTGTCAATAAGCACAGCAAACACAGAAGTGTGCCCCCAATGTTTTGGACTGTGGACAGATTGAGTCCATTGATTACCCCATGTCAATAGAATTCAAAGGTTCACCACTCCCCCGTGTTATAGGTTAAGTCATGCCTCGACTTGAATTTGGATTAATTGAATACCATCACATTTCGTCAACCTTGTCTGACTGGTGTTTCCACTAGATATTTTTTTTACCTTAGGCATAACACTAAAGGTGTCAGCATGCTTCAGTTTGGCGAACCGAACGAGTGTGCTCGCATACTCCCTTAAAAGACCTTCGCTTGAAAAACAAGAAAAAGCAGCAATAGTACTGTTTGTCCATTTTGAGACGCCATAGCCAGTATACATTCCCTAAAAATAGTAATAATTAATCTATTACTCAAGTGTCATTAAAGATTTTTTTTTGTCGTGATCTTAGTCGTGCAATTTTGAATCTGACTATAATGTTTGGTGCAGTATTCAAGTGAAAAAATGTGCATGAGGAGAAGTTGTCTTCTCGTTGAATGACTACAGGCACTTCATTGAATAATCCCTACTGTTGACTAATTGTCAACAAGGGTGCGTAGACTTAGGCTACCGACTTCGGCTTGCCTCAAGAAAAAATGTAGTGTGCCCGAACCCTTGTTGAAGTCAAAAACATCATAATATATGCACAAACTCTTCCGAGCTGTTTTGGCTGAGAAGCATGCGGGCGCATTTAGTCTTTGAAGCAACACACATAGGAGTCAGGGCTGGTGCAAAGGGGATATGTGGTTGTTTTTATTGAACATGCACCCGATTGCATCATCTCTATAAGCGTTCAACACGTACAATTTTTATAGAATCACTTGAGCCAAATACCATGGAGTGCTCTAAGTTTGTGGGGAGAGCTGTTGGTTTCAATTGAGCTGGAATGCATGGGAAGTCCATTTCCTTTTAGATGGGAAAAATCGAATTTGTTAGCTATCGAATTGCAGCATTACCGAATAGCTCCACCAACAACTACAACTGCCTAATTCAACTCCTGCCTGTTTCATTAGTACACAACAAACACAGAAGTTCCCATTACTATCTGATATGAGTTCATCTGATCATCACAGATTGATCATCTGATATGGGGATGCCGCAGTCAGGAGAGCTGTGCTGTACTTCTCCTCTTAGGCCGTGGTGGCCCAGCGTTATCTTATCTGCTTAGGCCTTCTGTTGGGCCAATAGTAAAGGCTATGGACAATAGGCTAATGGACACGTGCCGAGCACTTCAGCAGTGACAGAGGGAGATAATGGGAGTGCATCAGCTCCCTGGTTAGAGGTAGAGATGTCACGGTGGTAGCTGGCATGGTGATACTACTTTGTGTAGAGTGTGTGTGGGCGTCCCATTGTAATGCAGGATTACCAGGGGCTATAGTGGGCCTGTAATTCTCACAGGAAGTATTTGAGCACAGTTAAGAGGTCAAACCGTACTGGAATCTTTTCAATAAAGAGAATGCTGCTAAACAGGTCTGTGGTTTGGTGTGGTCCTTTTTGAATAGCCTATGTTTTACTGCCCTGCCTCTTTTTGTACAGCACTTCTGTGTTGGGAACTACTAATGTGTAAACACATTTGGAGCAGCAGCTGATGCCATTTTCCCAAATGTTATCATTCATAGGATCAGAAGCTATCATTTTACTGTAAAACCAGTTGCACTCATTCTAAACAAACTGTGTGATTGTCAGCATGGTTGTAACAAATGTGCTGAGAACTATGTTGCTTGACAAAGACTTGCTCTAGAATAATGTTGTGTTTCTGTTGAGACTGCAGTAGGGCTGACCCCATTTAGTCGAGTGGTCGATAGGCTGTTGGTCGACCAATATATATATTTTTTGCCGGGCAGTCGCAAATAGATTGATGGCACATGAAACACCTGTCTGATTATCCCGTCTCAGTGGACTAATCCATTGGGAGGCCGCAGGGATGGCACAGTCCAATAAGAAGGGGAGTGTGGCTAAGATCCACAAGGCACTTCTCTCTCCAGAATGAGCTCTCTCCTGCCATTTCGTGCGCATTCATTGTTTTATAACTTCATTGTGTGAATTGCTGATAGATGTATAAAATTGAGCACACCGCCTCTATAGACATTGGCAATAGAATGGCCGGTACTGAGGAGCTCAGTGACTTTCAACGTGGCACCCTCATGGGATGCCACCTTTCCAAGAAGTCAGTTCTCCAAATTTCTGCCATGCTAGAGCAGCCCCGGTCAACTGTAAGTGCTGTTATTGTGAAGTGGAAATGTCTAAGCGCAACAACGCCTCAGCCGCGAAGTGGTAGGCCACGCAAGCTCACAGAACGGGTCCGCTGAAGTGCACAGCGCATAAAAATTGTCTGTTTAATCCATTTAATTCACTCCGTTCCAGCCATTTATTAAGAAACGTCCTCCCCTCATCAGGCTCCAATGGGGTGGACAAGTTGTCCACCCCATTGGGCCAGCTGTGCACCGCCTCACGACACTGGGCCAGCTGTGCACCGCCTCATGAGTCTCCCGGTCATCTGTAACACAGCCTGGGATCGAACCCGAGTCTGTAGTGACGCCTCTAATGATGCAGTGCCTTAGACCGCTGCACCACTCAGGAGGCCCCAGGATATTTATTTTTGTCAGGTTACTATCAGGCTGCACATTTTTTATTTGTTGGCTTTATGTAGGCTATTTTTACATAGTTGGCAATGGTAATAGAAGATACTTGTAGATTTGTATAATTTTCATTTCGATTTAAATAGAATTTAGATTAACCACATCACAATGATTTTGGGATACGAAGAATTTATTATAACTGAAACTGTTCCACGAAAATGTGCATATGAAAATCCTAACTGGCATGCAGATTGGCAGAAATGGTAAGATAAATTGGCACTCGACATGAAAAAGGTTTCTTACCCCTGGTGTAGCCTATTACCGGCAACTTGAGGAGCGTAACAGCAGAATCAGTGAAGTCCAGCAGAAGCGGGAGGTGGAGGAGGGTCGGGAACAGGTTTAAAAAAAAAATGTCTTTCTGTTTATCCAGATTTTCAAGTCATTATACCGTTTTTCTGTCATCCCGGGATTTACAGTATTACAGGCGTAGTACACAAGGGGGCGCTAAAAAAGCAATGTTTTTTTTTCAATACTGTTAACTATTTATTCACCTTTTTTTTATACATTTTAATGTTTGTATTTAAGTTAATACCTGCAGTCAACTTGTGAAATATGTTAATCTTACATCTAGACGTTCCGCTAGCGGAACACCTGCTCCAATATCCAATGATGGGCGTGGCGCGAAATACAAAGTCCTCGACAATCCTGCAACTTCCATTTTTCAAACATATGACTATCTTACACCATTTTAAAGACAAGACTCTCCTTTATCTAACCACACTGTCCGATTTCAAAAAGGCTTTACAGCGAAAGCAAAACATTAGATTATGTCAGCAGAGTACCCAGCCAGAAATAATCAGACACCCATTTTTCAAGCTAGCATATAATGTCACAAAAAACAAAACCACAGCTAAATGCAGCACTAACCTTTGATGATCTTCATCAGATGACACTCCTAGGACATTATGTTATACAATACATGCATGTTTTGTTCAATCAAGTTCATATTTATATCAAAAAACAGCTTTTTACATTAGCATGTGATGTTCAGAACTAGCATTCCCACCGAACACTTCCGGTGAATTTACTAAATTACTCACGATAAACGTTCACAAAAAACATAATTATTTTAAGAATTATAGATACAGAACTCCTTTATGCAATCGCGGTGTCCGATTTTAAAAAAGCTTTTCGGTGAAAGCACATTTTGCAATATTCTGAGGAGATAGCTCGCCATCACGGGCTAGCTATTTTGACACCCACCAAGTTTGGCCCTCACCAAACTCAGATTTACTATAAGAAAAATTGGATTACCTTTGCTGTTCTTCGTCAGAATGCACTCCCAGGTCTTCTACTTCAATAACAAATGTTGGTTTGGTTCCAAATAATCCATAGTTATATCCAAATAGCGGCGTTTTGTTCGTGCGTTCAAGACACTATCCGAAGGGTAAAGAAGGGTGACGCGCCCGGCGCGTTTCGTGACAAAAAAATTCAAAATATTCCATTACCGTACTTCGAAGCATGTCAAACGCTGTTTAAAATCAATTTTTATGCGATTTTTCTCGTAAAAAAGCGATAATATTCCGACCGGGAAACCCTGTTTTCGTTCAAAGACGAAAAAATAAAAACATGGAGTCGGCTCGTGCACGCGCCCCCAGTCTCATTGTTCTCAGATCGACCACTATCCAAATGCGCTACTGTTTTTCAGCCATGGCCTGCAAAGTCATCATTCAATGTTCTGGCGCCTTCTGAGAGCCTATGGGAGCCTTAGAAAATGTCACGTTACAGCAGAGATCCCCTGTTTTGGATAGAGATGATCAAGAAGGCCAAGAAATGGTCAGAGAGGGCGCTTCCTGTTTGGAATCTTCTCAGGTTTTGGCCTGCCAAATGAGTTCTGTTATACTCACAGACACCATTGAAACAGTTTTAGAAACTTTGGAGTGTTTTCTATCCAAAGCTAATAATTATATGCATATTCTAGTTTCTGGGTAGGAGTAATAATCAGATTAAATCGGGTACGTTTTTTATCCGGCCGTGAAAATACTGCCCCCTATCCATAAAAAGTTAAAGCACATTGCGTTCTTCATTTCACCTGTCACATTATTTGACATTTATGAAGCTTTCTGTAGTTCAAGAAGAAGATAATATTAAGCTACATTACATTTAATAATGTAGGCCTACCAACAAAACCAATAGAGCAAATCCCATAATATTTTCACTTGGAAATAGCTTTTGATTTCTATGATGTAGCCTATATGTGGTATATGCAGGTCTACAATGCATGAGACTTTAAAAAACTTAACTCCCCATTGCTGACCTATACTTATCTATAACTGGGCTAATAACTCGCTAACTAGCAAAGAATATCAACAAAAGTGCACACACGAGGCTCTGCGCTCTGATCTGAACTAATCTGAAAAGTGTATTCCCTCAGGTGATTGATTGACCGCTTGTGGGCTGTCCTTGCACTACAAAAAAATCACAAACTCAGTTTGTTGCATTGAAAAGGGGCTAATTTTATAATGTTGATTCGATCACAGAAAAAACATTGATCTATATAGTGCAAACTAATGGGGCGATCTCAGTCTCAATCTCTTGTGTCACTACGTGGCATGGCATTTCTGCGTGGCAGTCCTGGAGGAGGTGCGCAGCTTAGAGGTAATGTTGCTTGTCAGAACAGGCAATGAAACCTACATAGGAAGGGAAACGCCTCGGCTATCTGATGTAGAGCCTTCACTCCTTTGTTTAGGGGTCTTGCTAGTTGCTGAACTTGTGAGCGAATGAAGCAGGGCTCTTTTTTCAATTAATCTCACCTTGATTCCTCGCATAATCTCATTTCTCCTCAACTCCATCTAAAAACACATTGGAGAAATACTCATTAGGCGAGGGACCTTCTCCTCCAATATGGTTGGGAGGGAGGCGAGGAGATAGGATGCAAGAAGACCAATAGAGATTAGCCCAGGAGCATCCCATTATAGGATTAGGCCTAGATGTCTGTAGGTTTACTGTACATGATGGGTAACAGGATTGCATACCAGGTACAGTAGTGTCCTGTGCACTGCATATGCAAGTGTGTGTGTCCACAGCAGGCTCTACATATTGTTGAAATCACACATAACAGGTGCGTTAGTGGTGGGCTGGGGCAGCTTTAAAGTGGATTCATCCTAAGGGCTCACTATGTCCACAGGGACAAGCCGCATTGGCTCACAGAATGCTCTAAGGTTAGTGGACTGTTTTGCCACTGTTATTGCCTTGTCTGGAAGTGACTGTGCTATTTCAAATCCAAGTTTATTGGTTGCGTACACCGATTTGTGCATATTATCGCAGGTGCAGTGAAATGCTTTCTAGGGCACATACGTTGTGCTCCAGTGTGCACTGGAATGCTGAAGCAAGCAAAATGATTTGTCTTTGTGAGAGAGAAGGCCACATCAAGCCTTTTGGATCTGAATTTCTCCTCACTCTTGGCTTTGAGTTAGTTAACCCCTACACATGCACATCATACACATATCTAAATGATTCTAAGCCATCCACATCTCCTTACCCCCATTTTATTATCTTATCTGTCTGGCTTCATGATTAGGGCCTAGACCCATTAGTTTGACTTAATTAGCCTCAATTACATTGTCTTTGTCTTGCAAAGCACTTAGAGAAGTCTGACTAACAGTAAGACAATATGTTTTGGTCATGGGTTCTGCTTGTCCTCAGTTTTTGGGGGGAATAGCAGATTTAGAAAAATGCTGAGTAGATCATGTGTTAAAGCTTTTATACCAGTGGAGGCCCCTCGGAGGAAACTCGTTTTCTCTCTCAATATATAGTGTGTGTGTGTGTGTGTGTGTGTGTGTGTGTGTGTGTGTGTGTGTGTGTGTGTGTGTGTGTGTGTTTTATATATATACACACACACACACAACTATATACATACATAATACAGTGCATTCGGAAAGTATTAATACCCCTTGACTTTTTCAAAAAATAATTATGTTACAGCCTTATTCTAAAATGGATTAAATAAACAACTGTCCTCATCAATCTATACACAATACCCCTAATGCCGAAGAGAACAGGTTTTTAGTATTCTGACCCTTTACTATAAGACTAGAAAAACTAGAAATTGAGCTCCAGGGCCTCCTGTTACCATTGTTTTTATTTTATCTTTATTTAACTAGGCAAGTCAGTTAAGAACAAATTCTTATTTGTGGTCCCGTGTGGCTCAGTTGGTAGAGCATGGTGTTTGCAACGCCAGGGTTGTGTGTTCGATTCCCACGGGGGACCAGTACGGAGAGAAAAAAAGAAGAAAAAAAATGTATGAAATGTATTCACTACTGTAAGTCGCTCTGGATAAGAGCGTCTGCTAAATGACTAAAATGTAAAAAAATGTAATTGTACTTTTCAATGACTGCCTAGGAACAGTGGGTTAACTGCCTTGTTCAGGGGCAGAACGACAGATTCTTACCTTGTCAGCTCGGGGATTCGATCTTGCAACCTTTCGATTACTAGTCCAACGCTCTAACCACTCGGCTATCTGCTGCCCCATTGTTCATCCTTGAGATGTTTCTTAAACTTGATTAGTCCACCTGTGGTAAAATCAATTGATTGGACATGATTTATAAAGGCACATACCTGTCTATATAAGGTCCCATAGTTGACAGTGCATGTCAGAGCAAAAACCAAGCCATGAGGTTGAAGTAATTGTCCGTTGAGCTCAGAGACAGGATTGTGTCGAGGCACCGATCTGGGGAAGATTACCAAAATATGTCTGCAGCATTGAAGATCCCCAAGAACACAGTGGCCTCCATCATTCTTAAATGGAAGAAGTTTGGAACCACAAAGATTCTTCCTAGAGCTGGCCGCCCGGCCAAACTGAGCAATCGAGGGAGCCTTGGTCAGGAACTCCACCAATCAGGCCTTTATGGTAGAGTGGCCAGACGGAAGCCACCCCTCAAAAAAAGGCACATGACAGCCTGCTTAGAGTTTGCCAAAAGGCACCTAGAGGACTCTCAGACCATGAGAAACAAGATTCTCTGGTCTGATGAAACCAAGAGTGAACTCTTTGGCCTGAATGCCAAGCGTCACGTCTGGAGGAAACCAGGCACCATCCCTACCGTGAAACATGGTGGTGGCAGCATCATGCTGTGGGGATGCTTTTCAGCAGCAGGGACTGGGAGACTAGTCCGGATCGAGGGAAAGATGAAGTACAGAGAGCTCCTTGATGAAAACCTGCAACAGAGTGCTCAGGACCTCAGACTGGTGCGAAGGTTCATCTTCCAACAGGACAACGACCCTAAGCACACAGCCAAGAGGATCTGCAGAGAAGAATGGGAGAAACTCCCCAAATACAGGTGTGCCAAGCTTGTAGCGTCATACGCAAGAAGAGTCAAGGCTGTAATCGCTGCCAAAGATGCTTCAACAAAGTACTGAGTAAAGGGTCTGAATACTTATGTAAATGTTATATTTCTGTTTTTTATTTTTAATACATTTGCAAAAGTTAATAAAAACCTGTTTTTGCTTTGTCATTATAGGTTATTGTGTGTAGATTGATGAAGGGGAAAAAAACAATTACATCCATTTTAGAATAAGGCGGTAACTAGGGATGCACCGATATTACATTTATGACCGATACCATCCGGTATTTTCCTTGACAAAAAACCCCGATACCGATATTAAACATGAAACATTCTAGTACAGTTAAATAGTTGAATAACACACGTTCTAAGGCACTGCATCTCAGTGCAAGAGCCGTCACTTCAGTCCCTGGTTCGAATCCAGGCTGTATCACATTCAGCAGTGATTGGGAGTCTCATAGGGCGGCGCACAATTGGCCCAGCGTTGGCCAGGGTAGGCCGTCATTGTAAAATTAGAATTTGTTCTTAACTGACTTGCCTAGTTAAATAAAGGTTACACACACCACACTGACCAACAAGTAATTTTGTTGGCATTTATGTATGTACCCCATTACCAGTAAAATATAATCAAAACCTATTTCTTTCACTTACTTGCTGTGCTGTTTCGTTGGTCATTTGTTAATTCGTTTCATTCTCAACTGGGATTTCATCATACGTGTCAAGCAGTGAAGTTTCAGCTCTGTCTGTCTGTTTCGATCTTGTCCAGCTGTGTCTGACATTTCATGTAAACCCTGTTTCTTGTCTGCATCGAAGTAACGGTCCTTGTACCTAGCATCGAGCATGGTGGCGACACAGTAAAGAGGCTCAGAGAGAATGCCACCAAATCGCTTGTTCACAGCCTTGAGTACTTTTGTAAGTTTTACCCCACGGTCTGTCGGCAGTTTTGTTGAGCAGGAGTTTCAATGCCATGACAGAGGGTATCACGCCTGCTGCAGACACAGTTGATGAGCTTTTTTCTCAAGTCAGTTGTTTGAATGGCGCTAGGACTGTTCATGTTTCAAACATGTTCTCAAATGGCAGCATTGGTATGAGAACCAGCACATTTTTGAGCATGCAATACGTCTTCCCTCAGTACGAAATCCTTGTCGACCCACTGTGTTGTCAGACTCCTAATGCTCATGAGGTTGACATCGCTGGTCCAAATGTCAGTTGTGAAGCTAATAGCGGTGATGCCCATAGCAAGTAGCTCATAGATGTAAGTTTCAACAATACTGTAACTCCGGTAGGGCAACATCTGGAAAAATAGTTTGTACTGGGGGCTCGACCAGTCTGCGAAAGCAAACATCATCCATGACAGAGGACGGCTGATTGTCAACGGCAATGAATTCCATTATCTTGGCGTTTAATGGATTTCGCCTTTGCGTTGTCTCGCTGAAATGTTGTTATCCTTTCAAATGACTGCTCAACTTGAACTTGTTTAGTTGTTGGAAGTGTGCGCTTAGTATTTTTCTGCTTTTGTTCTGTGTAGCACAGTTTTTTTTCGTGGCATCATTACGTCATCTACTTACGTTATATAGGTATGCACGTCAGCTTTGACATTGGTTTTGCACATCGGCGTTAAACTAGACAGGCCGATGTTGGCATTTTTAGCTAATATCGTCCGATTCGAATATGCTCACTGATATACATCCCTAGCTGTAACATAACCAAATGTGGAAAAAGTCAAGGGTTCTGAATATTTTCCGAATGCACTGTGTGTGTGTGTGCTCACACACACACAAGTATGTGGACACCCCTTCAAATTAGTTGACTCGGCATGAAGAAATTGGTGGATAGAGGCATTTTCGATATGTTCCCCCTTTTCTCAACTCTGGCTGATGTCGGTGATGCGTAAATTGATGGGGTTATATCTGAGCCAAACTCTGCTTAAATTCGAGGATTACTTTCCTTCACAATATGATCCAAGCCCGGGAAAGCAGTGGATGCATAATCCATTCACCAGCACTGAAGAGACTCACATCTTGACACTGGTTCTTGAGGATAAACTATTGGAACTGTCCTGTGACCAAAGCATGTGCGCTCTTTTTAATGAGATGCGCCTTTCCACATTCTGGCTGTTCAGCAGTGGACAATACCCATTACTCAGCCAGATGGCAGTGAAGACGTTAATCCCCTTTCATTCTACCTACTTATGTGAGACCGGCTTCTCTCTTGCTTCAACAAAATCTAAATATCGTTGCAGACTGCCTGAGAAAAACGAATTGAGTGTCCCTCTTCTCCTTCTATCCGAGGTTTGACCTGTTGGTGTCAAAGAGACAGGCTCACCCGTTTCAATGATTAAGTGAGTCAAATATCTTATACTATTCTCATGTCCGTAGCCATGAAGTGCTTTGAAAGGCTGGTAATGGCCCACATTTAACACCATTATCCCAGAAACCCTAGACCCACTCCAATTCGCATACCGCTCAAACAGATCCACAGATGATGCAATCTCTATTGCACTCCACACTGCCCTTTCCCACCTGGACAAAAGGAACACCTGTATGAGAATGCTAGTCACTGACCACAGCTCAGCATTCAACACCATAGTGCCCTCAAAGCTCATCACTAAGCTAAGGATCCTGGGACTAAACACCTCTCTCTGCAACTGGATCCTGGACTTCCTGACGGGCCGCCCCCAGGTGGTGAGGGTAGGTAGCAACACATCTGCCACGCTGATCCTCAACACTGGAGCCCCTCAGGGGTGGGTGCTCAGTCCCCTCCTGTACTCCCTGTTCACCCATGACTACATGGCCAGGCATGACTCCAACGCCATCATTAAGTTTGCAGACGACACAACAGTGGTAGGCCTGATCACTGACAACGACGAGACAGCCTATAGGGAGGAGGTCAGAGACCTAGCCGGGTGGTGCCAGAATAACAACCTATCCCTCATCGTGATCAAGACAAAGGAGATGATTGTGGACTACAGGAAAAGGAGGACCGAGCACGCCCCCATTCTCATCGAAGGGCTGTAGTGGATCAGGTTGAGAGCTTCAAGTTCCTTGGTGTCCACATCATCAACAAACTAACATGGTCCAAGTACACCAAGGAGTCGTGAAGAGGACACAACAAAACCTATTCCCTCTCAGGAGACTGAAAAGATTTGGCATGGGTCCTCAGATCCTCAAAAGGTTGTACAGCTGCAACATTGAGAGCATCCTGACTGGTTGCATCACTGCCTGTTACGGCAACTGCTCGGCCTCTGACCGCAAGGCACTTCAGAGGGTAGTGCGAACAGCCCAGTACATCACTGGGGCTAAGCTGCCTGCCATCCAGGACCTCTACACCAGGCGCTGTCAGAGGAAGGCCCTAAAAATTGTCAGACCCCAGGCACCCCAGTCATAGACTGTTCTCTCTGCTACCACATGGCAAGCAGTACCGGAGCGCCAAGTCTAGGACCATAAGGCTTCTCAACAGTTTTTACCCCCAAGCCATAAGACTCCTGAACAGGTAATCAAATGGCTACCCAGACTATTTGCATTGTGTCCTGCCACTCCCCCCCCCCCCTTATCATCTATGCATAGTCACTTTAACTATACCTACAGTTGAAGTCGGAAGTTTACATACACCTTAGCCAAATACATTTAAACTCAGCTTTTCACAATTCCTGACATTTAATCCTAGTAAAAAGGTCAGTTAGAATCCCCACTTTATTTAAAAAATGTGAAATGTCAGAATAATAGTAGAGAATGATTTATTTCAGCTTTTATTTCTTTCATCACATTCCCAGTGGGTCAGAAGTTTACATACACTCAATTAGTTTTTGGTAGCATTGCCTTTAAATTGTTTGACTTGGGTAAAAGTTTTTTTGGTAGCCTTCCACTAGCTTCCCACAATGAGTTGGGTAAAATTTGGCCCATTCCTCCTGACAGAGCTGGTGTAACTGAGTCTGGTTTGTAGGCCTCCTTGCTCGCACATGCTTTTTCAGTTCCGCCCACAAATATTCTATAGGATTGAGGTCAGGGCTTTGTGATGGCCACTTCAGTACCTTGACTTTGTTGTCCTTAAGCCATTTTGCCACAACTTTGGAAGTATGCTTGGGGTCATTGTCCATTTGGAAGACCCATTTGCGACCAAGTTTTTACATCCTGACTGATGTCTTGAATTGTTGCTTCAATATATCCACATAATTGTCCTCCCTCATGATGCCATCTATTTTGTGAAGTGCACCAGTCCCTCCTGCAGCAAAGCACCCCCCGCTACATGATGCTGCCACCCCTGTGCTTAACAGTTGGGATGGTGTTCTTCGGCTTGCCTGCCTCCCCCTTGGTCATTATGGCCAAACAGTTCTATTTTTGTTTCATCAGACCAGAGGACATTTCTCTAAAAAGTACGATATTTGTCCCCATGTGCAGTTGCAAACTGTAGTCTGGCTTTTTTATGGCGCTTTTGGAGCAGTGGCTTCTTCCTTGGTGAGTGGCCTTTCAGGTTATGTCGATATAGGACTCGTTTTACTGTGGATATAGATACTTTTGTACCTGTTTCCTCCAGCATCTTGCTATTGTTCTGGGATTGATTTGCACTTTTTGCACCAAAGTACATTCATTTCTATGAGACAGAACACGTCTCCTTTCTGAGCAGTATGACAGCTGCGTGGTCCCATGGTGTTTATACCTGCGTACTATTGTTTGTACAGATGAATGTGGTACCTTCAGGAGTTTGGACATTACTCCCAAGGATGAACCAGACTTGTGGAGGTCTACAATTTTTTTTTTCCTGAGGTCTTGGCTGATTTCTTTTGATTTTCCCGTAATGTCAAGCGAAGAGGCACTGAGTTTGAAGGTAGGCCTTGAAATACATCCACAGGTACACCTCCAATTGACTCAAATTATGTCAGTTAGCCCATCAGAAGCTTCTAACGCCATGACATCATTTTCTAGAATTTTCCAATCTGTTTAAAGGCACAGTAAACTTAGTGTATTTAAACTTCTGACCCACTGGAATTGTGATACAGTTAATTATAAGTGAAATAATCTGTCTGTAAACAATTGTTGGCAAAATTACTTGTGTCATGCACAAAGTAGATGTCCTAACCGACTTGCCAAAACTATAGTTTGTTAACAAGAAATTTGTGGAGTGATTGAAAAACTAGTTTTAATGACTCCAACTTAAGTGTATGTAAACTTCCGACTTCAACTGTTCATGTACATATTACCTCAATTAGCCTGACTAACCGGTGCCCCCGCATATTGACACTATACCGGTACCACCTGTATATAGCCTCGCTACTGTTTTTCTTTACTTGTCTATGGTTGACCTAATACCTATTTTTCTTTTGCTTAAAAATTGTACTGTTGGTTAGGGCTTGTAAGTAAGCATTTCACTCTTAGGTGAATACCTGTTGTATTCGGCGCACGTGATCAACTTTGATTTGATATCTGAATAAAAATGCAATAGGCTTTCTTTCCACACTCCACAAGATGAGAGAAACTCCATAAGGTCTTGTGATCTTTAACCGGTTAGATGTCTGTAGAAAGTATCGAAGTTGAGATTAACCTTTTTTTTATTAACAACTAAGGAATAATTGTTCTCTTCTCCCCTTGATTTTCCAAACCCAAAACCCCAGTCTGGTCTGTTGAAGCTGCTTGGCAAGACTTTCCCGGAAGTATTGGCCTATTGGAACTGGGTTTTAAAACTCTGTGGTAATAACAAACCATTAGCGCTAGCAGGCTACAGACACAAATCATTTGAAATGGTCCAATTAGTAGCTAAGATCAGGAAGTGAAATAACTGCCTCATTTGTGCAAATTGAGGCTCAATTTGGATGTTGTTCTTGCTGTCACATGGCGTCGATCTTCACCGCCACTGCACAACAGATTTCGCACTCCAGAGATTTTAATATGTTTCCTTTTTTAAAACAATATCCCAAGTATACAGTAATTTACACACACTTAAAGTGCAGCTGAACCGAAAAGCCAACTTCTCAGGCCATATACAACCAATGTGGCATCGATATGAGCCTGAAACATTTATTATAGTGTCAAAATTTACTACAAAGTGTAAATGGGATAATTTTGGTTATAAACTCAGTCTCGTCCAAAACTGAGATTTGCGAGATGATTGTAAAAAATAGTATGCCATGGAATAAAAGGTACGCCACAGTTGTCCTTGGGTTAGGTTTTTATTTCAATCCTGCCCACAGCTGGCAGCACCCAAGTAATCATCAATTTGGCACGAAGCTGCACGCAACACGATTGTAATTCCGGTGGTACATTAGGTTTGACTTTGGATATCCCTCTGGGGCTAGTTATGGACCATCCGTAAATTACTCAATGGACAATATATTACATTTTCAATAGTTTAAAATTTCAATGACTTAACCTCAAACCAACTATAAACTATTGAAAGCGTTTAATGAACTAAAAGGTGTCCAACATGAAAATATTGTTCCATTTACATTGCATAATTTGATGGTCCCTTACTAGCCCCACAGATGGGCTATCCGAAGTCCAACCAATTTTGCCACGGTCCCACAGCAGTGGGATGAAGCTAATTGGCGAAAAAGGTTGGCTAGCTTGCAAGCTAGACACATTACTTCCAGACACATTACCTAGTTAGACTGTTTCAAGTTATCTAGAAGGGTGAGTGACTGTAACTGTGTACTGTTTTGTCAGAGTGAATGTGCAAACGCTTCCCACGTGCGAACACTCAAGAGACACCCACATCAAAGCACACCCCCAAGACCCAAATCTCGTTCTCAGTCGCATTTCCTAATGAGGAGGAAGGAAACAGAGGTTACATCAATTAGTTCACCCCCCCTTTTTAGACAAAAATTCAGACTTCAAGAAATAGGCCATTCGAGGAGTTGCTCTGATAGTCTAATTTTATGTAATCGTCCTCCCCCTTGCTTGTACAAACAATGGAGGAGAAAAGAGTAAAGGCCCACCCCCCACATGTGCCATGTCATGTCATACCTGGATGTGCCTTTTAAGTAAATCAGGTGATTTAAGGGGCTTAACATCAATTTCACACGGCGTACACTAAACGATGTGTTTAATTTCACACTTTAAATGGGATTGTTTTTGCTTAAGCAAATGTTATAGAAGCTGTGTGTGTGTGAGATTGAAACTAGTTGTCAATGACATAGCGTGGAGAGTCATGGCCTGTTTTCAAAAAGAGGGAACGTTTCCACATTTTAGGTTGCCACTTGTTTAGAGGGCAAAGTGTCTTCTTTGACCTTCTCACTCTTGGCTGAAATAGTAACTATCAACTCCTGAATATAAAAAATCCTAACCTCAACATCTCTTTTCTTTTTACTCCAGTCTAGCTGTAGGATGGTTTGATGGATTGTGAGCAATGCTCAGTATTTTGTTCTTTATTCAGGCAATTACCATCTCATCTCACTGTAAGTCACCACATGCCCCTTTCACATGTATGACTCATGTCTCTCACACATTGCAGAGCAACTTGATACAAGGTTCAATAACACTGCCAGAGATGGTTAGCTTGTGAATGACCATGTTCTGCTGTATCTGTACCAGTGGGCTGGCAAATAGGGTAGATTGCTTGCTGGTTTGTACATTCTGGCCCAGCTGATGAAGTGAAATTATGTTATATTGTTGAAGTGAAAAATAAGTTTACCCAGGGGAAACACTATAGTTGTTTACACAAAACATCTATAATTCATTTGTTAGCAGTAGTGCTTCACATACTAGAAAGAATGGCGTAGTGCTGTGATATATAAGGTTATCCCATGTAGTTAGGACACTCAGAGATTAGGCTGTTCCAAGTTATGGTGTGGTTGATCATTGGAAAAGCAGCATGCCCACGGATGTGACCTAACTTTATCCCTCTTTTGGGTTGAGATTCTGTGGAGACTTAAAGCAGCTTATCGAGGTAGTCTGGTCTTGTAATCTGTCTATAGACAACCACCACACTTCAGGTCATGTGAGACATGCTGTTAAGGCATTTTCGGTGCTCCATCCATTCTGATTCACAGAAAGAGCCCAGCACTGCCAGCCTTCAAAAACCCAATTAGGTCTCCCAGAGCCATATATTTAGATTACACATTGTGTATACAGATCATTAAGAACACCTACTCTTTCCATGACAGACTGACCAGGTGAATCCAGGTGAAAGCTATGATCCCTTATTGATGTCACTTATTAGTGTAGATGAAGGGGAGGAGAAGGGTTAAAAAAGGATTTTAAGCCTTAAGACAATTGCGACATGAATTGTGTATGTGTGCCATTCAGATGGTGAATTGGCAAAACAAAATATTTATGTGCCTTTTTGAACTGGGTATGTATGATAGAAGGTGCCAGGCGAACTGCTTTATATGAAGAACTGCAATGCTGCTGGGTTTTTCACACTCAACAAAGGACATCCAGCCAATTTGACACAACTGCAGGAAGTATTGGAGTCGACATGGGTCAGTATTAGAGGTCGACCGATTATGATTTTCCACACCCTTACCGATTTATTGGAGGACCAAAAAAAGCCGATAGCGATTAAATTACAACAATAGTGTGATATAGATATAGAGAGAAATAGTCCTATAATTCCTATAATAACTACAACCTAAAACTTCTTACCTGGGAATATTGAAGACTCATGTTAAAAGGAACCACCAGCCTTCATATGTTCTCATGTTCTGAGCAAGGAACTTAAATGTTAGCTTTTTTACATGGCACATATTGCATTTTTACTTTCTTCTCCAAGACTTTGTTTTTGCATTATTTAAACCAAATTGAACATGTTTGATTATTTATTTGAGGCTAAATTGATTTTATTGATGTATTATATTAAGTTAAACTAAAAGTGTTCATTCAGTATTGTTGTAATTGTCATTATTACAAATAAATAAAAAAATCAACAGATTAATCGGTATTGACTTTTCTCATTCAGGTGCCTAAGGTTGAATAGCTCGTTCTCCAATGGTTTGGTGGGGTGACATAAACAAATACAACAGGAATTTATAACCCTAAAGTTGTATGGCAGAATGTAAAGAATATACAGCACCAAGAGCTTGGGTGTCATATAATTGGATATTTTTTATGCATTTATATAAAGTGAAGACATATATTTATCTTTCAGAAAGTAATGTCTCTTTAAAACATGAGTTCCTTGAGAATGAGTGTTAGTAATAGAAAAATGTAATGGTTGTTTCCCATTCCACAAATTACTAAGCACAACCAAATGTTTGCACAGGAGAAAATGTAAAAGAACATTTTTTAATTTTAGATGGCGAATGCGATTTGCTAGTCTAGGCCACATGCAAAATGTAGGTAGGTAGATGTAACTTGCAGGCTTTCATGGTCCTCTATAGACACATTTTCACGAGGCATAACTACCTTGAAAAGAAGCATAGTGTTTGGTTTGTTTATCTTTTATGAGCAACCTATGATTTGGTCCTTTTGATTAAGCTGTTACTATAAGCAGAATGTAGCCACAAGACTGGTTCAAGGGGTCATTCTGAGGTTAGGACACTTGAACTTTAGTTCAACATAAAATTGTATTTGTCAAATGCGCCGAATACAACAGATGTAGACCTTAGTGAAATGCTTACTTACAAGTCCTTAACCAACAATGCAGTTTTAAGATAAATAAGTGTTAAGTAAGTAAAACAATTAGTAAAAACATTGAGATTTTTATTTATTTAAGAGCAGCAGTAAAATAACATTAGCGAGGCTATATACAGTGAGGGGAAAAAAGTATTTGATCCCCTGCTGATTTTGTACATTTGCCCACTGACAAAGAAATGATCAGTCTAGAATTTTAATGTTAGATTTATTTGAACAGTGAGAGACAGAATAACTACAAAAAAATCCATAAAAACGCATGTCAAAAATGTTATAAATTGATTTGCATTTTAATGAGGGAAATAAGTATTTTACCCCCTCTCAATCAGAAGGATTTCTGGCTCCCAGGTGTCTTTTAAACAGGTAACGAGCTGAGATTAGGAGCACACTCTTAAAGGGAGTGCTTCTAATCTCAGTTTGTTACCTGTATAAAAGACACCTGTCCACAGAAGCAATCAATCAGATTCCAAACTCTCCACCATGGCCAAGACCAAAGAGCTCTCCAAGGATGTCAGGGACAAGATTGTAGACCTACACAAGGCTGGAATGGGCTACAAAACCATCGCCAAGCAGCTTGGTGAGAAGGTGACATCAGTTGGTGCAATTATTCGCAAATGAAAGAAACACAAAAGAACTGTCAATCTCCCTCGGCCTGGGGCTCCATGCAAGATCTCACCTCGTGGAGTTGCAATGATCATGAGAACGGTGAGGAATCAGCCCAGAACTACACGGGAGGATCTTGTCAATGATCTCAAGGCAGCTGGGACCATAGTCACCAAGAAAACAATTGGTAGCACACTACGCCGTGAAGGACTGAAATCCTGCAGCGCCCGCAAGGTCCCCCTGCTCAAGAAAGCACATATACATGCCTGTCTGAAGTTTGCCAATGAACATCTGAATGATTCAGAGAACAACTGGTGAAAGTGTTGTGGTTGTGGTCAGATGAGACCAAAATGGAGCTCTTTGGCATCAACTCAACTCGCCATGTTTGGAGGAGGAGGAATGCTGCCTATGACCTCAAGAACACCATCCCCACCGTCAAACATGGAGGTGGAAACATTATGCTTTGGGGGTGTTTTTCTGCTGAGGGGACAGGACAACTTCACCGCATCGAAGGGACGATGGACGGGGCCATGTACCGTCAAATCTTGGGTGGAACCTCCATTCCTCAGCCAGGGCATTGAAAATGGGTCGTGGATGGGTATTCCAGCATGACAATGACCCAAAACACACGGCCAAGGCAACAAAGGAGTGACTCAAGAAGAAGCACATTAAGGTCCTGGAGTGGCCTAGCCAGTCTCCAGACCTTAATCCCATAGAAACTCTGTGGAGGGAGCTGAAGGTGCGAGTTGCCAAACGTCAGCCTCGAAACCTTAATGACTTGGAGAAGATCTGCAAAGAGGAGTGGGACAAAATCCCTCCTGAGATGTGTGCAAACCTGGTGGCCAACTACAAGAAACGTCTGACCTCTGTGATTGCCAACAAGGGTTTTGCCACCAAGTACTAAGTCATGTTTTGCAGAGGGGTCAAATACTTATTTCCCTTATTAAAATGCAAATCATTTTATAACATTTTTTACATGTTTTTCTGGATTTTTGTTGTTGTTATTCTGTCTCTCACTGTTCAAATAAACCTACCGTTAAAATTATAGACTGTTCATTTCTTTGTCAGTGGGCAAACGTACAAAATCAGCAGGGGATCAAATACTTTTTTCCCTCACTGTGCAAGGGTACCGTGTATATACCGTGTATATTGTTTTGAGTTCCTTATTTTGTCGTCTTCCTGTCAGATCAATTCATCTATTACCGCTCTCTCAGGATCCCAACAGACAACACATGCCTGGTCAGCTTACCGTATTTCTTATCATGCCCCATGCCTGTCTCTGTCAGAGTCAGCCACCGTCATCGGTGTCAGTGTTGATATCACCAACACCGAGCTAGTCACTCTGCTGATTCAGGAGTGGCTCCATATTTACTTTGAGAGTGCGATTCCACTATCCCTTGCTCGCATCAACACAGGTTTCTAATCCAGCCCAAATGTGTCACTCACTGCAGCTTTTTCTGCAGCCTCCAGCTAAAAGTGAATCCTGTCTGCAGCTGGGGCCGTGTCCCGGGCCAACAGACTAGAGCACAAAGCTCTAATGAGCCAGACTGCTGGTCCACACAGTTTCTGCTGGGACTCAAGCTGCAGGAGTCATTGGCCCGATGACAATGCTGTCAAACCTCATCCACTTAGTGTGGCTGAGTCAATGTTTCCCCTACCATTACTTGGCATAAGCGGGCAATGAGCGGTGCACCCCCACCTGGCTTTGGTGCTCTGTGCTGAAGAATTTGGCTTCAATTGGAAGAAACTGTGTCAGCACCTCTAGATTTGCTGTGCCTTTGCGCAATTGTGTATGTATGCATTGATGTCTTTCAGAAAAATACATGAATTGTGTAGCCAAGCATGAGCAGGCTTTGTTTACCAGACCATGACAGAGGTGTAGGTGGGTGGTAGAAACTCTCAGGAGGCAAGGTGCAGTCTAAAACTATACACTTTAACTTGTGACTGAGTGAAAGTTTTAATTTAAGGTACATTGTTTGAGCCCTATGTGCTCTCGCTCTCTTAATTTAAAGGGCTTTATTGGCATGCGAAACATGTTTACATTTCCAAAGCAAGTTGAATTGTTAATAAATAAAAGTGGCATAAACAATCAGAAATGAACAGTAAATATTACATTTGCAAATGTTTCAAAAGAACTGAGACATTTTAAATGTTATATTACTGGCTATGTACCGTCTTGTAACAATGTGCAAACAGTTGAAGTACGAAAGGGAAAATAAATAGACATAAATATAATTTGTATTTACAATGGTGTTTGCTTCACTGGTTGCCCTTTTCTTGTGGAAACAGGTCACAAATCTTGCTACTGTGTCACCTAATAAATGTGGGAGTATATCAACATTGGATTTGTTTCTAAATTCTTTGAGGGTCTGTGTAGTCTGAGGGAAATCTCTGTGTCTCGGTCTCTCTCAGTATCTCTGCCCAGCTGAAGGTGTGTAGAGAATCCTGTGCTTGAAGGCTGGCTGATTACTGGAATGTCTTCAAGTATGCCAGTTCAGGACTAGATGATTGTGAGAACGGCCCACAGTAGTCCTATTGTTTCAAGTATCGGGTCAGGCCGCTCTACTTTTAATTTGCCCTAAGGCTTTTACCTCTGTCCCTGAATCAGGTGCTTCAAAACCCTGTGTTTTTCTCATGAAAATGCATGGGAGCTAATTTTGTCTCTTTCTCTCTTCTATAGTTAATAAGCACAAGCCATGGATTGAGACGACGTATCATGGCATCGTAACAGAAAATGACGACAAAGTACTTCTGGACCCTCCACTTATCGCCCTGGACAAAGACGCCCCGCTGCGCTACGCAGGTGAGAGAGGAGCTTTTTCTTCTACACTATCCTGATAGGTCATTTTCTCTGAACCCCTCGGTTCATGGATTCTGTTTTTTCTCTCCTTTCATGTACCATAAGGCGAGGAGAACAAATATAACCATTACAGATTCATTAGATTGAATCATTTGCCAACATTCCAAGTGTACAATGCTGCAAGTCAGTGGTTTGATAGCGAGCAGTCACAAAGATGTTATAATTTATTGTTTTTCATTGGTTACTCATGCTGCTTTGCTCTTCAGAGACTTTTCAGTAGCGAATTGGGGATGCAGTAGCTACACATGATACAATGTTAGCATTCATAGGGAATCTATTTACTTGACGTCTCTATATGATCTTAAACCCACTTTGACCTCTGTAGTATGTGAAGAAGCATCAAGTTAATCTCTTTAATTTACGGCCAAGCTATGTCATCTGTGCTCCTTCTGCAAAGTCCAGTCATACACTCTACGTTAATCTTCTTGAAGTGCACCACCCAGTTTATTTTCCAAATCTGCCAGGGGAGATATTGCATATTAGATTTGTTTTTACCACACAGTGATCCGCAGCTGGTCCCCATATCCACCCTAAGGATCCTTTCATATCCAGATCAATCAGAAGTTTCCCTTTTAATGTTCATCTCCGGGGAGAGGCACAATTAAACTGATATGTGCCAAGGCTGCATTAGGGCACTTTTTTTTGTAATCATACAAGAGATTGACTTTGGCTGAGGTTCAAAGCACCGTGGTATTGGGAATGGCTTTTTCCCCCTCCATCCCATTCATTCTGTGATCTTCAGTACTCCCTACACAACTCTCCTATGTCCCTTGTTGTGCCCTCCATCCCATTCATTCTGTGATCTTCAGTACTCCCTACACAACTCTCCTATGTCCCTTGTTGTGCCCTCCATCCCATTCATTCTGTGATCTTCAGTACTCCCTACACAACTCTCCTATGTCCCTTGTTGTGCCCTCCATCCCATTCATTCTGTGATCTTCAGTACTCCCTACACAACTCTCCTATGTCCCTTGTTGTGCCCTCCATCCCATTCATTCTGTGATCTTCAGTACTCCCTACACAACTCTCCTATGTCCCTTGTTGTGCCCTCCATCCCATTCATTCTGTGATCTTCAGTACTCCCTACACAACTCTCCTATGTCCCTTGTTGTGCCCTCCATCCCATTCATTCTGTGATCTTCAGTACTCCCTACACAACTCTCCTATGTCCCTTGTTGTGCCCTCCATCCCATTCATTCTGTGATCTTCAGTACTCCCTACACAACTCTCCTATGTCCCTTGTTGTGCCCTTGACCCTTTCTTTTTTATCACACATTAAGTGAATTTACTGTATTTAATCAACTGAGATGGGTGTACTGTTTTTCCTCAGAGAAAACACCTAAAGAATACCACAAATGATATTCCTGTTATATTCTAGACTAGAACTTGACCACAATGAAATGGTCCATCTACTCCAGATTGTTCATGTATTTGATTTGAATGACAGGGTGCATAACCCAGCCCAATAGAGAACTCAACGTGAAGAGGAATCAAAATGCCCATTCATTGCACAACGATGGGTTCCTCTTACAGTAGTAAATTGGAGTTCAATGGAGCGCTCCACGCTGCCCTTCTTTGTACGCCACTCACCCCTTTGACGAGGAGGGCAGGGAAAGTGGACAGCGTGTCCCAGCAAAGTACAAACAGGGTTCACTGCAGTGCCACTGTACTCGATGGGATGTGCAGGGATGCTGGATCCACGGCTTGAATGTCTGTGTGAGAATGGTGTGTGGGTGTGTGCCATACGTCATTGGTGTGTGCATGCATCGTTGTGGCTGTGTCAGTCTGTCCATATGTGTACGTGTGGGTGTGTTCACTGGTGCAGCGATGGTAGGTTTTTAAGCTGCGGGAAGCTGAGCACAGCAGCCATAGAAATAGCCAAGCCCGGAACGACATTACAGGGACACAATCTAGGACTCCTGTAGTATTTGGCCACAACAACATTTGGGTTACGTATTCCCTAATGTGACTCTGAGTAGTAGGGACATCTGTACTGGACATTGGAGTATGATGTAGTATGGACATTTTGCCTTAACATGAGATCAATTCCTAATTTTATTCCAAGACAATGAGTTTATGCCAGTTGAATTGATCTGGCTTGTTTGTGTCTGCTTAGTGTACCATTGATACCATTTACCCTGTTATTTTGTATGATTTATCTTCCTTGAAATGTGATTAGTCTTGACAGGAACTCCTGCTGCTGAAGGGGGTGATGAGCTAGCCTAGCTCTCTAAAATCTGTGTTTACATCAGGAAAGGGGGCTGTAGTATAACAAACAGGAGTGCAGTCAGAACAGCTGCTGTAAGAGCCTCTAAGTCAAAGATATTTGTGAAACATCCTTTGACTCCCCCATTGTGAATTTCATATTCTCACATATCCCTAAAACATAGAATTCGGGTTACCACAGAACCAATTAAGTCACCGTTTGGTCTGCTTAACATAATTTGACTACCCCATTGTGGAGTTCACATTGTCACGTATCCCTCAGTTCAGGTGTCGGCCTATTCTTACGACGTCCGCCATCGATGCCCTTTGTATTACCGGTCAAGGGGCCTAGAATCAATACACATTGTGCTGGGATGAGGTCTTGTAGAAAATGTCGGGAGCTTGTAGCCAGAGCAGAGGGCCAAGGCACGCAGGGTAGGCTGTGGGTAGAATTTCCCAAGTCGCAGCTATGCTGTCATTAGGGCTGGGGAGAGCATGGGGTGGGGGGAGGCCCAAGGCTTCCACCGCATGGTTGGTCCTGAACAGAAGCCCCTAATGGGAAATCCATTTCTAATTGTCTAGGTGAAAAATAAACGGACAGCTCACCCCACGAGAGGCCAGGGACACGGGTTGTAAACAATCAACCAAGCAGAACCGGCCTAATGTTAGCTGACCCAGGAGTAAGTTGTGAAGTTGTATCTCAAAGCTCAGTTTGAAATACTGTTTGTCAGATTTTGGTTTAGTAGCACATTTTCTGTGAGTACAGTCTAATGCCAATGGCATAAGAGAGTTTTGATGAACTACGTTTTTATTCAGACTACACAGTAATGAGTAAGTAGTAAGGTAACATAACTTCCTAACAGGTCTGCTGAGATGAATGCTGCATTGTTATTACTGTGTACAAACCTTCTGACGTAGGCTAGTAAGCTACAGTATTATCCTAAATGATTTTGTTTTCTATGGCATTCATCAGGAACTAGCTTGGGCGCTATCCACATTTTCATACCGTTTCTGTACCATCCCAGGGTATACGGTATTACCAAATGTGGACACAAGGGGTGCTATTTAAAAAATATATATCTTTCTATCTTTCTTTCTTTCTTTCTTTGATGAGCAAAACAATTTAGCCAACAGGAGGGGATTGAATGTCTGCTATAACCAAGAAGCTTGATCTTGGCATCTAGCCACTTACTGTTGACTAACCCCATTCCGTACAAATGTGCACAACCACAGCATTCAAGAGACTGTGTTGGCATCAAAATCTGGGGTGTGAACTACATTTCTATTCAAGTGTTGATTGACATGAAAATGGCCCGATTAGTATTGGAGAAAAGTTGAAAAAACTGACCCGTCTGACGCTGTACGTTAAATTGTGTCATGCCGTAACGTAAGGCAAGCATAAAGCAACTCATTCTGTGTCGTACAGCCTGTGTCGTACAGCCTGTGTCGTACAGCCTGTGTCGTACAGCCTGTGTCGTACAGCCTGTGTCGTACAGCCTGTGTCGTACAGCCTGTGTCGTACAGCCTGTGTCGTACAGCCTGTGTCCACCAGGTGTAATGCTCCTCTCGCAGATTAAAAACAAGAAAGAGACAGGGATAGGGTAAGGGGGATACCTAGTCAATTGTACAACTGAATGCATTCATTTTTTGCATCATCACTGCAAGCCATCATGACTCTCAAAAGCCGCGACAGCCGCTGTTTACTTCTAAAGATAACTTTAGCGCCGCCCTAAAACCCTGATTTCAAATTCGACACAAACCTTCAAATAGGTATGTAATGACATATTATATAAATTCTTTATAGTGTTTTATTTACATTTTAGAGGTGATAAGTTGGACAGATCGGGTGAAAAAAGCTGTTTGCCCACACGGCTTATCTCCCCCGTTCCGCCATTTTTAAAAAGACCCTACGGAGCTCATTGCCTTCTTCAGTCATGAAGACACGGGCAGCATGAAGGTCTCGTCATTGATTTTGCTGGAAGGGGGAGAAATTGTGCTTTACAATGGCATTCATATTACAGTTGACCTGGAAGTATTATGTTTTTTGGGCCCTAAATTAAGGTCAATTGTACGTTACAGCGTGATGTACAAAAGTCCGTTAGCTAACTATAGCTAGAAAGTTAGCAAACCAAATGCATAGCTGGAGCCCTGAGCTGGAAATAATTTGACTCATCATAGATTCCTTAGTTAAACTTAACTTATAGTTATTATATTCTTTTTTTACGGTATTGAAAATCATACCGTAGATATTTTGAAATACCCCAAGAAACGGTATAAACTGTATATCGCCCAAGACTACCAATGAAATGCATAAATATTTTGCTGGTTATTGTTGTCTCTTAGCATGTCATGTGCAAAATGGTAAATCTTTGGGCAGTAGAAGCTTTTACTGTAATGTTTCTTTGTAACCTCTTCTTACTTTTCCTCTAAGGAAGAGGGCTTTTTGGGCTGTGTTGATTTGCACGTCAAATTTGATTCCAAACTCTCAATGTGAATGTGTATCCATATATGGCAAAAGTATGTACAGTTGAAGTCGGAAGTAACTGTAAATATACAGTTACTTACACTTAGGTTGGAGTCATTAAAACTCGTTTTTCAACCACTCCACAAATTTCTTGTTAACAAACTATAGTTTTGGCAAGTCGGTTAGAACATTTACTTTGTGCATGTCACAAGTCATTTTTCCATCAATTGTTTACAGACAGATTATTTCACTTATAATTCACTGTATCACAATTCCAGTGGGTCAAGTTTACATACACAGTTGACAGTGCCTTTAAACAGCTTGGAAAATTCCAGAAAATGATGTCATGGCTTTAGAAGCTTCTGATAGGCTAATTGACATCATTTGAGTCAATTGGAGGTGTACCTGTGGATGTATTTCAAGGCCTACCTTCAAACTCAGTGCCTCTTCGCTTGACATTATGGGAAAATCAAAAGAAATCAGCCAAGACCTCAGAAAAAACATTGTAGACCTCCACAAGTCTGGTTCATCCTTGGGAGCAATTTCCAAATTCCTGAAGGTACCACGCTCATCTGTACAAACAATAGTACGCAAGTTTAAACACTATGGGACCACGCAGCCACCATACCGCTCAGGAAGGAGACGTGTTCTGTCTCCTAGAGATGATCGTACTTTGGTGCGAAAAGCCAGACTACGGTTTGCAACTGCACAAAGTGGCAAAATGGCTTAAGGACAACAAAGTCAAGGTATTGGAGTGGCCATCACAAAGCCCTACCTGAAACGTTTGACCCAAGTTAAACAATTTAAAGGCAATGCTACCAAATACTAATTGAGTGTATGTAAACTTCTGACCCACTGGGAATGTGATGAAAGAAATAAAAGCTGAAATAAATCATTCTCTCTACTAATATTGTGACATTTCACATTCTTAAAATAAAGTGGTGATCCTAACTGACCTAAGACAGGGAATTTTTACTAGGATTAAATGTCAGGAATTGTGAAAAACTGAGTTTAAATGTATTTGGCTAAGGTGTATGTAAACTTCCGACTTCAACTGTATCTTGTCCTCTCTGTATAACCTCTGAAATTCAACTTTTCTGACTGACCTGGGTTGATTTTCTCTCCCTTCTTGTAGAAAGTTTTGAGGTGACCTTCACCAAAGAAGGTGATGATGGGCTCTTTCTCCTGTCTTGTGCTCAGTTTTTTATTATTAACCCACTAACGCAAACTAGCATCCGCACTTTTACACACAAACTCCTGCCATGCTCTTTAATCTCCTCCCCATTTGTTTTTAACTTTTACTTTTCTCTCACCCCAAATTTTTGGGAAAATACAACAACTGGATGAAAAGTGTGATGTGGGGCTGCGTGTACTTAGAAATATCTGTGCATGAGACATCCATTGTAGTTTGCAGACCCTAACAGTATTTCAGCCACAATCAGGGAAAAGGTGCTAAAGTCAGGAGTTGGTCTCAAAGATGTCTGTCATTTTGGCAAATTCATCATGAACAATCAACCAAGACTGATATCAAAGCAAATTTGAGACAATTACTTTAAATGAACAATTCTGCCTTGAGTTGAATATTTATTAAGAAAATACAACCTAGTGGAACCCATGCTAAATGTTGGGAAATTAAATTTGATAATGACATTTTTGTCATAGTGTAGTATTATGTATGGACAATAAACAGCACACCAATATCATTGGTGCCTCTCGAAAAAGAACCAAATTGAAATCAATGTGTCGGTATTACTTAAAAAAAATTATATTACAGATAATTTTCACACAATAACCATGATTTTTGACCACTGGCAACTTGTAATTTCTCGATTTTTCAAAGCAAAGTCGCTGAGGTTGTTAATGCAAACTCTCTCTGCTGTGAGGTTTCTGTTGTTGCATCTTTTCCACCACTAATCTCTACCATTAGCATGGCTGCAGTTGTCATTTGATGTGGATGTCAAGCAAGTTGATATTTCTAACCCCAGTTCTCATCCAGTACTTTTGTTTGACTACTGCTATTGTACTGGTTTGATCCTCTATGATTTAATTTTGTATTCATTTCTAAATAGTTTGGGGTGTGAGGCAAAATTGCACAGGAAGACTTCCTTCACTCCAAAATGAACTTTTAATGGATTATTTTAATTTGTTAATTTTGTTTTTCTTCACTGTATTAGGTTTAGTGCCATTTGATACCGGACCACTTTATCATAATCGTTTCATATTACTTCTACTGTAAACGTTTAATATTTTGATTTAGGTTTCCTTTCTTTTTCCTATGTTCACTCCTTCTTTTCTTCTGAAATAGCCCTGTAATTTATAGCCTGACAGTGAAATGCACCGATTTTAATATCTTGCTCCAATATTGGCTTTGCACTCCCTCTTCGTTTTGGTTTGGTTTGATTAGTTTAATTGTTGTGATGTAAAGTACTCCTGTGAAATGCCTGTCCACATATTTATTGGTTTCAACATGCATGACTGGATGGGATGTGATCAGTCAGCCCACTATTATGCTAAATGTCCCCACTCCCCCTCCCCTCCCCTCAAGTACTCACCCATACAACAATGCTTCTGGCTTCCTCCACAGACACCCCCTGCCCCCAAATGTACAAATCCCTGGCTGCCAAAACCTTTGGCTGTTCCTTATTTAAGTTTGTGTATACATAGTGTTTTATTACTAATATGACTTTAGACTTCAACAAGGAACTTTCCCCTTCTAAACAAACACTTTTTCGATTCTTGACCTGTTCAGGTGAGATTTGTGGCTTCAGGATCCATGGGCAGAATGTTCCCTTTGAGGCAGTGGTCCTGGACAAGTCCACGGGTGAGGGAGTCATTCGAGCTAAGGACAAGCTGGACTGTGAACTCCAGAAGGAGCACACCTTCACCATCCAGGCCTATGACTGTGGAGAGGGCCCCGACGGAGCCAACATGAAGAAATCTCACAAGTATGTCTGACTCTGCTCCGTAGTGCCTCAGGGCCCCGTACTGGGACCAATTTGCAAAGTCAACACTTGTGCCACAGTGTGTGCAATTTCTTCCCGCCTTGACTCAATTTTGTTCGAATGACCTTATCTTAGTGTGGGTAGGACATTCTGCTGGTGCCAGCAGTCCTTTTAAAATTAGATTGATGCGATGAGTCCATCAATCAAAATTCACTTTGCAGTCTATGAATTTGATAATTGCCAACATATTCAATCAAGTAAAGGTTGGAAGGAAAATGTGCACAATAATGGTGCATTTCCATACAGGATTTTCCCCAGTGTTTTACCCAAAAGGCTCAGACTTTTCTGTGTCCATCTACGCGGGCCCGCACCCATGTCTCACTGGGCATGGCTTCGGCAGACCTGCTCTCAGTTGGGGCCAGAGCCACACTTCAGCTGGCATTTATACTGAACAAAAATATAAATATAAAGTGTTTGTCCCGTGTTTGATGTGCTGAAATAAAAAAAGTCCCAGAAATGTTCCATATGCACAAACATTTCTTTCATATTTTGTGCACAAATTTGTTTATATCCCTGTTAGTGAGCATTTATCCTTTCCCGAGATAATCCATCCACCTGACAGGTGTGGAATATCAAGAAGCTGATTAAACAGCATGATCATTACACAGGTGCACCTTGTGCTGGGGTAACTAAAAGGCCACTCTAAAATGTGCAGTTTTGTCACACAACACAATGCCACAGATGTCTCAACTTTTGAGGGAGCGTGCAATTGGCATGCTGACTGCAGGAATGTCCACCAGAGCTGTTGCCAGAGAATTGAATGTTAATTTCTCTACCATAAGCCGCCTCAACGTTGTTTTAGAGAATTTGGCAGTATGTCCAACCGCCCTCACAACCGCAGACCACGTGTAACCACGCCAGCCCAGCACCTCCACATCCGGCTATTTCACCCGCGGGATCGTCAGACACCAGCCACCCGGACAGATGATGAAACTGAGGTGTATTTCTATCTGTAATAAAGCCCTTTTGTGGGGAAAAACTCATTCTGATTGGCTGGGCCTGGATCCCCAGTGGCTATCTGTGAACTTTAACACCTTCTCACAGAGCAACTGTTTTGATTATGTAGAGGTATTTCATATGCTTTGGCAATGTAAACATATGTTTCACATGCCAATAAAGCTCCTTAAATTGAACAGAAATTTAATTGGTGGTTGATTCTGCTCTTCACAAGTCCTCACTGTCAGCCCTAGCTATGGAAACACAATATCCCTAGTATAATCCTAGTATAATATAAGGGTGTATACAATAGTGTAACACTTTTTTACTTTTGAGACAAGAAGATGAGTACTGTCTCCAATCTCAGAGGTCTCCCTTGCCCACATTGAGCCATCCTTCCTTACTATCCTTGATTATGTTAGTATAATCAAAGTTATCCAGCTGTAATGCAACATTATGATAAATTGTGATTGGCTGCAATACAGCCATCCAAAAATTGTTATTGCACCGATTACTTAGTCAGGTAAGCAGAGACTAATGTTATTCACAGAAGCTTGTGTGATGGATGTATCTTTTTGGTTGGTCAGTCTGTCGTCACCAGTTTAACTTTGACCCCACCAGGGCCACTGTCCACATCCAAGTGAACGACATCAACGAGTATTCCCCAGTGTTCAAGGAGAAGTCCTACAAAGCCACGGTCATCGAGGGTAAGAAGTATGACAGCATCCTGAAGGTGGAGGCAGTGGATGCCGACTGCTCATTCCAGTTTAGCCAAATCTGCAGCTACGAGATCGTCACCCCAGATGTGCCCTTCACTGTTGACAAGGATGGTAAGGACCCCGACGTAGCTTCCCAACCCTGCCGCCTGCCAAAAAACAAACTGCTTAAAAATAGATCAGAGCTGCGATTCTTATTGACCTAGACCAATTGTTTTATTGATCTCGGCAAACAGTAAGTCTGTCATTTTTTTATTCAGCACTTTGCCTTTGAAGTGTAGGCTTGCACCTTGAAATGCCAATCTCTGTATTATGATAATCCCTTGCGTGTCTAATCTGATTTTAGAAGTTGGGCTTTGATTAGCACTGTTTACTTTTGTTCTTAGCGCACCTGTAGCCTGTTGGCATTCCATCAATGAAAAGCTCAAATCAGCTCAATTCTTTTTTTTTTTTTTTTTTCTTCACTCAGGCTTCATCAAGAACACAGAGAAGCTGAACTACAGCAAAGAGCGCATGTACAAACTGACGGTGACTGCCTACGACTGTGGGAAGAACCGCGCCTCAGAAGATGTGCTGGTCAAGATCAACATTAAGCCCACCTGCAAGCCCGGCTGGCAAGGTAGCAAAGGCCCTACTCTATCAGTAACTCTCAAACGGCTTCAGGATCTGTTGGTGTGTGGGACTCCAAGGCTAAAGTTTACAGTATACCATTGGAAAGAGGTCGTTCAACCCTCAAGCTTATCCTCTCTTAGCTAGCTTCAGAATCACTGCCTAATGAATGAACAGAGTATCGGCTGCAAATGTCTTATACCATTATTTGTAGTGTTGCGTCTAAACATGTTGCTCATTTCTCTTCTCTCTTTCACGTTCTCTCCTTCTATACATCTCTCTTTCTCAGGTTTCAACAAGAGGATTGAGTACGAGCCTGGCACAGGCAGTCTGGCCCTTTTCCCCAGCATGCACTTGGAGACCTGCGAGGAGCCAATCACCTCCATCCAGGCCAACATCGAGCTGGAGACCAATCACATCGGAAAGGGCTGCGACCGAGACACCTACTCTGAGAAGTCCCTGCACAAGCTATGCGGTGAGAAACCCTAAACCTACAACAAAACAACCATGATATACTGTAGCTCAGAGCATGTATCTCTGCTAATCAAGCAATGTGCCAAACAACATCCATTCCTCGTAATGCAGTCCATTCCAAAATAACCTACCCTCAGTGAACAAAGTGGATTTGATTTGTTGACATGATGTAATTGTTAGCTGGGGAAAACGAGTCATCGCTTTTCTCATCTGTAGCATTGTGTATTTGTGTCTAAACCTGGCATTCGGTGTGTGTGTGTGTGTGTGTGTGTGTGTGTGTGTGTGTGTGTGTGTGTGTGTGTGGTCTCTCAGGCGCCAGCGCTGGCACGGTGGAATTACTGCCTGCACCAAGCAGCTCTGCCAACTGGACGGTGGGTCTGCCCACAGACAATGGGCATGACAGCGACCAGGTGTTTGAGTTCAACGGCACCCAGGCCATAAAGGTGCCCGAGGGCGTGGTGAGCACCAGCCTGAAGGAGCCCTTCACCGTCTCTGTGTGGATGAGGCACGGCCCCGGGGCCAGGGAGAAGGAGACCATCCTCTGTAACTCGGACAAGACCGGTACGCTACCCTCTACTCACTGTAAAACATACCCCATGTGGTGTACTCCGTTGAGCCTGTCTGGAGTGCTGGTACGATGGGGTTTGCACTTTTGGGACTATTCCATTGTGCCTGGCAAGCTCAAACGAGCACAGCTTAGGAATGTGAAAGAAATAATTAGGGTTATGATTCGTACCAAGGTCTGATACCTCATACATCAATAGACAGTATTTGTCCTCTCGTGATAGGACCAAAATTCTGGCAACTTTACCAAAATTCCCAGGTTTTCTTGACATCATGGTTGGAGGATTCCAGATTTTCTGCTCATTCTATTTTGATTTCTGTGAATCTTCCATCTGGGATTTTTGGAGAACTTGGGAATATTGGAACGTTACCGGAGCTTGGCAAACCTACCTTTAACCCTAATCTGGTGCCCATCCCACAGAGATGAACAGACACCACTACTCCCTCTACGTCCACAACTGTCACCTCATCCTGCTGCTGCGGCAGGACCCCGCAGAGACGGAGAACTACAAACCAGCGGAGTTCCACTGGAAACTGGACCAGGTGAGCTGCCACACTTTTAATTTAATTTGGGGTAAAACTAATGCATACACCAAACAAGATGCGTTTGCATTTGATCACAGAGGATAACACTTCAAAGCATCAATTAAAACACTTATTTTCGTGGTCTGCTTGGTCACCAGGACACAACCAAGACGCCCCTTTTTCAACACCACACCTCAAGACAGTTTGACTGTAGTAGTAGTTACTTTGTCCCAGATTTGACTAGTGAGAATGTCCCAGAACCCCACAACAACCAATGATTTTCAGCTGCCTCTCAAAATCATAGCAAAATTCCAAATGGTTTGTCCATTAGCACAATCAGTTTTGTCATTGCCATAACAAAGCCGTTTATGAGGACTCTAGAATGAGAGCAGGGTAGTAGAACATATGCAGAATGAGCTCTTTGCCATGTCTACCTCATCGTGGCCTCGACTAGGCTCCAACCCAGTCAATATTTCATTGATTTCTTGCATCTTCTCTCAATGCCTCATTCTCAAATCGTATTGGAGAAGAAAGTCAGAAGGGAGGGACCTAGGACAATAAGGTTGAGAAGGAGGCGAGGAAAGACTCATTTAGATAGAGTTGACTTTCACCTCCTGCCCCTTCTCCTCTCTCTCTCCCTCCAGGTGTGTGACAAAGAGTGGCACCACTACGTGCTGAACGTGGAGTTCCCCTCCGTGGCTCTCTTTGTAGACGGGGCCACCTTCGAGCCCTTCCTGGTCACCGAAGACTACCCCCTGCACTCCTCCAAGATCGACATGCAGCTCACTATCGGGGCCTGCTGGCAAGGTAAACTAGCCTGGTCCCAGATCTTTGTGCTATCACCAAACATTTGGAGTTGACATGATAACTCAAACAGATCTGGGACCAGGCAAGACACAGCGGGAATGTTGGTGAAAACAGACAAAAGCATGTCTTAAGATATTATCTTAACAACAAAAATAAATCCCTTATCAGGATGTTTTAAGATGTCATCCTTTAGCTTACATGGCAATGAATGTATCAGCTAAGACACCAGTATTGATCTTTGAGTTTATATTCATAGTTACTAAGGAAAAATGCTAGAATAAGGCTTTCTGTTTGAGAATTCGTTTTTTTTCTGTCCATTTTTTTTCATTGATATACAGTGGTAGTAGTTCTCCTTGTTTTGTTTATGCCTAAAATGTGTACATGTAATTGTTCTGATATACCGTACATACAGTATTAACTCTTTCCCTGCTACCAGGATGATGCACTATGAGTTCATGTGTAACATCAAACCAACCTCTCCTGATTCTCAATCCCTTCCCCCCTGCTTTCTTTCCCTGAACTCTCTCCTGTACTCTCTACAGACAACCCAGGACATGACAAAGACAATGAGACAGTCTCTGAGCCTTCCACAGGTTGCTCAAGTCTTTCCCTTACTCCTTAATATGTGCCATTTGTCCATCTTGTTAATGGCATCATCATCATCATCACCCCCGACTAGAATGTCTTCCACATTCTAGCTGCACGAGGAATGATTCTCTAACTCTACATTTCTAGCATGAGACAGTCTGCGTAAGACTGGATGCAACATATTCCTGGATGGCTTTTTTTGTATCACTTTGATATTTCTATTATTCATAAGCCAATGCAGTATTCTCTCAATTTCGCCTTCAGACGGTGCTCTCTATTACCCGATGCAGTATTTGGAGATGTTTAACGTTTCGGTGCATGACCTTGCGTAAGGAGCTGCGGCTCCAGAGTATCTGATGACAATAATGCTCAGCTTGCGACACAGCGATTCTGCTGCTGGCTGCAGGACAATGTGACCTTGAGAGAGGCGAGGCCAGATTTGCGTTGCAGTGACGCAGCCACAGCAGACCCATCCTCATGCATCAAGTCCCTGCACAATATTCACCTCGAGCTTACGATTTTCACCTCAAGAAATGCACCAGTATATTGAAACGAGTTAACAATAAATCAAGAACCATAACTGATAGGATACATCGCAGCTAGCACTAAATGATCTGAGAACCATATGTTTCTTAGAGCTTGGTGAGAGCATGGTTGTCTTATGGTTATTTTGGACGTACTGCCGACGTTGCATACAAACTTTCTTGGAATGGTGCAGGATAGTTGCTTGGCTTTGGAACATTCTCAGCACATTTAAGGAACTTGACAAAAAAAAAAAAAATTACTTTAACAGAACGTTTCCAAAAAGTTCAAACATAGTTACATTTAATTTAAATGTTGGTAATATTCTAGGAACGTTCTCCAACTGGTTTGACCATTAGAACGTTCCTAATGGTTGTATTTAAAGTCATGTTCTCAAATTATTCTGAGAACGTAAAAAAAAATGGTCCATTACAAACTACAAGAAAACCTTTGTAACGTTCAGAGAACGTTCTAAGAATGTTGATTAAAAACATACATTCTGTTCTCTGTGTCAACCAAACACTCTTTATCCTCTCTTGTTAAATGTGTTCAGGTGTGTTGGCTGGGGCTACTAATTGGCCACCCCTGATCTTAATGAGAGCTTCCTTCCTTTGAAATAGGGCCTGTTTGAATAGACTAAAATTAACAGCTTTGTATGAGTTTAAAAAACATGGTATGCTGGTGGCACAGTGGACAAATTGCATGGATGGAGAACAGAAGTTCAAAGGTTCGAATCTCACTGACCGCGCGCAATAAAACAATGTGTTTGCACTAAACAAATTAATTTCCATCTTTGCTTGGAGTTCAGAACAGTTAGCCCAAACTAAGCTAGCAGTGTTATTTAAAAGTCTTATTGAAACATTCAGTGAAAGGTATTGAAAAATAACCTTTACATTTCATGAAAAACATTTTAGAGAATGTTCTGTTATTTAATTACCTTCAAATAACCTATAATTTCCATTCTCATAGTGTTAATTAAACATCCCAGGAAAACTTTCAGGGAATCATAGTAAAACGTTCTCAGAACCCCCCTGCAACCTAAAAAGGAATGTTCCCAGAACAGGCAAAATGTTTACTTCCGTTCTCAGAACGTAAAAAAAAAAAAATGTCAGTTTTACCGTCGGGAAACTTATGGCTTCATCCCCAGAACCAATGGGAAGGCAAAATCTTACGTTCCCTCAGCTTCCAAGGAACCAAATGTGCTAACTGGGATGTAAGTCACATTTAAGATTTTCCTCACAACCGATTTGTAGCAAAAGTATATTGGAAAAACATAAATTATATTGAAATAACAAGAATCACCATAGCCTGGTGGGATACATATTGGTATGAAAATGTATGTAAGATTATAACATTTGAAGTGAAGACATTGAACCGATTCCATGACAGCATGCCCCCCCCCCCCTCCAATCCATTGTTTTTTCCACCATCAAACTGCAAATTGGTGCATGTTTGGCTGGAGGCCTGTATCAGCTCATCCGTCATCCATTCTCAGGCCTTTTAAGGGCACACATACTAACTTGCATGAGAGCGCCAGTCACGCGGCCTTTGCTGCACATTCAGATGGCATGCTTCAAACCGCTGGCCCAGAAAAGGTCAGTCTGCAGATTTATACGCCTGGCTGACTGTGTGTGTGTTTTCTCCTCCGCTCTTCGCTGGGTCCAGGCGGCAACGCTCGCATGTCCCAGTTTTTCCGGGGGAATCTGGCCGGCCTGATGATCCGTTCGGGAAAGCTGGAGAACAAGAAGGTGATCGACTGCCTGTATACCTGCAAGGAGGGCCTGGATGTGCAGCTGCCTGAGGAGGTGGCCTCAGCCGTCAAGGTGAGAGGTCTAGCTATAGCCTGGGAGGCTGGAGGGGCTCTGGGGTGAAGTTTCCCCTCTGTACAGATCTAGGATCAGCTTTCCTAACCTTAAAGGGATAGTTCACAAAAAAATGTTTTTACACATACCATGTAAGCAGTCTATGTACAAGGTATGACAGCAATCCATGCCTTTAGTTTCCCTGGCAGTGGCTGGCGCTGTTTGGTGAGCTTCACAATCTATTTTTGATACTTTGGATGATTTCGACATGATGCGCGAAAAAGGCTAATATAGTTCCCATGACTTGAATGGGATTTCTGCCACAAATGCTGAAACGTTAGCATTGGTAAACTTCCAGGGAAACGAAACCAAAGCAGTGAACTATCCCTTTAACCGGGCTACAAAGTCCAGTGGATTTGGTGTACCTCTAATATAGTCACATTTATAACAATACAACTTGCTTTAAGTTATGGGACTAAGGGCTAAAAGAGAGTACATTGAACATGAGTACAGCCCTAAGAGGGGCTTCAGTCTTCTAGCAATGACTTTGATATGTGGCTTTTTTCTCCTACTAAAGTGAATGACTGTAAGTTGCTCTGGATAAGAGCGTCTGCTAAATGACTAACATGGAAAATCAACCGTTGGGGCTCACTCTGCCGCCATCACCTCTTCTCTCCCAGGTGGCGTTCAACCCCAACCAGTCGTCGCTGACCGTGGAAGGCGATGACATTGAGGCTTTCGACAAGGTCATGCAGCACATCTCCTACCTGAACTCACGCCAGTTCCCCACCCCCGGCATTCGACACCTCCGCGTCTCCACCACCGTCAAGTGAGTGTCCCGTGCCATCAATAAACACTTTGGCCCCATATACACTTTGGGTCAGTTTCCCAGACACAGATTAAGCCTAGCCCTGGACTAAAACATGTATAGAGATTCTCCATTAAGCATGCTTTTTAGTCCAGGACTAGGCTTGATCTGTGTCCGGGAAACCAGCCCTGAATGATATAATACAGTGTCTGTGCACCAGACTACTTGGTACAATAAGACAGAAATATGGCTACTGAGTTTGGCTGTTTAGCCAGGCTTACCAATATATGCTTTATGATATTATACATTTTGTGTCAGTGAAAGATGATGATATTTAAATGGTAAATCACTGACATTTTTAAAAGGTGCTGCTTTACACTCAAATAAAGATTCAAAAGGTTATTTATTCAAAGGGAATTTAATCAAAAACATCTGAATAGAAAGGTAAAATGGAGGGTAGTGTGTACCTGCATTTTACAAAGTGAATTCAACATGAAAGTTAAAATGGTAAGATAGAGGTGAAAAGAATGAAAGACTGCTTCAAGTGAACTGCAAACTGTTTTAAAGTTTCACAGTATAGCCAATCAAATGGTCCCCTGCCATATTTGCATGCACTTAGAAAGACAGAGGATATTTTTCTTGCATATTGCATGCAAACTAAACAAATGTTTATACTTAAAGATAAAAAAGGCCAAATTGAATGTCATGGCTAATGTACTGCTTATATTAGACTGAAATGGAAATATCAATTGAAATGGACCTAATCTGAAACCGTTGGCTTGCTAGGTGCTTCAATGAGGAGACGTGCATCTTGGTACCGGAAGCGGCGGGATACGTGATGGTGCTGCAGCCCGAGGAGCCCAAGATCAGCCTGAGTGGCATCGACCACTTTGCCCGCGGCGCTGCAGAGTTTGAGAGCCCTGAGGGCGTGACTCTGTTCCCCGAGCTGCGCATCGTCAGCACCATCACCCGCGAGGTTGAGGCTGAAACCGAGCCAGAGGCCACAGAGGCCACAGAGGGGGCGGAGGACGACCCCACAGGTACTAAGACGTACCACCCTACTGTAGATCATACGTCCATACTTTAAATAGGTCCACCTTAATGTAAATCAGGGGTAGGCAACTAGATTCAGCCGTGGGTTTATTTTTGTCGGAGGGAATGGTCAGGGAGGACGTAGAATAATGATAATTTGTACACTGAAATTGACCACAACTACTGTAAGCCCAAAAAGAGAATGTATTTCAAAAGAACAATCATTTCATACCTCGAATACATTGAGACACGATCACGTCTCTTTTTTTATTTGTGTGAATACTTAGTTAGGAACAGATTTCCTCAATTAAACACATTTTTTGCTTAATTCGTTGTTTTTTAAATATTTTTTTACCCAAAAAATGGAATAACTTGGGGGAGCCAAAACATTATTTTTTTTTAAACACTCTGTAGATTGTGTACCACCTTACAGTTAAGGAATGTTTCTAAACCTTTAAGGTTTCTCAACCAGCAAGCTATGGTCCCTCTTCTTTGAAGTATCCCCTTAAATTAAAACCAGCTCTTGAAAACTGACAAACTGTCAGTCAGCCAACCATCTCAGGGACCTGTTTGTATCATCCCAGGGACCATTGGCGGTCTACAGATCAGAGGTTGGCTGTAGATACAGTGCCTTCGGAAAGTATTCAGACCTTGACTTAAAAAAAATAATAAAAATACATTACAGCCTTATTGTAAAATTGATTAAATATAAAGGAGGGAGGCTGAGAGAGATGGAGAAAGAGAATGCAAGAAAGGGAGGGGGAGCGATCCAGAGATTGAAAGAGACAAAGTGCCCTTGTGGAAAAACAAGCCATATGGGAAAACATCCCCGAACAACACACCACATACATTTGGAGGAGCACAGAGTCATCCACAGAAAATACCACAGCCAAGATCATGGTTCAGGGCATTTCATTTGAACTCAAAGTGGTTGTTCTTCCCTACAATTGCAGAGACTGGGCAGATCCGAATTGCTTTCAATCGGAAATATTGGTTCAGGCAGACATGGATGCTCATTTTAGATGCCCTTGTGTCCCTAAGGGCAAATCTGGAGGAGACCCCAATGCACGGGGATTAATTGTACTGGCTGAATTGAATTGGGTTGATATTGGCCAGACCCTGGTATATATCCCAGTGGAAACAAGTAGATAACACAGAGGATTAGGCCACCAGTGGCAAGCTGTGGGAGGGAGGAGGAGGGAGCTGTGGGAGGGAGGAGGAGGGAGCTGTGGGAGGGAGGAGGAGGGAGCTGTGGGAGGGAGGAGGAGGGAGCTGTGGGAGGGAGGAGGAGGGAGCTGTGGGAGGGAGGAGGAGGGAGCTGTGGGAGGGAGGAGGAGGAGGAGGGAGCTGTGGGAGGGAGGAGGAGGAGGAGGGAGCTGTGGGAGGGAGGAGGAGGAGGAGGGAGCTGTGGGAGGGAGGAGGAGGAGGAGGGAGCTGTGGGAGGGAGGAGGGAGCTGTGGGAGGGAGGAGGAGGAGGGAGCTGTAGGAGGGAGGAGGAGGAGGGAGCTGTAGGAGGGAGGAGGAGGAGGGAGCTGTAGGAGGGAGGAAGCTGTGGAAGGGAGGAGGAGGAGGGAGGGGTTGTTTACTACTCAAGCTTTATGGGAGGGGTTATTTGACCAGCTACGACATCTGTTCATCTATTTGGTCTGATAAAGAACAAGTCAGGGAGTGCTAGAGAGAAGAGGGAAAAAAATCGAAACAGAAGAGGGAGAGCGAGAGAGAATGAACTAGAGAGGGAGGCTGAGAGAGATGTGGAAAGGGGAGAAAGAGAATGCAAGAAAGGGAGGGCGAGCGATCTAGAGATTGAGAGAGACAAAGTGCCCTTGTGTAAAACAAGCCATATGGGAAAACAGGGCTTAGAGGTCTACTACCGCTGTTGCCTACCAGCACTGCTGTTCTCATTACCTCTGGTTGATAAACAATGTACTGGACATCATGGGCTGGTTTCCCAGACACAGATTAAGCCTTGTCCTGGACTGAAAAGCTCCATAGTTACCTTTTTATTTTCCTGATATTAAGCAGGTGGTTTCTTTGAAATTACTATTATCCATTGTTACCACATAGTTTCTTAGTAAATACCACCTGTAAAATAAAGCGTAACCACCATCGTCAGTGGAGAATGTCCATTGAAAGTATGTTTTAGTCTAGGACAAGGCTTAATCTGGTTCTGGGTAACAAGCCCCAATAGCTCTGTTAAGAAGCTCACATTTTAACAGTGACAATATTCTCTCAAAATTCAAAGGGCTTTATTGGCATGGAAAGTGTTACCACATACATTTCCACAGCAAATGTACAGATTTTATTTTAAATCAATCTTCTTCCCGCCTCTTTTCTCAGTTCAAGAGACGGTAGTGTCGGAGGAGATCATGCACAACCTGGACACATGTGAGGTGACGGCGCTGGGCGATGAGCTGGACGGAGAGCATGAGACCTTGGAGGTGGACCAGGCCCAGGTCCAGCAGCGCGGCCTGGAGATGACCTCCTCCAACCTGGGTCTCGTCCTGACAGGTTGGTCTAGGATGGCTAGGCTAAGCTAGACTAGGCTGTTTGGCTATGGTAGACTAGGCTAGGCTAGACATTTTTCCCCATAATGCATGAAAAACATATCCTTCATCAACCCTCCTGTCTGCTTTGTGCTAACAATGAGTGCCGGACCTGCCTTTAGCTACATTTTCCCTCCCTAAATCTGTACTTGACAAGCCTCCTCTCCATGTCCCAGGCGTCAACACCATGGCCAACTATGAGCAGGTCCTGCACCTGATTCGCTACAAGAACTGGCACACAGAGGCTCTCTTTGACAGGAAGTTCAAGCTGTTCTGCTCCGAACTCAACGGCCGCTACATTAGCAACGACTTCAAGGTCGAGGTATGACTGAGCGTTTACTGTTTATACCTCACCCATACGGCAACTGCTGTCACTTCTTCAGTATAGAGACTGATGGAAAATAATCCCTAGTCACTGTGTTAGGGATATTAACCCTTTTGTGACAAACAATTATGAACAACAATTGGTGAAGTGAACAAGAATATGTAACAATGTTTAAAAAAAGGAAAGACGTATGGATAAGCTTCAGTAACACTTAACACTTTGACTCTGTGATCTGTCTGTAACTCTGGACTTTTTCTTTGTTTCTCTCTCTCGCTTTCTCTTTTTGTGTGCATGCATATGCCTACCGCCAGGTCAATGTGATCCACACAGCCAACCCCATGGACCATGCTAATAATGCCATGGTGCAGCCCAATTTCATCAACCCAGTGCACCACGCCTCTGTGGACCTGTCTGGACACAACCTGGTCAACGCTCACCAGGCTTCAGGTAAACCACTAATGCTAACCTCACTCATTAGCCTGTCTGTGCAAGTGAGGCGAGTGTGTGAATAAAAATGGTATATATGAAAAGATTAAGTAAAACTTGAACCACTTGTAAAAATACTGAACAACCTTAGTACAACATGTTTGCCTTTTGGTATAATGGTTCTGGGATGACAGTCACAGGGGCCTCAGAGGCCTTGTCAGGGACCCCCTTAACTAAATTGGTGTCATAACCACTGAAAGCCTGTCCCGGCTGAGTTTTAGGCCCAGTTAATTTCTCAGAGGCATAGTTCTGCTATTTTTTATAATTTATGTGTTAACTGAAATATATTGCAGTCTACTAAAGTAATCAGACCTATTCTTACTATAACGAACTGCTTCAGTTTCTATTCAGCTTTAATTTGACATTTAACACATCTCCCACTACCATACGAATATTTTTAGACAGCTGAAGCAAGCACACACATTTTCTTGTTTAGGCATATTTATCTTACCTTAGAAGTGTTTACTTTGCAGGCTGACAAACATCTATTGAGATGCAATGTCAACTTGAAGTATCTACAAAACAAGTTTTGCAGTCACCTAACCAAAAAGAAAGGCTACAGCCAATCATTTTTCCTAAATTGAACAGTTTAGGAAAATTGAACAGCGATTGAACAGTATCCCAGCTACTACAATGGAGAAGTGAGTTCTTCCTTTCGTCAAAAATAATAGATTAAAATAATCGATTCACATGAATCAAATAAATCATAAAAAAATGTAAAACAAAAAAATTATTTAATGTGATGTGGGGCATCCGTTAAACAGTAAATCAAGTTTGTTAGGCATTAGCTTTAGCATAATTAGCCTCTTTGGGCTAGCTGGCCAATATGTATCATAAGCACGCAATCTACACAAGCCTTCTATTTAATCAAAACTGCAAAAGTGGGTGTGCTGTGTCAACAGTCTGTCTCAGTCCACACTGAGGTATACACAGCTTGAATTCAAATAAATATAGATTTATTTTGTATTTATTTAATTAATCCAAACTTCCCTTTTCCCTGTACGTGGTGAATGCGGTTTTGTGGCAACCCGAAGTGGCCTAGACACTGCTTTGGAATGAATAGTAATCCATAGATTTAGAATACCAGAAACACTAAAACTCTGCCTTTTTTATTTCTATGATACACCTATCTTAGATTGGACAATTCAAGACCCCCCATTTCCTCCCACAATACTTGCTGTAGATTCTTTTACTCATCTCTTGTTAAAGTTAATCCCAACCTCGTAATCAAACAGCCAATCTGTTAAATGTTTTGCTCTGGAATAAATAAATAAATCCCTCTTGGTCAGGCCGGGGCGAGCTTTTCCCATAGATTTAAGTAAATTAACCAAAAGTAGGGCACACATGAAATATTTATCGCTTGCCTGGTTTTTAATTTGGGGATTACATTTGAGTGCCGTTGGTCCTTCTGCGACATCTGGACGGCCAGGAATCTGAGCACAACCTTTTCTGTTTTATTTTTTTGAGGGTTGTAATCTCCAGTGCTGAGAGTGCTTAATAAACCATGTAGCCTACATGACAGGGCTATTACATACTTTTGTACTCGTGACCAGATAAGAGTAGAGAAGGTTGGCAGAGGACACTCAAAATCTAAGAGGAGATATACATTGTTATTAGCCAGTTGTCTGACGTAACAATGCTAAAGTCAGGAAGAGTAATCGCACAACCTGACTCCAATGCATCGTAATACTCTACTAAAACCCCATCAAGACTGAGAGATTACACCAGGGCCCTTTATTTATCAGGCATCTCAAAGTTGGAGTGCTGATCTAGGATGTCTATAATAATCGGATTCATGATGATCTTAAAAGGCAAAACTGATCGTAGATCAGCACTTCTACTCTGTGACACTTAGTAAATGGATCCAGGTCCAACGGTCCTCCATTATGATCACACAATGTGACAGCGCAACAAAAGACCAAAGGGGGTTTACACCCACACCCTCGTGTGTGTGTGTGTGTGTGTGTGTGTGTAAAAGTGGCTTTTGATTCTTTACAATGTGTAGATCCTTTTCTTCTTCTTTCAACCTAACAATGATGAAATCCCCATAGAGTTTTTCTATCAGAAAATCTCTTTATTATACAATATAGAATACAGGCATAAACATAATGGTACATTACATTTAGCAGAAACAGAATACCAAGATGCTGAGTTGAATTGTAGTGTACAAACATCAACAACCACATAAAAACAGTTCAACTTCACACTAAATATCTGAGCTCATGTCCAGTTGATGAGGTGGTCCTCATGTTTTATCATAATAATTGATATACTTGGTGAAAGAGACCGAGGCACAGAGAGGGAGCAGGGAAGCCTGCTTTAGTTGCTGCTACTCTTCTAACCGACACTGGGAGACTGGTTGAATTGTCATAGAGATGGACTTGAGGGAATCGCTGCTACTTTTCCAGTTGTACCAGGTAGAAACCTGGCTGTGTCACATACCCCCACATATAGACACCATTTGGGTTGGCAAAATGGCAGGCATTGTATCAAAATCCAACCATCAAGGTTACCACACAACTTGAAGAATGTCCATCTTGGTGAAAGTGGACAACTTTGATCCGCTGTGGTAGGTTAAGGAATCACTGAAGAAAAAATGTGGAAACTGAGTTTAGTAAAATACTATATACATCTTCTCAAGCTGACAGTCCCCGAAATCAGGCACTAGAATTACTTAAAAAAAATATATGTATGTTCACATGACTTATTTTATTGATTTCCCACCGTTTTATAAGTCAGCCATCCAGACCTTTCTAAGACCATGTAAAGGTCCTCTGTTGAATAAACTTGCATTTGCCTCCCTCTGGTGGTCGGCTGCATCATTACACTGATTTATATTGCTTCACTGCAATGTTACGTCAAAGGGGCGGTCCTTAGAAAAACATTTATCCAGCTCGACTTCTTCACAGCACAATATGGCATTGCAATCGCTGATTTTGTCTCGAGCAGCTGGATCTTAATACATTACTTTCATAGCTCTATGATAAGGAATGCGACATACACACTTCCTTAAACCTAAAATAAGTGAAGAAGTAATGTTATGTGGAAGTCACACATTGCATATGCTCAGAATTAGGGATGCACCGATAAGACATTTTTGGCTGATACCGATATCTGATATTTTCCTTGCCAAAAAAAGCAATACCGATATTACATTTTTTTGCGGCCTTTTAAGCATTCTAGTACAGTTAAATAGTTGAAACACACACACTGACCAAAAAGTTATTTTGTTGGCATTTACGTATATCCCCATTACCAGTAAATCATAATCAAAACCTATTTCACTTATTTGCTGTGCTGTTTCGTTGTTCATTTGTTCAGTCGTTTCATTCTCAACCAGGATTTCATCATAAGTGTTAAGGAGTGAAGTTTCAGCTCTGTCTGTCCATGGCCTCTCTTCCTCTGGGCGCACTGTCACTGTGTCCGTTTCCATCTTGTCCAGCTGTGTCTGTAACATTTCACGTAAACCCTGTTTCTTGTCTGCGTCGAAGTAGCGTTCCTTGTACCTAGCATCGAGCATGGTGGCGACACAGTAAAGAGGCTCAGAGAGAATGCCACCGAATCGCTTGTTCACAGACTAGTAGAGTACTTTTCCAAGCATTTTTGTTGAGCAGGAGTTTCAATGCCATGACCGGGTATCCCGTCTGCTGCAGACGCAGTTGAGCTTATTTCTAGAGTCAGTTGTTCAAATGGAGCTAGGAGTGTTCATGTTTCCAAGTGTCAAACATGTTCTCAAATGCCATTGAAAGGGCAGCAGCAGTATGAGAACGAGCACATTTTTGAGCATGCAATACGGCTATCCTCAGTACGAAATCCTTGTCGACCCACTGTGCTGTCAGACTCCTAATGCTCATGAGGTTGACATCGCTGGTCCAAATGTCAGTCGTGAAGCTAATAGCGGTGATGCCCATAGCAAGTAGCTCATGGATGTGAGTTTCAACAATACTGTGTAACTCTTTATTTTAAGAATGTGAAATGTCAGGATAATAGTAGAGTGATTTATTTCAGCTTTTATTTCTTTCATCACATTCCCAGTGGGTCAGAAGTTTACATACACTCAATTAGTATTTGGTAGCATTGCCTTAAAATTGTTTAACTTGGGTCAAACATTTTGGGTAGCCTTCCACAAGCTTCCCACAATAAGTTGGGTGAATTTTGGCCCATTCCTCCTGACAGAGCTGGTGTAACTGAGTCAGGTTTGTAGGCCTCCTTGCTCTCACACATTTTTTTCAGTTCTGCCCACAAATTATCTATAGGATTGAGGTCAGGGCTTTGTGATGGCCACTCCAATACCTTGATTTTGTTGTTCTTAAGCCATTTTGCCACAACTTTGGAAGTATGCTTGGGGTCATTGTCCATTTGGAAGACCCATTTGCGACCAAGCTTTAACTTCCTGACTGATGTCTTGAGATGTTGCCTCAATATATCCACATAATTTTCTATTTTGTGAAGTGCAACAGACCCTCCTGCAGCAAAGCACCCCCACAACATAATGCTGCCACCCCTGTGCTTCACGGTTGGGGTGGTGTTCTTCGGCTTGCAAGCATCCCCCCTTTTTCCTCCAAACATAACGATGGTGATTATGGCCAAACAGTTCTATTTTTCTTTCATCAGACCAGAGGACATTTCTCCAGAAAGTACGATCTTTGTCCCCATATGCAGTTGCAAACCGTAATCTGGCTTTTTTATGGCGGTTTTGGAGGAGTGGTTTCTTCCTTGCTGAGCGGCCTTTCAGGTTATGTCGATATAGGACTTGTTTTACTCTGGATATAGACACTTTTTGTACCTGTTTCCTCCAGCATCTTCACAAGGTCCTTTGCTGTTGTTCTGGGATTGATTTTCACCTTTCGCACCAAAGTACGTTCATCTCTAGGAGACAGAATGCGTCTCCTTCCTGAGCGGTATGTCGGCTGCGTAGTCCCATAGTGTTTATACTTGCGTACTATTGTTTGTACAGATGAACGTGGTACCTTCTGGCGTTTGGAAATTGCTCCCAAGGATGAACCAGACTTGTGGAGGTCTACAATTTTTTGCTGAGGTCTTAGCTGATTTCTTTTGATTTTCCCATGATGTCAAGCAAAGAGGCACTGAGTTTGAAGGTAGGCCTTGAAATACATCCACAGGTACACCGCCAATTGACTCAAATGATGTAAATTAGCCTATCAGAAGCTTCTAAAGCCATGCGATCATTTTCTGGAATTTTCCAAGCTGTTTAAAGGCACAGTCAACTTTGTGTATGTAAACTTCTGACCCACTGGAATTGTGATACAGTGACTTATAAGTGAAATAATCTGTCTGTAAAGAATTGTTGAAAAAAGTACTTCTGTCATGCACAAAGTAGATGTCCTAACCGACTTGCCAAAACTATAGTTTGTTAACAATAAATTTGTGGAGTGGTTGAAAAACGAGTTTTAATGACTCCAACGTCAGTGTATGTAAACTTCCAACTTCAACTGTATGTTTGGTAAAGTAATAAAGAAGGTGAATATATGTTCCCAAAACAGATTACACCTATACTGAACAAAAACATAAACGCAACATGTAAAGTGTTGGTCTCATGTTTCATGAGCTGAAATAAAAGATCCCAGAAATGTTAGATATGCACAAAAAGCTTATTTCTCAATTTTGTGCACAAATTTGTTTACATCCCTGTTAGTGAGCATTTCTTCTTTGCTAAGATAATCCATCAACCTGACAGCTGTGGCATATCAAGAAACTGATTAAACAGCATGATCATTACACAGGTGCACGTTGTGCTGGGGACTAAAATAGGCCATTCTAAAATGTGCAGTTTTGTCACACGACACAATGCCACAGATATCTAAAGTTTTGAAGGAGCGTGCAATGGGCATGCTGACTGCAGAAATGTCCACCAGAGCTGTTGCCAGAGAATTGAATGTTAATTTCTCTACCAAAAGCCGCCAACAACGTCGTTTTAGAGAATTTGGCAGTTCGTCCAACCGGCCACACGACCGCAGACTACGTGTAACCACACCAGCCCAGGATCTCCACCTGCGGGATCGCCTCAGACCAGACATCCGGACAGCTAATGAACCTGAGGAGTATTTCTGTCTATCATTTTTTTAATTTTTTGTTGTTGTTGAGAATAAGTCATTCTGATTGGATGGGCCTGGCTCCCCAATAGGTGGGCCTATGGATGCGCCCCTGCCCAGTCATGTGAAATCCATAGATTAGGGCCTAATGAATTTATTTCAATAATTTATTTCCTTATATGAACTGTAACTCGGTAAAATTGTTGCGTTTTATATTTTTGTTCAGTGTAGTCTGATGCAGTTTTAGTAAGCAAATGAAATGTGACCTGTGGAACGTGTGGGGGGGGGGGGGGGATCTAACTTTCCAAAAACAACCATCCCATTAAACCCAACAGCTCTCGCCAACTCTTCTATCCATGCACCATAAATCAAATCAATATTTATTTAACCTTAATTTAACTTGGCAAGTCAGTTAAGAACAAATTCTTATTTACAATGACGGCCTACCCTGGCCAAACCCTAACCCGGACGACGCTGGGCCAATTGTGTGCTGCACTATGGGACTCCCAATCACGGCCGGTTGTGATACAGCCTGCTTATTTAAAGTGAATTTAAATTCACAACACTCTTCACAGTAAAAGAGAGAGAGCGTAAACAAGCAGGAAGAATAAAATGGATAAATATGGGAACATAAAACAAACAACAACAATATAAAGACATTGATTAAAAGACAGAGCTAAATAACAGTAAAGTAATTGATTAAAAGACAGAGCTAAATAACAGTAAAGTAATTGATTAAAGGACAGGCTAAAAAGGTGGGGTGTCAAATGTGATTTTAAAACCTCGACTGTGCGTTTTTTGTTAAATCAGGTGATAAATGAGTTGAAAAGGAAACTAGAGTAGGACTTTAAGTCTTACCCAGCCCTAGAAGTGAATATAGTGTGTGTTTGTGTGTGTGCGGGCATACGTGCGTGTGTGTGTGTGTGTGTGTGTGTGAGCTTGCATGCGTACATTTGTCCTAATACACACTCTGTGTGTGTTGTCCCCAGTGGTCCCCAGTGCCGCCACCATCGTCATTGTGGTGTGTGTCAGCTTCCTGGTGTTCATGATCATCCTGGGCGTGTTCCGGATCCGGTCAGCCCACCAGCGCACCATGAGGGACACAGAGGGCGGCAAGGAGAATGAGATGGACTGGGATGACTCGGCCCTCACCATCACAGTCAACCCCATGGAGGTAATATCATATCAATTAAATCATTTAGCAGACACTTTTTATCCAATAGAAGTACAAAAAATGATATAGTAGTGTGTGCATTTTTTATCCAAAGCAACATGCAGTTGTGCGCTGGAATCGAACCCACGATCCTGACGTTGCATGCACAATGCTCTACCAACTGAGACACACAAGACCAACAGAGATGGAGCAACAGATCATTCAAAAACAACTAGACCTCACGGGCACACTGTAATGCTCCAAAAAGGTTTCCTTCTGGTCAAAGCCTTGCACTGAAATGGCAAATCCGCAGTTGAAACAATAACAAAGTGGGCACCTCGTCTTTGTTTTGGTAAAAAGCTGAGGGATGGGCCTGGAGAAATGTTACCACTCTCAAATGCATAGACAGAGCAATGGATGCAAGGACTGACAATACTTGGTCTCAATCGTATCATTTTAACTACACTGAACAAAAATATAAAAGCAACATGTAAAGTAAAAAAATAAGAAAATCCCAGAAATGTTCCAAATGCACAAAAAGCTTATTTCTCTCAACTTTTTGGCCCAAATTTGTTTACATCCTTGTTAGTGAGCATTTCTCCTTTGCCAAGATAATCCATCCAACCTAAAAGGTGTGGCATATTAAGAAGCTGATTAAGCTGCATGATCATTACACAGGTGCACCTTGTGCTGCAAAATGTGCAGTTTTGTCACACAACACAAAGCCACAGATGTCTCAGGTTTTGAGGGAGAGTGCAATTGGCATGCTGACTGCAGGAATGTCCACCAGAGCTGTAGCTAGAGAATTTAATGTTAATTTCTCTACCACACGGCACCTCCAATGTTGTTTTAGAGAATTTGGCAGTACGTCCAACCGGTCCCACAAACGCAGACCGCGTGTATGGCGTTGTGTGGGCGAGCTGTTTGCTGATGTCAACGTTGTGAACAGAGTGCCCCATGGTAGCGGTGGGGTTATGGTATGGGCAGGCATAAGCTACGGACAATGAACGCAATTGCATTTTATTGATGGCAATTTGAATGCGCAGAGATACCGTGATGAGATCCTGAGGCCCATTGTCGTGCCATTCATCTGCTGCCATTACCTCATGTTTCAAGGATCCGTACACAATTCCTGGAAGATGAAAATGTCCCAGTTCTTCCATGGCCTGCATACTCACCAGACATGTCACCCATTGAGCCTGTTTGGGATGCTCTGGATCGATGTGTACGACAGCATGTTCCAGTTCCCGCCAATATCTAGCAACTTCGCACAGCCATTGAAGAGGAGTGGGACAACATTCCACAGGCCACAATCAGCAGCCTGATCAACTCTGTGCGAAGGAGATGTGTCGCGCTGCATGACGTAAATGGTGGTCACACCAGACACTGACTGGTTTTCTGACCCAAGCCCCTGCCTTTTTTTTAAAGGTATTTGTGACCAACAGCTGTATTTCCAATCATGCAAAATCCATAGATTAGGGCCTAATGAATGTATTTCAATTGAATGATTTCCTTATATGAACTGTAACGCAGTAAAAAATGTGAAATTGTTGCATGTGCATCTATTTTTCTTCAGTATATGTTTTGAGGCTATACAGTCTTTAAATTTACAATGGTTACAAAGATCGGCGTAAAACAAGCATATATTTTGGGTTCTGATTGGGTGTGACAGTTGAACTAAGCTCATAAGTTACTCATTGATTCTTAAAAAATTTAAATACTGTATCATTGATTTATATGTCCAAAATTGGTATAGCAACTGCAGATTGCCCCTTTTAAAGGGATAGTTCTGTTATTTTCACATATGTATATATTTGTTTCCTTGTCTGTAGACTGCTTTCAAGGTTAGGAAAGAAATATTGAATTAATATGTAAAATTGCTGAACTAACCCTTTAGCAAAACAATGGATGTATTCAACAGTGTGCAGGTATCTATTTGTGTGCAAAGCCAGAGGTGGAAAAAGAAAAAAATTGTCATACTTGAGTGAAAGTAAAGATACCTTAATATAAAATGACTCGAGTAAAAGTGAGTCACCCAGTAAAATACTACTTGAATAAAAGACTAAAAATATCAGATTTTAAATGTATTTAAGTTCAGTGGTGGAAAAAGTACTCAATTGTCATACTTGAGTAAAGTAAATTCTACACATCAAATTCCTTATATTTAGCAAACCAGATGGCACACTTTCCTTTTTAATTACTTTTTTTGACAGCTAGGGGCAACTCCAACACTCAGACTTAATTTACAAAGGAAGCATTTGTGTTTAGTGAGTCCACCAGATCGGAGGCGGTAGGGATGGCCACGGACGTTCTCTTGATAAGTGTGTGAATTGGATTTTCTTCCTGTACTGCTAAGCATTCAAAATGTAACTAGTACTGTTGGGTGTCAAGGAAAATTTATTGAGTAAAAAGTACATACTTTTCTTTAGGAATGTAGTGAAGTAAAAGTAGTCAAAAATCTAAATAGTAAAGTACAGATACCCAAAAGAATGACTTAAGTAGTATTTTTACTTAAGTACTTTACACCACTGTGCAAACTGTCATCAAGGTAAAGGGTGGCTACTTTGAAGAGTATAAAATATATTTTAATTTGTTTAACACTTTTGGTTACTACATGATTCCATATGTGTAATTTCATAGTTTGTATGTCTTCACTATTATTCTACAATGTAGAAAATAGAAAAATAAAGAAAAACCCTTGAATGAGTAGGTGTCCAAACTTTTGACAGGTACTGTGTGTGTGTGTGTGTGTGTGTGTGTGTGTGTGTGTGTGTGTGTGTGTGTGTATATGGAAATAATAAAGACAACACAAGAATAAAAAAAGAGGAAGCTATAAAAAGGGTCAGTGCCAATACCAAATGTGCAGGGATACTGGAGTATTTGAGGTAGATATTTACATGTGGATGGAGATTAGGATTAAGTGACTGGTATCAAGATAAATAATAATAGTTAACAGTATGGCAGCAGCATAAGTGTTGGTTACAGCCTACGCAGCTGCTGATCGGGTCCGTCCACTTCCTTCAGATCTTTCTCACAATCACTTAATAATGTGTGAAAGACTGACCCTCTTTCTCCCTCTTTCCTTTGGTAGACTTATGAGGACCAGCACAGCAGTGAGGAGGAGGAAGAAGAAGAGGAGGAGAGCGAGGAAGGCGAGGAGGAAGACGACATCACAAGTGCTGAGTCGGAGAGCAGCGAGGATGAGGAGGCCGGAGAGCCAGAGGACCAGCAGGGTGCCAGCAGACAGCAGCAGCTGGAGTGGGACGACTCCACACTCACCTACTAACAGACACACACACTCATACATTTTTACATGCACATGCAAACACACAATTCTTACACACACAAGCAAACACACACACTCATATACACATACACACCACAGGAGGTTGGTGCCACATTAATTGGGGAGAACGGGCTCGTGGTAATGACTGGAGCAGGAGTGGAATGGTATCAGACACATGGTTTCCAGGTGTTTGACGCCATTCCATTTGCTCCATTCCTGCCATTTATTATGAGCCGTTCTCCCCTCAGCAGCCTCCTGTGATACACACTCTTCTCTCACACACTCATATACATACGCTAACACACGACTCATAGAATTTCTCATCCTCACTACCCCTCCTAACCAGTGGGGGCACACCCTTACAAATTCCTTACAGAGGAGCCATGATGTAAAAACAACACAAATCCCCCTTAAAAGCTATATATTGTCAAGGTTTCCCTGTCGTCATCTTAGTGGTGGTACTCTGTGTAGTATAGTAATCACCGGATCGCTGATTTCTTACTTTTTTAATTTTGAATGTTTTATTCCCGGGAAGACTTGGCCAACATTTGCATTTTGTTTTGAGCTACCGTGAGGAAACAACCTTGCACTTTTGTTTAGTTCTTTACTGATGTAAGGCTTTCAAAATGGAGAATGATTTTTAAAAATGTATATTCCTTGCACATCTATTTTAGATTTGTTTGCCACTAAACGAGAAAAGCTTTGACTTTCTTTTTTTTCTTCTTTGTGCTTGTTGTTGTCCGGAGAGGGAAACGAGATGATGTTTCAGACACGTAGACCGCATATTTACATTTTTCTCCTTTTAGTGCATGAGGATATTTGAACAAGTCATATGTGTAGATGAATAAATTGCTTTTTAATATTTTGTAAATATGAAGAAACCATGTAATTAGTCAATGTGTTAGTGAAGGCCTAAACAAATGGGTCCAATATCTATAAAGACGCAGTACGTCGTGTAGAATATTTGTGTCACAAAGGCTATAGCATGTTGCACATTTTTTGGCAAAGCTCTTCCGTCATACTTGTACAAAATGTCCGCTTCAAGAAGAGCAACCCAGACCCAGAACTGTACACAGAGGTTTCTATGGCAAAGTGTTGCTCATTTTGTCTTTTCATTTGCAAGGAGGTAGTTATTTCTTTGCTTAGTGGGGACAGGACTGGTTGATTTTGCTTTCGGCTCCTCACATGCCACACCCTTCACATGCTACATATACAAGGGTGGGAGGTAGCCTAGCGGTTAGAGCGTTGGGCCAGTAACTGAAAGGTAGCTAGTTTGAATCCCCGAGCCGACAAGGTGATAAATCTGTCAATGTGCCCTTGAGCAAGGCACATAACCTTAATTGCTCCAGGGTCGCTGTTGATAATGTCAGACCATGGCCGAGACCCCGCTCGCCGACGGTGTCTCAGGGAGAGTTGGGATATGCAAAAAAACACATTTCCAATTCACGTGTGAAATAGGACAAATATAAGCACCCACCAAATTATTATTATTACTTTGCTTGACTTGCACAGGTGGCAATGCTGTACTCAAGGCGACAATGTATTTAATTCCCATTCTAGTCTGTTATTGTACAGAAGGTAATTTGAGGTCAAGATGATCACGTTCAGTAAACCACAGTCCGATGTAGCTTAAGGTACTAAGAAAACAGCCAGCTTCTGCAGTTCCGCTATCAATTCACATTGAGCGTAGATATGAATATTTCTGCTAGCACATTAGGACTAGCAGAGAACTACACTCCATCTGCAGCTTTTAAAAAGACCTTACATATTCCAGTCCTGCCGTGGCATCAAAAATATTACAACAAAAACACAAACGAATCTCAGCGTACAGACGGAGCTGAGGGGTATGGTTAGTCTAGCTTTAGGAGGGCTCAGTTCAATAGCACGGCTGCTGTCCTTCTTTGGAAGAGAAATGAAATGCGAGAACATTTGTCTGCTTCATTGCAAAAAAAACAACATTTTTTTGAAGGATTTATTTCATGGCATGGCTATTTAACCTGAAATAATATATTCGATTCATTTTTAAACGGTTTTCTCGTTACAGTTAAGCGTAGTCTCACTCTCACTGCAGTTGTTTTACTTATTTGAAGGATATTGAAACCTTCAAATAATAACAAATGTGAATAAATGTGACTGCTGACACATTGCTGTGATATGAGAACTCTTTTTAAAATGTAATCTTCTTTGTCCTTGTCTGAATCTTTCAAATTAAATCTTTTTTTGCAGTAGACCACTAGATTTTATTGTACATGGAACTGTACTGTAGAGTTGTTCTAAGATATTTGTTTACATTTGGTAAACTTGTTTTTCCTCTGGTATTAGTATAAAACTTATACAATTAATTGAAAAGATGTCAGATGTTAACCTCTAAATCTCCTCTCAGAAATCACTGCTTGTTCATCTCAATACCTTCAAAAAAACCCATGCGGTAAAGGAGTTGTACCCCTCAAACAGGTTAACGTTATTCCACCGTTTTAGGAATCCAAATGAATTATGTACATTCTGCAAAACTTTCATAAGTATGTTTTATGGCATGACTTTGGGAATTTTAGTCAAACTTAAAAGTAAAGGTGAGGCATGACAAAGTTGGACAACTGTTGGAAAGGTTTATAAAGGAAGTCTTATACTTTGCATGTTAAGCTATTTTTAGAGGCCAAATACATTATGGCTCAAGTAACACAAGTGTACCATTTTATGCTTTGCAAGTTTCATATAAAGTCATTTTTTGGAGACCGTTCCAAGTAACTTTTGAGGGTTTGAGCAAAACCATATGTCTGGAGTCGCTCAGTCACATTTCTGTTAGGCCCAATGTATTTATTATTTTTGGTCAACTGCTGAAATGTGGTGAACAGTCTCCCCTTCAAAATGACTAGGGCCCAATAAGGGGGTCAGGTTTGAGCTGGCCCAAGTTGGGAGTGCCTTTTGCCGATCACAGCGCATTAACACAACTAACAAAACACTCATCCACGCTCTTTTAGTTGTGGCAACTTTTATTTTGTAACTATTTAATGCTAGATTTCTTACAGAGCTGGGGGAAGTGATTTTATTTAATTTTTTAGTAATAATAGTCCACTGCTAGTTTTATTAAAAGTTAATGTTTTACATAGGTGTCATGTGTCTATGTTTATGTGTAGCGAAAGTAGGACCATATTGTATCCTCTATAGATATTGTACTGAATCATCATATTGAGGAAATCCACTTCTAAAAATATGTACAATATTAAAATGCTCTAGGCAGCATATGTGGGTATAAAGTTACCTATTTGTGTATAGTGAACGGTAATTTTGAACAGTGTATTATTGCCTGGTTTGCAGACAAAGTTGTTGAGGGCAGCATGAAATTCACCAGAACAAGAGTATAATCTTATTCTCTCCAAATTTCTCACACTCATTTTGTCACAGTCCATTGTCAATTTAACATTCTGAACATCTCATCTCCCTTTTAAACATTTTATTTATTTATTGAAAAGTACAAATCAAACATACTACTGAACAGCCACCATTCCAAGGGACCAGAGTTTACAACTGTTTGTGCCAGTCAGTTGAGCTTGGGCCTCAAGTCAAGTTCTGTGATACTTTTGATCAGCCCCTTGGACATTTTCCTTTCCATTGAATTGAATGAATGTCGCTGTCCATCCAGCAGACATATAGGAGCTTTGGGATTCAACGGGTGTTTACGTTGCATGAATCACTTCTAATGAAAACAACAATTTTCTGTATATTACATGTGGAACTGTGAGATTTGAGTGGGAGAGGGGACATGTATACTACTGATTCTCAGATTGTCTGTTTTCACAAGTCCACACCACTCAAACATTTTTGGTTTATTTTTTATCTTTGCTCAAAAATGGAAGGTGACAATGTTTTCAGAACTGTTGAATGCTTCCTTTTGTGCTTGTTGGGGCTGCTCTCACTTTTCTACCAATTGAAAGGCAAATTGTAGTGAAGTTGATGCTTGCTCGTGGACAAAATAAAGGATGAGAGAGTACAAATGTGTCTGGATTATGTTCTGTTCTGAGTTCACACTTTTAATTAAGACTGGTGTCATTCTCTGTACTTGAGGTCTGCTGTATCTGCCCTTGCCTTTTTCCTAAGTGTGCACTTGCACACCTCCCCATGGTGGAAACATTCTCTAGCCAATGATTACACCAATACAATGGTTCTACATAAGAGGAAGTGTGCAAGTACACATGGAAAAGGATGCAGCCTGGCTCATTTTGAACTCTGTGAAACCACGACTGGCGCTTCAGCCATGTGGAATAATGAGTAAGATTCTACATGCAAAAGTGATTACTTTTGATTAAAATGCTTTATCTGCCTTCCCAATTATACCTTTTTTTTAAAATTCTAACTTACATTTTATGGAAAAGAAAGATACACCATGCTGCATTCTTGACAATATGACCGAACGGTGCAGATTACCGGTCCATTCGAGCAGGGCATGCCTGCCCCACCGGCTTCCCTAGTTCAAATCCACTCAGTGATAAGACTGTCAGGGGAGTCAGAGCACTGGTGTTACTTAGAAATAGGAATGTTTGATCATGGTGCCCCCTGGTGCTGAAAGAACAGAACTAGTGTATAGAATAATGGAAATGTGTTTTAGCCACAAAACACTATATTTAATGAGACAGAAGATTGAGAAATGTAAGTTTATATTAGGAATACAAAAGTCATAGAGAAACTTATACCACTTATGATTACATTTTTAGAAAGTATTTTGTAGTCAGACATCAAACATACTACACTACACATCCAAAATTATGCATATACACTGTAAACTGACTTTAGATTGACATTTCCGCACTCCTATCAATTAAGAATCAGAGCTGGTTCAAGTTGGTGTGTTATGCAATTACATTTAAGCCCAGCGTTGCATATTTAACACTGCAATGGTTCATTTATTTATTTTGACATGAACAGTTATGCAGGAAAAATAATTAAATCCAGGAGCTAAAACAAAATGATTTAGCCATGAAGACAATCAGTATGAAAACTGAATTTAAAGCCTTCAAAATGTCTGAGCCACACTTAACAAAAATGATGACCGATGGACTGTTTGAATTCTAAATAGACTACTCAATACTCAAATACTCTAGTACCAAATGCATACCAAGTTTTACAATCATCTGAAAATGAAAAAAAAAAAATGTACAAAAGTTTAACTTTACTCTTTAAAAGCAGGTACGGTCTGAGTGCATGATTGATTACTTTATCAATATTATGGCACGGTTATTGGGTGGAAACACTTGATGTTAAAACACAATCGTAGACATTGGACAACGCCTGATTACTCTCTATACCTTGGTTTTCTCCACACCAGAACTAGCTAAAGCCATTATCTTGTCTTCTGATCCTGAAACGAGTGAGATGCTGGTTAAGTACAGTAGTTTGTTGAGGTTGGATCTCATGCTATAGTAACACGTAAAAGAAATAACAAGTGCAGTAGAGTTAAAGCTCACCGAGGTCTGCAGTGATTTTTTCAAATTGGCTGAGAGTTGCGGTCACATTTTCAGCCAGAAAAGTCTCATCTTCGACTGTAAGCTGCAGGAAGAACAAAGAGAAATGAACATTAATCCACACCATAGTCATAAGACACCTGTTATAGTATTTCACTAAATGAAATGACAGTTAATGACTGTCATAAACACCATACAATTTATTGAACTCCAGATGGTTACATTTTGTAATAGTTTTTCATGACATGTTATACCAATTACCATTCCATCATAGCAGATTATCAAAATATTCAATGCCGCTTTCTCTTACAGTATTCATCACAAGTTCAAGCTGCATGAAGAAGGGATCACAGTACACTGGTACAACGGGCCTTTTACCTTCTCGCCCAGTTTTCTCAAGGCAGTGAGGATCTCCAACTTCTGCTGAGTGTACACATCCCTCAAAAGTTTTCCCACCATGACATCACGGTCCATCTACAGAGAATTTCACGCCATTAGGCTAAACTTTCAGGGGCGGTTTCCCAGTCACAGATTCATTTTAGTCCTGGATTAAAAAGCTATTTCAATAGAGATTTTCCATTGACCATGCTTTTGAGTCCACGACTAGGCTTAATATGTGTCAGGAAATCCAGCCCTCAAAGCATTCCATGAACTGAATAGGTTTTAGAATGTAAAGCTTACTTTTGATATTAAATGTATCAAATAATGTACAAACAATAATTTACATAAAATACATGGATGAACAGTGCTTCAGACCAACCTCTGCTAATCTGGTTCTCAACTGCCCTGGCTGCTTCTTGGCAAACATTCGGATCACCTCGGGGGTCTTGAAAGCTTGGCTGATGGCAGCCTGGATTGCCTAATGAAGAAAAAGACAGTTCTCCCATGTCATGCATCATGACAACATTATGGTTTGTCATTACCCGTTATAATATTATGTCACTCTTATGATATGACAGTGTATGGCCCATAGAGATACATTAGATCAGGGTTGTCAAACTCATTCCCTGTAGGGCAGTGTCTGCGGGTTTTCGCTCCTTCCTTGTACTTGATTGATAATTGATTATTTAGGAACTGCCATCACCTAGTTGTCTAGGTCTTAATTGGACAAACTATTAAAGGAATTAACAAAAAACAGCTGACACTCAAACCTCCAATGGAATGAGTTTGATACCCTTGAAGTATATTATTTCTATTCATAGTATTCTATTTAATTCTAAGACCTGGTCATCCAAAGTCCCTACCAGTTGCATTCCTCCAAGCTCATCCACCAGTGTCATGTTGCCTGTCACCATCTTCTTCAGAGACTCATTGAACTCATTCAACTGCTCCAGGGTTTCCTTCTTGGTCTCCTCGTACTCCTCCTCTTCTAGGTCGTCTCTAGAATAAACAGAGAGCCCCGGTAATGGAGGAACAATATCTATGGCTGTACAGAGATGTGCTCTAAATTGCATTAATACTACATGTATCACTTTGTGGAATCCTAGAAATAAAATGAATATAATGACTCATTCTAGTTCTGTGAGTGGAACATCCACTCTAGAGAGATGTGGTCTAAGTTCCATGCTACATTCCTCAGTGGAATCTTATAAATATAATACACTGAATTAATTATTCTAGTTCTGTGTGTGGAACATCCTGACAACCCACATTATGTTCACAGTTAGGAGTGACTGATGATGAGAGTACCTGCACTCTTCCAAATCTTGGAGCTGTTGCATCAATCTGTCCAGTTGCTCCTCCATGTTTTGTTTTAGTTTCCCAGTTTCTGATTTGCCACGAGAAGCCATGCTTCCACCCTGCAAATATCATATTTAGTGAGAAAATAGTTCACTTTCATGTATCACTTGTGGATTATGTACCTAGTTACAAACACAATGGAGCGGTCTATCCTTTGACAAGAACAATAACATTCGCTATTAGCTAGCTACTGTAGTTAGCTACCTTGTTCCCACTGGCCGCCAGATTCATCTGACTGGGACAGTTTTTTTGTGTGTAGTAGTGTAGCCTGTGGCTATAGTTGTCTAGCTGCTGGCTTGAAAAAATTAAATAAGTAATCCTCACCTGATCGTTACAACAATATAACTCGTCTCAACACAATCAACTTAGGGAAGAGGTAAACATATATTTGAATACTTCTCCATGAAATGTGTTACAAAATACTGTCAAAAAACATTTGGGAGTGTGGGAGTTGTGAACGTAGCTCTTGTTCGTGGTCATGGATAGAAGGGATCCAGCGTTTGTCCGAATTTACTTTTCGTAGCCGGTTTAAGAGAAATTACGTAGCCGGTTAAATGTCTAAGGTTGGTTAAAGTTAGAAAATGGTTAGGATTAGCTAAAATGCAACAACAACAAAAAATGTTTTACGTACATTTGACAAAAGCTGAATCCCATCTAGACTTGACTCTTATTCCGTGGGTGCGGCCTTTTCCTTTCCGGTTGTTTTTTGTCCAATCATATGTCTCTATTTTAATCCTCTCCAATCAATGACCGAATTGTAATACAGGAAGTACATTACATTTTAAAGAGTCATTTTAGTGTTAGGTTCCTTGTATCTTGGGAAATTCAAGCGAATGTTTTCAGGGATCTGGGAAGATTGAGGGATTGACACGTTTGCTGTGTAAGGAGGCGACTAGAAACGAATGAGACCGATTGTTTGATCACAAGTGAGAGTTGTTTGATATCGTTGAGTCTTGTTTCGTTATTGCAGAAATGTTCATAGGAAATGGCGGCGAGTAGTGCAGATGAAATGGAGGAGATTGAGGGAAAGTTGGTGAAGCAGCAGCTGTGTTGGAATGCGAACAATATGGGTGTCAGTTCTGATGGTATGGAGTAGGAGGATGAGGGTCAATGGCCGGAATGGTCGGTAGTGAAAAGACATAGGAAGAAGGGAGATCATGATACAGAAAGTAGTGGATCGTCTTGTAAAGAAAGCATAAAGAGGGCCAAGGTGTAGGATGCAAGAGTAGTGATGTGTTGGAGTGGAAAGTGGTGATTGTGTTTGATGAGACCACATGGTCTCACTTACACCCTATCTAACTAACTAATGCCGGAGAGAAAGAGGTAAGCGAAGTGAAATTAGCTCGCTTCATTGGAAATGGTAGATTGTTAATATTGTGTGGGAACAAAGGGAAGATATTGAAAATAGAAACATTGAATGGGATGAAGATTAAAAGCCATGTACCTGGTGCTTATGCTAGTTTAAGGGTAGTCCTCACTGGGGTCTCAATATATCTATGTTCACAGATGATATTAAAGTCAAATGTTGATTTGATTTGATGATATTCAAGGAAATGTGAAGGGAGGCAAAGGGATGAGGCCAAAAGTTTGATCAGTAGGAAAGAGGATCAAAGAAGTGAAAGGTTCAGTGATACTGAGGTTTGAGAAAGTCTTGTCGTGAAAAGTACAGATCGGATTCCTTAGTTTCAATGTTAGATCATTTGTCCCATGCAGTGCGGTGTTTTAAATGCCAAAGAATGGGACGTAGCTGCTCAGTGTAAAGGAAAGAAAAGATGTGTGAAGGCGCACATGATTACGGTGAATGTGGAAGCAGTGTGAAGGATAAGTGCTGTAATTGTGGGGGAGAACACAGTGCAGCATTTGGTGGATGCAAGGTACAGAGAGTGGCTCAGAGATACAGGATCAGTCATGATGTATCGTATGCAGAGACCATAAAACAGATTGGTAGAACTACAGTGCGGACTGATGGAGCATACATGGGTGGACCTGTAGTGGGTCTACTGTCGGGGCTGGTGCTTCTGATGGTCCTGGCATGATTTCGAGGCCTGTTCAGAAATCTTGTGCTCATGAATGTGCAGTGTCAAAGGACACTTTGATAATGAATTATATTGATAAGATTATCAGTACAACTTGGGTTGTGGAAAGCAGAAATGACAGGTTGAAGGTTATTGTGGAGATGGCAAAATAGATATTGGGGGTAACAGATGTTACTGTTGAAATGGTTGTTGACATGCTGAACAATGCTAAGGGTGGAGTGTTTCAGCATGATATAGATAACGTTTAATGGGGAGTGGGTTTTGGGGAGGTTGTCGTAGAAGTTAGGGATTTATTTGGTTTAGAATTTATTTTCATGGTAGTACAGAACTGGGCAGATCATGATTGATCGTACATTCCAGCACAGTAGGTGGCGGCATGCACTTAAACTATTGTTTGCGGACCACCATGATATAGAAGAAAAATGTTTTCAGGGTTGTTTTATTGTCTATTGCCATGGCTTGTTAGTCAAAATAGGCTATTTTAGCTAGATGATCAAAATAGCCTTAAATTTCCATGGAGTATTGAAGACTTCCCGTTAAACCCCACCGAAGAAGAAGGAAGGGGCTGAGGTTAGGTTTAGGTCTAAGGTATGGACGTCCAAAGGATACTGGATAGCACTTACCACTTTTTTTTGAGTCAAGCTCCAGAGTGGTGCAGCAGTGCTAGAGGCGTCACTACCTACCCTGGTTCAATTCCAGGCTGTATCACAACCGGCTGTGATTGGGAGTCGCATAGGGCGGCGCACAATTGGCCCAGCATCGTTAGGGTTTGGCAGGGGTAGGCCGTCATTGTAAATAAGAATTTGTTCTAAAGGTGAAATAAATAAAAAATAAGTCGAAGTCTAAGCCCCTTCTTCGGTGATTGGTCAGCAGTAGTCATTCTTCAATTAAGTGTTTGTTGTCGTTCAACGACAAGACTAGTTTTTGTGCACATTTTGTCACTTGAGGAATACTGCACTAAAAGTCTTAGTTAACTGTAAAATTGCGCGACTAAGACCTCTAAGTAAAAATAAATGACATATTTCTTGTTTTATCTTAGATTGAGTCTGACACATTTTGAAGAAGTGTTACTGTATGTTGTTGCGTACAGTGTCTCTAGAGGGACAAATTAAAAAAAAAATCCCCTTGTTTTTCAAGCTAGTGTCTTTTTAAGGGAGTAAATGGCACAGACGTTTACTTCTGGCTCGGAGCAAACCGAACCTGTTATGCGGAAGCTTTGAGACCCGTCGTTGCAACCTGGTCTCAGAGCATTTCGAGACACTCCATTTAGTATGACACATTACGTTTCGTTTGGTATGTATTCGTTTGTGGATGTCCATCACCCAATTACAATTCGTATTATATTTAACAACATTTGCAAAAACGTACAATGTGTTATGAATTTGCAAAACGTACAATATGTTGCGAATTGCAAAATGTATGTTACGAATTCTAGCTAGATGTCTAACGTTAGCTAGGCTAGGGGTTAAGTTTATGAGTTGTGTGTAAAGGGTTAGCTAACATGCTAAATAGTTGTAAAGTAGTTAAAAAGTTATTGTTGCAATCTGTTCTTGGAGCATTTCTTATTATTCTGCATGTCATTTCGAGAAACTCCATTTAGTATGTTAAGGCATCAACGAAAGTAGGGTGGTTTGTCGTGGTGGCTGGATGAGGGTAATATAGCGAATGAGTTTGAACCTCAATACGGACAATCTGAGCTAATTTGCCAACACTGGGGCATTCCAAGGTTAACGTTAGATGGTGCATTTCTTAAAGCTCTTTGAGTTGCACACTTTTGCAAGTCAAAAGCCCGTAAGATTAATATCATTATTTAGTAGGCTTACACAGTAAGGCATACATAGACCTATGCCACTAACATTCCATCTATGGGCTTCATTCATTTATTTGTATTTTATTTATTTAACCTTTATTTAACTAGGCAAGTCGGTTAAGAACAAATTCTCATTTACAATGATGGCCTACCCTGGCCAAACTCAGACGATGCTGGGACAGTTGTGCTTAGATTCTATTCATATGTCATGTTTAGCCTATCACATTTAAAGTAATGCAAAATGGATTAGTCACAGAATTGTTCAAACAGCTGTACAAAGAGCCTTGAAAAAGTATTCACCCCTTTACAGTTTTACATTTTTTATTATCTTGTCTGAAATACTATAAAATATAAGAAAGAAATTAAATGTGTCAAAGGCATCAAAAAGTGAACTGTGCAATGAGCAAGACACATCCACACAACATATACACATTCAGTAAAGAGTTTTGAAATCTAAACCCTCCCTGTCACACAGCTTTGTCAACATATATCTTTGTATGTTTCTCTCTTTCAGCCTAGACTGTCCTTATAGCTCCTATGTACTGTAATCAATGGAGCCTCAAGATCTTACCAAAGTGGTTCTGCTGGCTTGTGGGTCTTTCAACCCCATAACCAATATGCACCTGCGTATGTTTGAATTGGCACGGGATTACCTGGAAGATACAGGTATGTCTGATTCATTTGTTGTCTGTCAACAGATTTTTTAAATGTATTTTTTATTTAACCTTTATTTAACTAGGCAAGTCAGTTAAGAACACATTCTTATTTACAATGACGGCCTACCAAAATGCAAAAACCCTCCTGCGGGGATGTGGGCTGGGATTAAAAATAATTAAATAAAAATATAGGACAAAACACACACCACGACGAGAGACAACAGAACACTACATAAAGAGAGACCTAAGACAACTACATGGCAAAGAAGCAACACATGACAACACAACATGACAACAACATGGTAGCAGCACAGAACATGGTACAAACGTTATTGGGCAAGAAGGTAGAGACAACAATACATCACGCAAAGCAGCTACAACTGTCAGTAGTAGTGTCCATGATTCAGTCTTTGAATGAAGAGATTGAGAGAGAACTGTCCAGTTTGAGTGTTTGTTGCAGCTTGTCAGTCGCTAGTTGCAGCTTGTCAGTCGCTAGCTGCAGCGAACTGAAAAGACACGCGACCCAGTGATGTGTGTGCTTTTTGGGACCTTTAACAGACTGACTGGCAGAACGGATGTTTTATGTGGATGATGAGGGCTGCAGTAGATATCTCTTTAGATTATACATTTGTAAATCATAACTTTGTTTTGTGAGTTTAGGACCTACTTCCTCAGACATTTGCATTGCTTCCAAATTATGAGAAGTAGGCCTAGACCTAGTCAAATAAAAGTGGTAGTATTTTGTATTTAACTGAATTTGTATTGTCATTGTGTGCTCCACAAAATTAGCTGGCCCAACTCCTCTTTCTTTGTCTCAGGACAGTACATAGTTGTGAGGGGCATCATCTCTGCAGTGGGTGACGGCTATAAGAAGAAGGGTCTGATTGAGGCCTGTCACCGTGTAGATATGGCCAGGCTGGCCACAGACACCTCTGACTGGATCAAGGTAGATGCATGGGAGAGCCAGCAGCCTGAATGGGTGGAGACAGCTAAAGTGATGCGGTGAGTGCTGATCATTTGTGTGTGGAGACTGTAGCTTAGGGGTTGTCAAATCTATTTTGATTTGGCGAGTTTGTGTGATACAAAAAGAAAAAAAGAGCATTACTTGCACTGCAAGACGCTTGTATTACATTTATCCAGGGTAACCTAGGCCAAGATGTACTCTTAAGGATCCTACTGTCACTCCTTAAGGTCCAAGGACCTTGTGTTATTTTCAGAGGTAGACTGGCACTGGCAGCCAAAAAACCCATCTAAATGTGAATCCATTTTCAATTGTGATACGGATCTAGAAACATAAATCCCTTTACTTTCATATCATGTCAAAGTAATTTCACAAATCCAAATGTGGCCCTCCCTTCTGAAGGACCGGAGTTCATATCAGTTTGTACCTAGTACCAGGGTTTAACACCTCAGACTGCTCATAGATACTTTAAAATGGGGATCCCCTCCCTTAAACACAATAAAAGAAACAAGAAAAATTCTCAGTCCCAAATAAACTCAGTTCTGTGTCCAAGAATCCATTCCAAGCTTTACTGGTGCGTGACCGAGGCGCTGCGTGTGAATGGAAACCACTAGTCAACGGATCTGTGGCTGTCCCAATAAAACACACTGGAACGGCCCGACTCAGTTCCTTTTATGAAACAAAAACAAAACAGTCCTCTTCAATTAAAATAGGACCACTCAAACTCTGAACTCCTCTCTCTTTTAACACGACCAGTGACAACTCACGACCATGTTAACGCTGTCTCTCGGTATAGCGGTTGAGAGACAGAAAGAGTAGCTTGTTGATGACAGTTGATCCTCTGTCTGAGAAAGTACAAGCAACAAATCCCTCACTGTACTCATGGTGATCGGGGATCCTCAACTAAATGTTTATCATATATACTACTTTCTATTTTCACTGGTCAGTGAGTTACACTACTTTAAAATGCTTGAAACAACTAATTAGCAAATGTTGATTGCTTGTAGTTCCCTCTCATAAGTCGCACTGTAACAATTGTAACAATTGTCAGTACACAATAAGTAATAGTCTGTGCTAAAAAACAACAAAGTAACCAGGGGTTACATACACTCCTCACAAAATAAACTTAGCCTCCCATCAAGACCCAACACCTTTGACTTCAGAAGAATGCAATACGTTGATACACAGGGCGTCAGCGGCAATGTTCACTCGCTCTGGCTTGTACTACAACTTCAACTTGTAGTTGGCGAGAGCAGCCATCCCCCTCTGGCCTGTAGCATCCAGCTTGGCGGTGGCTTGCACATAGGTGAGGGGGTTATTGTCCTTGTGCACCAGGAAATTTGCTCCATACAGATAATCATGAAACTTGTCCGACGCTGCCCCCTTTAGCCCCAGGAACTCAAGCTTGTGAGCTGGATCTTCTCTGTCCTGGACAGTCTGGCTTGCATAAGCCACTGGTCTCCATCCCTCAGGGTACTCCTGGTACAGCACTCCGCCCAGGCCACTCAGACTGGCGTCAATGTGGAGGACGTAGACCTTCTCAGGGTCAGCGAAGGCGAGCACAGGTGAGCTGGTGAGGCGTTCGATGATGTTCTGAAAGGCTCTCTCACACTCTGCTGTCCATCGTTTTCCAAACAGCTCCTTCTCCTTCCGGTAGGGGACTCTAGGGGGAGGACTGGTGGGCTTGACATTTTTTTTGTCTTGGGGGCATATCCATCTGGTAATCTCATGGAGGGATCTGACAACAGAAGTGTTTCCTTTTCACTTACCTCCGGTAGTATCCACAGAACCCAAGAAACGACTGGAGGGCCTTGAGGTTTTCTGGTCTGGGCCATGAGGGGAGGGCATCGATACCTTGGTCGGAGACTGTGGCCCAGGTATTTCACTGAGGTCTGGCAGAACTGGCACTTGTCGATGGAAAGCCTCCAGGCAGTCCAGGACCTTCATCTGCCTTTCCTCATGTCCCTTCAAGGTTTTACCAAACACAATGAGGTCATCCAGGTAGACCAGCCCTGCAAAGAGGTTCATGTCGCCGACAGCCTTCTCCATTAAGCATTGGAAAGTAGCCGGTCTGGAATGGTTCTTCTGTTCAGAGTGCGATAGTCAACGTCTGACCTGACAATTGTTCTTGCGGACGATGAGGGAGGCATATGGGCTACGTGACTCAGATGATTCCCGCTGCCATCCGCTCTCACGTGTTTCCAGACTTCTCCATCAGCAGGCACCATTCTTCTGCACTTCTCTCTGAATGGTTGTTCATCCATGAGTCTGAGTGTGTTCCACTCCCCTTGCACAGCCATTTGTGTAAAGAAAACTTTGGCCCGTTCCTTCAGTCTCCTTTTCAATCTTTCCATTTGTGGGGCAACTGGAGAGTTGCCAAAGTCAGGGTTTCTTCATTAATGGTGACTTCTGTGTGGGCTATGTGCGCTACTGGATGCAGTTCGGCCATCTTGGGATTTGGGTTGAAGTGTGCGTGCCTGGGTGCTTTCATTCTTCACCCTTAGAGTTATGCTGCTGCCATCTTCAGGATAGAAGCTGGCAGCTCACTCGTCTCAGCTGGTTCCACTAACACAGTGCAGGGCCTCTCAGCAGAGTTGAACTTCATGTAAACCTCGATGTTGCCTTCAGAGGTAGAGCGAATAACTTCCCTGACACTCGTCTCACATATCTGATGGGTCCATCCCTTTTTGAGCATTTCTCTGTTGCTTGTGGTTTTCACCACAAGCAACAGAGAACAGAGGGTTCAGTGGCGACTGTTGGTAGACATTGGAGCCCCTAAGCTTCTCACACAGCTTTCCCAAGACCGCAAACATGTTCGAGTTGGTCCCAGTGAGCATGCAGGGGTCTCCCTGCATGGGGGGGCTCAGGACACACAAGGGCAAGAGTTTCAATAGGCTGCTGGACACCTACAGCGTCACAGGAGATCTCAATGGTGATGCTGATGTAGCCGTCATAGGGTAGTTGCGCTCACTTAGGCCCCACGAGGTTATCCCTTCTAAAGGCTGGAGAAGGTGTTGTCTTTGTAGAACTGCCGGTGGATGCTTGCCACTGTCTAGGATGGCATGACAGGGTTTTCCCATTCACTTTCACAGGAGCCACAGTAGGCTCCTTTACTGTCCCCCTCTGCTGTTTCCCGATCTTCCTTGAGCATGGATGAAGCGTCTGTTGAATTCTTCTACATTCTTTCCTTTTCTGACAGTTCCTGGAAGAGTGGCCATCTTCACCACAGTTATAGCAGAATACGTTTTCATTATTCTTCGGCCCTGGACGTGTGGCTGGTCTGAGTTAGATGAAGCACCCAGGATCACCATTGCAGTTATGGCATACTTCAGTTCTTCTACCTGTTTGCGGAGAGCTTTGATTTTGGCCCTAGCATCTGATGATGGCTTCAATGATCTGTTCAGGTCTTGAAGGCTATGGCTTGGGGTGTGACAAGGTTCTTCAGCTCTCTATCTGAGATCTCTCATCATCAAGGTCTGTAGTTTGTCTGTTACATCACTACGGGGTGCTGACATAGGAGAGAAAGTGGTGGTGGGTATTTGCTCAGGAGAGAGAGGAATTACATTTCCTAGATGGATCAACTGCCACTTGATGCCCTTTTACTCATCTTCAACCACACAATTCAGTGAGATCCAGAAAAGAATGGGAGAAACTCTCCAAATACAGGTGTGCCAAGCTTGTAGCATCATACCCAAGAAGACTCGATGCTGTAATCACTGCCAAAGGTGCTTCAACAAAGTACTGAGTAAAGGGTCTGAATAGTAATGTAAATGTGATATTTCAGTTAACTTTTTTATAAATGAGCAAACATTTCTAAATACCTGTTTTTTGCTTCGTCATTATGGGGTATTGTGTGTAGATTGATGAAAAAACAACTCTTTAATCGATTTGTAACGTGGAAAAAGTAAAGGGGTCTGAATACTTTCCTACGCCACTCATGGTAGGGTGGGGTATGCAAAATGTCAACTTTGAGCACCTCTATCTCCTTACAGCGTTCATGTCTCAGTTACTTTCTGACTACTTCTGCCATGGGCAAATACAGTATGTATAGCAAGCTTTGTTCAAATCAAAGGTCTGCGGTCAAAAAGTTATTGAAATCAAATGGAACGACCCAAAAAGTCATTTAGTTGTGACATTTTGTAACCATAATAACAAGTGAAGCTAGTCTCCCATGATCTTTGCTTGGTTCCATTGGGCTTTATCTCCCTCGTGTCAATTGAATTGTTGTCTGTGCACTTAAGGCATCATTATAAAGAACTGATGACAGCGGAACAGAACAATGACTGTGTGGACACTGCAAAGAAGAGGAGGATTGAGGCGACAATGCACGCTTTCGAGGATCCAACCTCGTATCACACAAGGAGAGGTAAAAAAGGACAAACATTCTCCACGAGCATTCTGACACAACAGACAAATGCACACATTTCTTACTACCCAGAAGTTGCTACTAGCTCTGCTTTGGAGAGGAGGATGATGTGTAACACCCAGGGCAGGTAACACAACAGGACTCATTGCTGCTATATTGTTTCTTACTATCAATTCCACTCAGATTAGTAATGACAATTTTGGTCACGTTAGTGACACTTTTTTTTTAATGCAAAGTGACTTACAGAACCGTTGACATTGATAGTGATGTATTCATTATTTGGCCCATTTGGAAATTCAACCACAATGGAATTAAGTCCCAGACTTACTCGTGCATATATATATATATATATATAGCTTTTTCAAGTTTTGTGTGTGCTTATTTTTTATATATATATATTAAATGGTCATATTAAAACTAAAACCGACAACCCTGTTGTTGCCAGCACCATGGTCTAACTCATTGAGCCAGCAACTGTTGAAAACTACTGTCTGTCTGGGACATTACCACCCACATAGGGTTTGGTGACAACTAGTCACTCTACCTGAAGACTGGTATGGTGGAACAGCAGGTGGTCTGCCCTGAGGTAATAAAAACTAAAAGTACATGGTGCTGGTTACATGTTTTACCGGCACATGCTGTCTCTACTAGTGCAGAACATTGTGGCCAACTTTTTGACATTGTCTGGCAACATTCCATGATACCTGTCTCTTAAGTGTAGGTGAACCCTAAGATGAAAAAATCCTTCTCAGAAATCAGGCAATTCCCACACTTTTACTTAAACCCACTGCTTCAGATTTTCTAGTCTGTGTGTTTATATCAGAGGTTCGGTACAGCAGAAGACACATTTCAGTCTTGTATGGGTTAATAAACAATTCTTCATCTGTCCATGAACCCTTTAGACAACAGCCCTCAGCTGAAACTCCTGTGCGGCGCGGACGTCTTGGAGTCCTTTGGCGTTCCCAACCTGTGGAAGCACGAGGACATTGCTGAGATCGTGGGCCGCTATGGCCTGGTGTGCATCACCCGCAATGGCTGTGACGCCCACAAGTTCATCCACCAATCGGAGGTGCTGTGGAGGCACCGCAAGAACATCCACGTGGTCCGCGAGTGGGTGACCAACGAGATCTCGGCCACGCACGTGCGCCGGGCCCTGCGCCGGGGCCAGACCGTCCGCTACTTACTGCCGGACCCGGTGGTGAGCTACATCCAGGAGCACGGCCTGTACAGTGCCGAGAGTGAGCAGAAGAACGCTGACGTCGTCCTCGCCCCGCTTCAGAGACACACCGGCCCCTCCTCCAGCTGAGGTGGCCAGCCATATTGCCTGCTGCCAACTTGAATGCCTTGAGACCATTGGAGGTCGGTGGGAGGAGCTATAGGATTACTGGCTCATTGGAATGGAATAGATGGAACGGCGTCAAACGTGGTTTCCATATGTTTGATACCGTTACAATTTATTTTCTAGCCATTACAATTAGCCCGTCTTCCTACAGCTCCTCCCACCAGACTCCTCTACTTGAGACTGTGTAGTAGAAGCATTTATCTTTTACTGGTTTGAGATAAGATTTGTGAATGAATGCACAGATGTTTTTGTATATTTTTGTAACAGTTGAAGTAGACTGCTCACCAGTGCTAGAATGAGTTTGCACTGGAATAGCCTCTTGTGTGGCATCTCCTCAGAGAATGGGTGAATCTGCTAAAGATTAAATGAATCACTGTGTGTTTTGTGGAATAGTATAAGCACCCAAGTAGTGGCAATCCCAAGCGGCAGAATGTAAACCCTTGATCTGTCACTAACAGTCAATCTGGTCCGTAGAGCACTTTATCTGTATAATAGCACAGATTGAAACCCATGATTATTTGTGTACAAATGAGAATTCCTTGATTTACGATGAGGCTGATGCTTAACTACAGAAATGTTTCATTTCGAAATGCAATGCAGTGATTAACATGCTCTCGTCCACCCTTGAGTATCTTAAAAAAAAAAAAAACAATGCTGGGGCTTTTGTGTGTTTGACTAATTCCTTCAGGCAAAGGCAGTTGGTATGTATGGAAGCTGTTTACAGATATAGTAGGCTAGAGTGACATACAAACGGCATGGTGTGTATTGAGAGAAATAAAACGCTGTCTCTGTTTTGCAGCTTGTGAACACTTCTGTCAGTGTCATTGCTGTCTCCAAGAAAAAAACTGTACATCCATCTTGAGGAAATCCCAACCGTTCACACCTATTCTGTCTGCTTCAAATACAGGTTATTAGAAACTTTTTTTGTTAGTCTTCCTTTTTACGATCAAATTTCCTGATCAGATAAGCATTGTTCTGATAATAACATGAAATGTATTACAATAGTTGATTGAAGTGTAGATACAATACCCACTCAAGGGTTGCGTTAGTAGAGGCACTGTATGGAATCACTGAGTTGATTGAAACTGCAGAATGTCCCTTCATTTGTTTTTTGTTTGTTTGGCAACAAAGGCAATGCAGCCAAGCGCTTCCTATCTTGACTTGTCTTATTTCTAGAAATGAACTTCTGTTTCTTGATCAATGATCGAAAACCTAGCCTAGCTACGGTGGTGCTCAATTTAGCAGGACCGAATGAAAGCTCACGCCAAACCCTCATCTCAAATGTTCCCAAGCAAAACAGGCGAAATGGTTATTTATTTTCAGTTATGTACAATTTATCATCTCTGACATCATACAAGCAATCACTGTATCGACTCTAGTCATGTTCATAATATGTTTGGTAGTAACAGCTGGTGTCTTCAAGCCAGGGTGCAACTCAATATTACGAAGGTGTTCCTAATGTTTGGAATACTCAGTGTATGTCTGAGCATGTGTTTTTACACTCTGTCCATCACCAGGTATTGATCCCACAGTTTGTAAAATCGCCCAGATGCTAAAGCTGTGGGAGGTGATTGAGTAACAGGGTCACCTGTACATAATCAAAATCCTCAGCCCCTTCTGCAACTATACTTTCTCTTTCAGAGTGGACCAGGAGTTTACCAACGGGCTAGATACAAGGCACTGCAAGGTGCGATCCAGGCAACCTGTTTAAGTCTAGCAAAGCCAGACTCCCAAGTCTTGCACTGGCTCAGCTAGGTCTGGTCCAGGTCATTAGTGAGCGTTCCTTCAAACATTCTGCAGTTCAAGTTAGTGAAGGAACGCACCCTAACGACCTGGACCAGCCTTCTAGTCAGGTTGTGCGAGACTAACCTGACATTAACCACTTTGGTCAAAGATTAGATCATCCAAAGAATATTGAGGTTTCCATTAAAAGAGCATTTGTGATAAGGATTAGTGTAATTCAGCTTGTTCTAGCTAGCCTACATAAACTACGAGGTCAGTCTTTCAAAAATTATGAACATGCTTTTTGCTCTGTGTGTATCATACAGTTGCTGGTGTGGGAACAGATTGGGAAGAAGAATTGTGATTGGACTCTGAATAGAGAAGGATAAACTACATTCTCTTATGCATCTTATATTCCTACTCTCTTTTCTCAGGAGTTATACTGTGAAGGCCAGGTCTGCAAGCAAGTTTTCAAAAAGAATGTGAAGGAATGCACTTTAATGTTTCAAATTTCAATGTCACTTACACAAGTACAGTGACATGCCTTTCTTACAAGCTCCAAACCCAACAATGCAGTAATCAATATCAATGTTGCACAAAAAATAAAATGACAGAACAAAAACATGAGAAATAAGAACACAAGAAAGTAAGAAGCTATGTACAGGGTCAGTTCCATTACCATAATTACAATGTACAGTGATACTAGAGTGATAGAGGTAGATATGTACCAGGGGAAGATGACTAGGCATCAGGATAGAAGCTGTTCAGGAGCCTGTTGGTGTCATACTAGATGCACCGGTACCGCTTGCTGTGCGGAGGCAGAGAGAACAGTCTATGGCTTGGGAGGCTGGAGTCTTTAACAATTTTCTGGTCCTTCCTTTCACACAGCCTGATATAGAAGTCCTGGATGGCAGGGAGCTCAGCCCCAGTGATGTACTGGGCTGTCCACACCACCCTCTGTAGCGCCATGTGATCAAGGGCGGTGCTGTTGCCATACCAAGCAGTGAAAAAGAATGTGGACTACAGGAAAAAGAAGACTGAGCACGCCCCCATTCTCATCGACGGGGCTGTAGTGGAGCGGGTTGAGAGCTTCAAGTTCCTTGGTGTCCACATCACCAACAAACTAACATGGTCCAAGCACACCAAGACAGTCATGAAGAGGGCACGACAAAACCTATTCCCCCTCAGAAGACTGAAAAGATTTGGCATGGGTCCTCAGGTCCTCAAAAGGTTCTACAGCTGCACCATCGAGAGCATCCTGACTGGTTGCATCACTGCCTGGTATGGCAACTGCTCGGCCTCCGACTGCAAGGCACTACAAAGGCTAGTGCGAACGGCCCAGTACATCACCGGGGTCAAGCTTCCTGCCATCCAGGACCTCTATACCAGGTGGTGTCAGAGGAAGGCCCTAAAAATTGTCAGACACCAGCCACCCTAGTCATAGACTGTTCTGTCTGCTACCACACGACAAGCAGTACCGGAGCGCCAAGTCTAGGTCCAAGAGGCTTCTAAACAGCTTCTACCCCCAAGCCATAAGACTCCTGAACATCTAATCAAATGGCTACCCAGACTATGTGCATTCTCAGCATTCTCTTATCTAGGTGGGTGAGGGCAGTGTGGAGTGCAATTGTGTTGTCTATGGATCTGTTGGGGTAGTATGCAAATTGGAGTGGATCTAGGGTGTCTGGGATGATGGAGTTGATGTGTCATAACCAGTCTTTCATAACACTTCATGATTACAGATGTGAATGCTACAGGGCGTTAGTCATTGTGGCATGAAACGTTGGAGTTCTTGGGAACAGGAATGGTGGTAGTCATTTTAAGACGTGGAGATTATAGACTGGGACAAGGAGAGGTTGAAAATTACCGTGAATATGACTATCAGCTGATCTGCGCATGCTCTGAGAACGAGTCCTGGAATACCATCTGGCCCCACAGCCTTTCAAGTGTTGACCTGATTAAAGACCTTACTCACATCGACCATCTTCTTGAGAAGAAGATAGGATGTTCCATGATGTAAACCAATTGTGTTATTCCTAGACCGAACCCTAAGCATATGGGAAAGAAACCCAGGTCTAAGAGCTGTAAATTATCTGGCATTGTCTGGGGCAATATGACTTGCCTGTTCGTTTGATAGTCCCAAATGAAAAACATTATGCTTTTTGACCATTAGTGGACACCATTGGATTATTGTTCTAAAATTGTACGGTACATCATTTGAAAAGAAGAACACAGCAGGGCTTGGTTGACATTTTTAAGAGGAGAATTCTCACCTGAATTAATAATGGTCTATAACCCTCAAAGTCAACTCTGGACCTCGAAACCAGTTCCACTGCATGTTTTAATTGTTCCCCTCTAATCAGGGACTGATTTAGACCTAGGACAACAGGTGTGTGCAATTCATTATCAGGTAAAAAAAAAACAGCAGGCTCTGGACCTCGTAGGGTAAGAGTTGAGTAGCCCTGGTCTATAATATGGATGTTTAAGAAAATTATATTTCACATTGTAAAGGCTTAGGAAATCTTAGCAGATATCAGTCAGTAACTGGAGAAGACTTTGCCTTATTACCGGTACACAAAGTTAAATTGTGTTCTTTGTGGTCCTTTGTTCTGTCTTGCCATGAGGCAAGGTAGGGAGCTGAGAATAATCTAAACATAACTGGATTTGATTTTCCCAAAGTCATTAGCCTTGCTGACAAAGTCAGTTTTAAGAGAAATTCTAAAGACTTCAAATCAGATTTTATCAGTCACATACACATATTTAGCAGATGTTATTGCGGGTGTAGTGAAATGCTTGTGTTCCTAGCTCCAACAGACTTGCCACAAACTTGTGAATAAAATATCAAGCATAGACTGTATAATATGGAAAATAAAAATGTGGAAATGTAACACTGTCAATTAGTTGACTCCATAAATCATACAGCCTTTATGATACTCTTTTATAATACTCTCTTTTCACTGCATTTTGAGCATGAGCTCATGTGTAGCCTATCGTCAAAAGGGCTGAAAAGCAGCAGCCTAAGGTTTCAGTGTCTATGTTTAGTGTAGATTTACACATTCTCTGAAGATCTTCTTCTGAAGAAGCAGCCATCTTCATCGACCTGGCCAAGGCTTTCGACTCTGTCAATCACCGTATTCTTATCGGCAGACTCAACAGCCTTGGTTTCTCAAATGACTGCCTCGCCCGGTTCACCAACTACTTCTCAGAGAGTTCAGTGTGTCAAATCGGAGTGCCTGTTGTCCGGACCTCTGGCACTCTATGGGGGTACCACAGGGTTCAATTCTCGGGCTGACTCTTTTCTCTGTATATATATATCAATGATGTCGGTCTTGCTGCGGGTGATCCACCTCTACGCAGAAGACACCATTCTGTATACATCTGGCCCTTCTTTGGACACTGTTAACTAACCTCCAAACGAGCTTCAATGCCATACAACACGCCTTCCGTGGCCTCCAACTGCTCTTAAACACTAGTAAAACCAAATGCATGTTTTTCAACCGGTCGCTGCCCGCACCCGCCCACCTGACTAGCATCACTACTCTGGACGGTTCTGACTGAGAATATGTGGACAACTACAAATACCTAGGTATCTGGCTAGACTGTAAACTCTCCTTCCAGACTCATATTAAACATCTCCAATCCAAAATGAAATCTAGAATCGGCTTCCTATTTCACAATAAAGCCTCCTTCAATCACGCCGCCAAACATACCCTCGTAAAACTGACTGTCCTACCAATCCTCGACTTCGATGTCATTTATAAAATAGCTTCCGATACTCTACTCAGCAAACTGGATGCAGTCTATCACAGTGCCATCCGTTTTGTCACCAAAGCCCCTTACACGGCTCCCAAACCGGCTGCGCTCGTGCGCCATCGTGCATGAATTTATTTTGGCCCCCTACACCAAACGCGATCACGACACGCAGGTTAAAATATAAAAACAAACTCTGAACCAATAACATTAATTTATGGCAATTTCACTAGTTAGCTTGCACTTGCTAGATAATTTGTCCTATTTAGCAAGCTTGCTGTTGCTAGCTAATTTGTCCTGGGATATAAACATTGAGTTGTTATTTTACCTGAAATGCACAAGGTCCTCTACTCCGACAATTAATCCACACATAAAACGGTCAACCGAATCATTTCTAGTCATCTCTCCTCCTTCCAGGCTTTTTCATCTTTGAACTTATATGGTGATTGGCATCTAAACTTTCATAGTGTTACCACGACGACCGGCAACACAGTTCGTCTTTCAATCACCCACGTGGGTATAACCAATGAGGAGATGGCACGTGGGTACCTGCTTCTATAAACCAATGAGGAGATGGGAGAGGCAGGACTTGCAGCACGATCTGTGTCAGAAATAGAAAGGACTTCTATTTTAGCCCTTGGCAACGCAGACGCGCACAAGCAGTGTGGGCGCAATAATTGAATAACAGATTTCTACATTTATTTTGCAACGCTTGCGCACGCGACACGAGCGGTGTAGTCTATGCTAGGAAAAGCTCCGGCTTATCTCAGCTCACTGGTCACGATAACGACACCCACCCGTAGCACACGCTCCAGCAGGTATATCTCACTGGTCATCCCCAAAGCCAACACTTCCTTTGGCCGCCTTTCCTTCCAGTTCTCTGCTGCCAATGACTGGAACGAATTGCAAAAATCGCTGAAGCTGGAGACTTATATTTCCCTCACTAACTTTAAACATCAGCTATCTCAGCAGCTAACCGATCGCTGCAGCTGTACATAGCCCATCTGTAAATAGCCCACCCAATCTACCTACCTCATCCCCATACTGTTTTTATTTACTTTTCTGCTCTTTTGCACACCAGTATATCTACTTGCACATCGATCACTCCAGTGTTAATTTGCTAAATTGTAATTACTTCGCTACTATGGCCTATTTATTGCCTTACCTCCTCATGCCATTTGCACACTGTATTTAGACTTTTTTTCCCTTTCTATTGTGTTATAGACTGTACGCTTGTTTATTCCATGTGTAACTCTGTGTTGTTGTTTGTGTCGCACTGCTTTGCTTTATCTTGGCCAGGTCGCAGTTGTAAATGAGAACTTGTTCTCAACTAGCTTACCTGGTTAAATAAAGGTGAAATAAAAAAAGATGATCAGGGCTTCCTGAAGCAGACGTCTAGGCCAGGACTCTCCAACCCTGTTCCTGGAGAGCTACCGTCCTATAGGTTTTTGCTTCAACCCTAATCTTGCTTATCAAATTCTAATAATTAGCTGGTTGATGAGTTGAATCAGGTCAGATACAACTGTGGTTGGAGCGTAAACCTACAGTAGGGTAGCTCTCTAGGAACAGAGTTGGAGAGCTCTGGTCTAGGCTATGACTTTTTTCTCCAAAACCCCTGTCCCAGTGAACATGTCAAGGATAGGTGGACGAGAATATGATAATAAAAGAGGACTGCCAAGACTAGTTGTTGTATTAGCAGCAGTCAAAGATTTGCCAATAAGAGCCTGTGATACCAGTAATTATATGATTTAGTTTGTAGATCATGTGGGGATAGGATACCCACCGGTTGCAAGACCAGATTTGGGATTTGAATTTACGACCGAGGTTGCTGGCCTGCGCCTCTGACCCTAGGCTACCTTCCCCCAAAAATATAATCAGCTAAATGTAATTTAACCAAGATAATAACATAAGTTATCACAGTTTAGTGTAAACAAGTATTATTTTGACACATAAACGACATGACCAAAAGTATGTGTACTTTCTGCTCGTCGAACATCTCATTCCAAAATCATGGGCATTATCATGGGCATTAATATGGAGTGCTCCTTTGCTGCTAAAATTGCCTCCACTCTTCTGGGAATTCTTTCCACTAGATGTTGGAACATTTCTACGGGGAATTGCTTCCATTCAGCCACAAGAGCATTAGTGAGGACAGGTACTAACATTGGCCGATTAGGCCTGGCTCGCAGTTGGCATTCCAATTCATCCCAAAGGTGTTGGATGGTGTTGATGTCCGGGCTCTTTGCAGGCCAGTCGACAATCCATTTCTGTATGGACATTGCTTTGTGCATGAGGGCATCGTCATGTTGAAACCGGAAACGGCCTTCCCCAAACTGTTGCCACAAAGTTGGAAGCACAGAATCGTCTACAATGTTGTTGTATGCTGTAGCGTTAAGATTTCCCTCAACTGGAACTGAGCTAAGGGGCCTAGCCCGAACCATGAAAAACAGCCACAGACCATTATTCCTCCTCCACCAAACTTAACAGTTGGCACTATGCAGTCGGGCAGGTAGCATTCTCCTGGCATCCGCCAAACCCAGATTCCTCTGTGGACTGCCAGATGGTGAAGCATGATTCATCACTCCAGAGAACACGATTCCACTGCTCCAGAGTCCAATGGCGGCGAGCTTTACACCATTCCAGCCGACGCTTTGCATTTCCCATGGTGATCTTAGGTTTGTGTGCGGCTGCTCGGTCATGGAAACCCATTTCATGAAGCTCCCGACGAACAGTTCTTTCGCTGGTGTTGCTTCCAAAGGCAGTTGGGAACTCGGTTGTGAGTGTTGCAACCGAGGACAGACGATTCAGCACTCGGCTATCCCGTTCTCTGAGCTTGCGTGGCCTACCACTTCGCGGCTGAGGCATGGAGATTGCATGGCTGTTTGCTCGATTTTATACACCTGACAGAAACGGGTGTGGCTGAAGTAGCCGAATCCGCTCATTTGAAGGGGTGTCCACATACTTTTGTATATAGTGTAAGACCTCCCGGTATTGGGACCTCCCTTTGTAAAGTGTCAGTCCCCAGTCACGTGACACATGATCCAAAATGGCAACCTTCGTGTTTTGATCATACCTCAGTGGTTTTGATGAATAATACTTTTGTGTTTGTTTCATTCTTCGTATAATTCGAATAGATAGCACTCATTTGAGGAAACGCACGCATCCCTTTTTTTTTTATTTACTTCGAGGCAATCAAGACAAATTGCTATTTGTTTCACGAGTTAGACTATGCACATTTGGTTCTATTAAACAGATAGCTAGCTGGCTGGCAAAATTAGTAAAGCTAGCTGAAAATAAAGGGAAAACGATGGAGGAGTTGAGTGCCGACGAGGTAAGATAACGACGTAATGTTGCTAAAAACCACTATTCGTTTTTCCCAATTTGTGTCGATAAAAGTCCATGTCGTCGTTGTTAACGTTACCCTTTCAAAGGCTAATGTAGCTAGCTAGTCAGTGACACTACAGTAACGCGTTAAGCAAAAGCCGGAGATCTAACAGTAATGTTAGCTAGCCAACACATCATTTTAACGCTGGCCTTTTCGATAATAAGGGTTTGGATACCTTGACGTCCATTAATGGGTATGTTTTGATACATTAGTAACGTTACTGGCTATTTAGCCCACACTCTATGTAACTAGCTAGCCTATTAACTAAAGGCAGGTAGCTACGTTAGCTAGCTAGGCGACTCAGCATAACACAGCAGGCCACCATGGCATTGTGCAACCAATCAGGGCCCGTTTTCCAAAAAGCCTCTTAACGCTAAATTCATCATTATAACCTTCGTAGGAGCGTCGTTAAATCTTTTGTTTGCCAAAACTAGTATTATCAAAACGCTCGTAATCTAACACCTGTCTCACAACACTCGTAGAACAGCCAAGTGCGTCGTTAGATGCTTTTTTTGCCCTCCCGCGTCGCTTTATACACAGAAGAACTCCGCTAAACATATAATCACTTGGTTTATCCGTCTCTCTGTGACCGCCGATAACTAATGAACAAACTTGACTACAAATACAAAGTTGCCAATGTCTTTGCAATTAATACAAACAAGCGATGTATACAGATATGTTTCCAATGAAAACCGAGATGACTGCAAAAAAATATCATTAGTAGACTATAGGCCAACTTCAATCATATGCATTACATTTTCAAAGAGTTCTATTTTGCTACTTGTCGGCTACTGTCTGTAATATTTCAATATATTTCATGATGTGTAGCGTAACAGGTGCGCAGTTATGTACCAAATTGGTAATTTAGTGCGTTTTGTTATTGGGTAAGCATTAGCAGTGTTATTAGTTTTTCTTGTGGGCATTGTGTATACTCACTACTTAATCACTAGGATGCGAATCAAAGTAGTGGATGTATACACTCAATTAATAAGGCTGATGAAACGGATCATAATGTTTAACTTCAAATGTTTATCAACAATTATTTCTTCACATTTTAAGTGCAGTAATGTGCACACGGTGGTAGGCCTACTCACATATGTTCCCAAATGCAATTTGTGCACCACAGATGCAAGCGGTCTCATGGACAGAGATGGAAATATCCATTTAGAAAGAGTGGAGATCTAAAGAGGCAATAACTATCATGGGTTGCTAATATGACTAGGATACTGCCTTTAGCTGCTTGACAATGAAAGAAAGATGATTTGGAAACCAATAAAACAGGAGAGCACATAAGAGTCTTTATAAAATAATTGCCTCCGTGCATATGACGAAGTCTTTTATAATATATTTGCCTCCACGTTTCTATGGGGGGATTTTGGCAATAGGCTTATTTGAAGCAAGATGTGCCTCATGAAGTAAAACGTCAAGGTTTCAAACAATTAAGGAACAGGAAAAAGATAGATTGAAAGGCTAACAGAAGGCCTTTCTCAAAAAACCTTCTCCATTAGATGTTAACTAGCTACAAAGTAGCCTATGCCGACCTGGAAGAAACGATATGATTATTTGCATCAATCCATTTGTTTTGTAAACACCATCTCATGTGCATTACAGAAACAAGACAACCAAACAGTGCTAGGTGCCTGAATTAAAGGGTAACTACACAAAAAAATCAAAATTTCTTAGAATTTTCCCAATCCTCAAAAGTGGTCTCCTGATGTGCTAAAAGCACTGTTTGTGGACCTAGAACATCCAATTTGGCTGTTTTTCTATTTAAAAACTGACAGAGCGAAAACATGAAAATATTTGAAACCTGAGAATTTCTGACAAAGCCTCATCTATTTAGGCCTATTATTAGCCTACCGTAAATTCCGGACTATAAGCCGCAACTTTTTTCCCAGGCTTTGAACCTCGCGGCTTAAACAATGACGTGGCTAATATATGGATTTTTCCCGCTTTCAATTTTTTTTTCTTCCAAAAAAACACATTCTGTGATGTGCTCAGTTTTTTGGCGGCATGAAGCTTTTATTAGACCAATGAAATTGCCGAACGGGTTAAGGTCAAACAACTTTTGTTTACTGTTTAGATTAAATCGAGCGCTCTCAAACTTCCCATCATTCTGATTACGGTAGTCGTTTTGTCACCCTCATCATGGCAAAGACACGGAGAGATGTATATGATTCAGCTTTCAAGTTGAAGGCGATTGATCTGGCTGTTGGAAAAGGAAATAGAGCTGCTGCACGGGAGCTTGGTCTTAATGAGTTGATGATAAGACGTTGGAAACGGCAGCGTGAGGAATTGACTCAGTGCAAAAAGACAACTAAAGCTTACTGCTAATTTTTTGTTACAAGCCGTGTTTCGTTAAAGCCTATTTATTTTTGTTACAAGCCGTGTTTCGTTAAAGCCTGTGTAAAGTTCATTTGTTTCAATGTACCGGTAGGCACGTGCGGCTTATAGACATGTGCGGCTTATTTATGTTCAAAATAATATATATTTTTTAATTCAGGTGTGCTTAATAGTCCGGAAATTACGGTACTTGCACAGTACAGCTTGGATTGGCCTGACTGTGAAAAAGAAATATGAAATTTGTAATTTTAGGTCATTCAGAGTGTTACTGTTTGTCATAGACTTTTTCACACAGCGTGCTATTTCTTCTCCAGGCACCACAACAACGCTGAGCATTAAAGTAAGCTGCCTCAATATTTGCAGCAGTAGGTGGTAATATCTGTCTAGGAGCTGATCCGTCGTCAGTATTGTGCAATATTTCTAATGCTACCGAAAGATTTGAATGGAGAAAGCTGATATCAGTATCGGCATGCTCCAGTGGCACACTTAGCGACCGTTGTCTCTGCGTGGTGTTTTTGGAAATGGATGTTTCATCTTTGGCAGCTGTCAGAAAGATGCATTGTTAAAACATTCATTAACCTAAGTTCCATCGCTATTGAGAAACCGGGCCCAAGTCAGATTAACATGCCGTTAGCTAGCTAGCTTCTTGCTGTCATTTTATTATTCCCAAAGATGTAGGCAAACAACACCTAAATAAATGTTATCGTCTATCAGTATTTTTTTGTTTTTTGTCTCTCTGCATGCCGTTTGAAGAAAGTTGCTAACTAGCGTTTGCACAATGACGAAGTATATGATAACTGCTAGCATGCTAGTAAATACCATAGTGCAATGACTGGAAGTCTAACACTAGTTAGCATTGGCTCACAAAACTACCTCCAACTTCCTTCATACTGGATGCAGAGACATAACTATGGTATACATGAGTTCATCTGACTCTGGGGAAGTAGATAAAGGGCTTTAATGCCAAAATCCCAATGTATCCCTTTGACCATGATTAATGATCAAATCAGTGTCTCATGTTGGTCTGTTATACTGTTAAGTAGACTGAATCATCATTGGGTAACTAGCTAGCTTGCTTCTGTTCATTACAGATCCGCAGAAGGAGACTGGCCAGACTTGCAGGAGGGCAAACATCCCAGCCCAGCACCCCCCTCAGCACTCCCCTGACGTCCCCACAGAGAGAGACCCCCCCCTGGCCCCTTCCTGGGACCTCAGGGGCCACACCCCAGCCCCTACCACCAGCCGCCTCACATTCACTTGGGCTCAATGTCCAGAGTGTCACCCCCGCCACCTCTCCTATTGGCGCATCTGGTATGAGCACATCTTAGACAGAATGTTTAAAGATGACCAAAACATTCAGCAAAGCCTCCAATCTTTTGTTAGCATTTTTATACTGTGTTCTGTAGCTAGTTTTCACAAAATCTCGTACATTGGGAGCTAAACAAGTTTTTTCAGATTGCTTGCAGGCTGTTGCTTGCTGTAAAGGCATTGCTGTAGGCTAATTAGCTATATAGTGAATGAAATAGCGCTCAAAGGCTCACTTCAATAAAATTCCCTTATCCGCCCTGCATGGATGCATTTCAGCCTCACCATTCATACTGGGAATGACAACAAAACACAGGTGGCCATAATTAGGCTATAGGTCAAGTTCAGATGTTACTGGCTAGTACACATTTTTATTTATTTAAATGTAACCTTTATTTAACTAGTAAGAAGCATTAGTAGGCTGAAATACTCTGCCTCTTGAGTGAACATGCTTATGTACAAATGTATATTTTCCACTCAGTTGGGCTTAAAAGAACCAAAGTTCAGAAACTTTGGAAGGCAGTCTGGTTTTAAGTAGTTCCAGGACTCAGAGCAGATGCAAAATAGGCCCGGTTGGAGTAGGCTTGTTTGTTAAGTTGATCTTGAGTGGTTTGGAAAACCTGGTAGCCTCAATCAAATGGTGACCAGCTATGGAATCACCATGAACAAGCTTGGTCTCAAGCAAAACAAAGTCTCCCGAACCTGCCATCGTGCCCTTTACCAGGAAAGTGCACAGTCACTGTGCCGTTCGTGCACCAGCCTTGGCCTGAGTTCAGCTAAGGGCACAGATGAGAGTGCTAACATTCTCAGCCAGCGGAAGTCAAGAGTGGAAAGCAGTGTGGCATTCTATAGGCTATTCCCAGATTGTGGGCTTATTCTTGAACATTAAATTCCTACTGCCTCTGCAGTTAATGGCCTATTTTAGGATTTTGCTCTGAAGTCCATGGGAGATATAAACTGTGTCCCCATTTGGCATTGGTGTGAGAAATGCTGCTTTCACAAACACATACAGTACTCTAGAACCTATACTATTGAGTCATAGATATGGATGAATACAGTTTCTCCCCTATTGTTTGTACTGGTTAGCCTACTCTGGCAAAGGAAGCTACCTTAATGACTGACTGATTGCTTTAAATGAGATTCACAATGTGTAATGATGTTGTTCTCAATTTCAAGTGTTTTATTTTTAATTTTTAAACATGATAGACCCAAATCCTTTAAGTTGCCAAAATGTAAAATTATTTGATATAGGCTTTCAATAAACATAAGCTAATTTCCAATAGCTGTTAAACCGATTTCCACATGTGGTATTCTATCTCAGCATGAACTTAGCTAGCAAATAAAAATGCAATAGGGCTTAGCCTACCTTTGTGGAAAATGCTGTTAGTTTACAGCTGTTCATCCCAATTGAACACAACCAAGGTCGTGTTCAGGAGGGTGCAACGAACAGCACTGGCATCAGGCTTTAACAATAACACCCTGTGTCCATGAACTGCTTTGATATCTTTTACAGTCAGGCAGAAGACATTCATTTTCAACGGAGGCAGTCTGCACCATTGCGGTCCATCTGCCATACTTTTTTTTACATGTCACGGGCATGTCTGTTCTACACAACGTATTTCTATCCAGCTAAATGATGCCCTGCTGAACAAGGCCCAGGTTTTCCACATTATGTTGAGGGTTCTGTAGTCAGGTGGTAATTCCTGGTCTTTCTTTAGCCATTGGATATGGGCCTTAATCAGCTTTGTCCTTAGCTGTTGAGTAGACAGGCGTTCCAATTCACACACTCACACAGCTGTGTGTTCAAGTTCATTTCTGGTGGCCTAACTTGGCTAGCTGACAAAAAAGTGCTTGTTGCCAATGGACATACTGTACATATGCAGAGAAAAGCCATGGGGGTCTAGTCAAATATACTGTATTCCTCACACACTGAGCTCTTTGGATGTGTCCCAAATGGCACCCTACTCCCTATGTAGTGTACTACTTTTGACCAGGGCCAAGGGTAGTACACTATATAGGGAATATGGTGCCATTTTGTCTCCTCCTGTGTACCTTGCTTATTTGTTTTCTTCCTTTCGTACCTGTCCCAGGGGTGGCGTACTGCAGTCAGAGCAGCGAGGGAGTGAGCTCCCTCTCCAGCTCTCCCTCCAACAGCCTGGAGACCCAGTCCCAGAGTCTTTCCCGATCGCAGAGCATGGACATTGACACAGCCTCCTGTGAAAAGAGGTGAGTAACTCGGGCTGGTCGATTCAAAACCGATCCTTAGCCCAGTTTTGAGAGGTTTGGCTAGGAGGTGTAAGCAATATGGAGATTCGAAGGCAAGATGAAGCTATTGCCATGATGTTTATCTACCCCAATCCTCTCAGATCTACAGGACAGGAGTGTTTAGGGGTAAGAGGTCAATTTAGAAGACCACACTGGAAATAGTGGTGAGAGAGTTTGTGAACCCTTTAGGATTTGCTATATTTCTGCATACATTAGACTTAAAATGTGATCAAAGTCCTAATAAGTGAACCTGATTAAAGAAATAACACAACCTTTTCATTTCTTTATTGAGCAAATTGATTTTGTAATAGGAATATGGGACCAAATACTACACGTTTGACAAGTTTAATACATTTAATTAAGCTGATTAATCAAGAGGTTCACATACTTTTTCCAACCAATACATTGATCTTAAATTCAATGTGCTCAATAAAGAAATTCATAAGTACAATTGTTTTTATTTGTTTAAGCAGGTTCACTTTATCTATTATTAGGACTTAGATGATGATCTGATCACATTTTAGCTCAAACTTATGTAGAAAATCCTAAAGGGTTCAAATTTTCTCTCACCACTGTAAGTCTTCTGACTTTTTTGTGTGTTCGTCAATGATTGTATTTGTTGTCTTTTGAAGTGTGTTTAAAATGGTCAAAGAAACGAAACAAAGTGTAATTCAACATAAGAGAAGAGGCTAGGATGATAGTCATCACATTTCAGCTCTGTTCAATTGTTATCGCCCGGGGTCTGTCTGATCTCGTGCTTAGTGTCTCCATTCACCCCTTATGAACTCCTTACCCAAAGCTTTAATAGATGTCACATGCATCCCTTCATTCCTACTCAAGTTAGAAAGTTTAAAGCTAGATACAATGTGTGCAGTGGGTTATACAAAGATATGTGTTAAAGCTGAGCTCCGATAGGTGAAACTGGCCACCCCAGGCACGTTTTGTTTTTGTCTTGAGGAAATTAGCATCCAGCATTGTATAAAAAAATACTCTGCTGTTCTATCGCATGTGCAATGGCGTCCGAGCCGTTGTAATATCGCAAATAAACGTGACAGGTTCACCGATAAAGATTGCAGCTGTAAGGTAAGGGGAATAGCACAAAACACGAAAGCACTTAAATGCACAACAGAGGCGTAAGGATTTTAGCTGTTATGAATTTACCTTGAATGCTAATTGCACATCTTAACAACAAAACCGTGCCGACAAACGTTTAAAAGCGGTGGATGGCCACATAAGCAACGTAAGTGTAAGAGATCAACTGCTGGGTGTCAATGAATGGTGGCGATTCAACATGTAGAATCGTCTGGAAATGAACAGAAAATAAGACTATGCGCTTGTGATAGGCGATAGGACCGCCACAAGCTGATTTTAACTGTTCATCGCCACAGTGTGTTTTGTCCTTTTTGAGTTGGAGTACAGTTGATAGCCTGTTTGTGTGATCTGGTGGAGGGATAAATTGGTTGTCCCTATCTATGTTGCTCCTCTCTCCCTCTCTGTCTCTGTGCGTGTGGCCCAGCAGCATGTCCCAAGTGGATGTGGACTCAGGGATAGAGAACATGGAGGTGGAGGACAGTGATCGCAGGGAGAAGAGGGACCTGGCTGAAAAGGTAGGCAGAGCTCCCATTCCACCCCCTTACTTGCTGTACTTTAATTAGTCACTTTGGCTGTCTAAAAAGGCACCATCTATTCCCATGCCTGAAGGCTCAAACTGAATTATTCCACTTCTCTATCATTCTCTACATACTTCAGTCTGAATCTGCCATCATTGAAAGTAATTTGTGGTGGGGAAAAAAGTAAGGATTGGATCGTGTCTAACCAATCCGTATCAAAGCCAATTATGTACTTTGAATACGGCGCTTCATTCACGTGTGTTATGACTCTGGCGCAAGTCATTGGTTTCTGGGACAAATCAGACGGTCTGAATGTGTTCACATTCTAGAGGGGTCGGGGATGGAGTCAAATCCACACTCATTACAGAGAAGAAACTTTTGTGGGCCTGGAGTGGCATTTGGCCGGAACAAATAATCTGGGTAGCCAGGCAATCTATTCCCTATATAGTGCACTACATTTGACCAGCACTTCGAAGTAGTGCACGATACAGATAGGGAATGGGGTGCAATTTCAGACACGACCTCTGTCAAGAAAAGGTTCTGCCAAATGAATGGAAGTCAATGGAACACTTTTTCTGTTGGAGACTTTGTACATCAATACTTTTCACCAAATGAGCAGTGGATTCATATACTTCAGTGGTTTCATTGTGTTCGTGAAAATAAATGTCCTTTTGATACTCCTGTTAATGTAGAAAAGGAAATATATTCAAAACTCTCAAAGAAATACATCTTCATTTTGGTCATAATAAGTAGGTCATTTTGGATGGACAGAGCCATTTTCGACTTTAATATAAAGACCTTGCTCCTGGCTGATAAAACAACTTTGGTTTTGAGTTAGTCACTTTTAGTTCTATTAAAAAGTCTCACAGGGATCTAATCCCTAAATTCAAAATAGGTGATAATTCAAATGTTGCCTTGCAATTAGTAATGTGTGGAAGGTCTTTCATGGATGATGTAGAAATGATCTCTTTACTATTGCACAATAGCAACGAGTAAAATGTCTGCAGTTTTTCGGAACAAAATAACCTAAATTATGACTCTGGCATTGAAGATTCTTTATCTGTATGCCCAGGTTTGCCTCAGTGATTGCATTATAGAATCCTTCTCCACCCATCTCCACATGGCTGTAGAACTGAAATACTCTGAACCAGTACATTTGTCTATGCCAATGGCCTTTGAAAGCTCTCTGAAAACACCACTGTCTGCTTACATGGTACAGTCTGTTTTCTCTCTAACCCTCACCCGAATACTTTTGAATTATGGATTCTAGCATCTAGCTAAAGGTGTCTTTGAAAGGGGTGTTATGGCTAGGCTAATTGGCACCAATAAAGAGCAGCTGGCAGCAGTTATTAGCTCATAGTTATTGTATAGCCATTGCAACAGAATCAATCAATTTCCAATAGAAAAATGGATAGTAAAATAAAGTCGCTAATATGGGTATCCTACTGTTTTCACTAATTCAGATCTAAAATCAGCGGTGTAATTTGCAGACAGTGGTAAGGAGGCAAATCCATGGTTACTTGTCAGAAAGTATTGAGCTTTTAAGAGGAGTAAAACAAGGCTGTCCATTGTCCCCATATTTATTATGGCCATTTGAAGTGCTAGATATTAAAATTAGATTGAACAAGAACATCACGATGTTAAAAATCCAGGGAATAAATGTATGCTGATGACTCTTTTTGTAGAATCTTTTATTTTTTATATTTAAAAAAATATATTAATCCCCCCTTAAGTCCACAATCTGGATCCCTGCACAGTCTCATTGAAGATCTTGATAACTGTTCTAGCCTCTCTGGACTAAAACCTAATTATGACAAGTGTACCATACTACATATTTGATCATTAAAAGTGTTTATTGTACCTTGTAGTTTACCAATAAAATGGGCGGATGGTGACATCATATGGTGACAAGTAGACATACTTGGTATTCACATATCAAAAAATAGAAATGAACTTACCACAATCAATTTCAATAGGAAGTTAGCAAAAATAGATAAGATTCTGCAACCATGGAGAGGTAAATACTTGTCTATTTATGGGAAAATAACTAACTGCTTAACTATGGTGCTATCACAGTTTACTTACTTACAATGGCACTGCCTACTGCAGACACATTTTTTTATTCATATGAGCAAAGAATATTTTATTTTAATTTGGAATGCTAAGCCAGATCAAATTAAACGTATCAGTTTATATAATGAATGAGTTGGGGGGCTAAAATTATTAAACCTTAAAGATTTAAACCTCTTACTAAAAGCTTCACTCAAACATAAGTTATTCTTAACCATTTGGGGTTTTTCCAGTAGATTATTACGAAAGGCTCAGCCTTTGTTGAAAATTGCCTTTTTGCCTTCGTACAGATTACAACTTCTAATTTCTGACTAATTTAAAATTTGTTTAAAGTATTGCCCTTTATTAAACAAGCCATAAAAGCTGGTTAAAATTTCAGTTTTATCCTCCAGAAAAGAATGAACGAATATTACAAACGTTATGGTTACTCAAATATACTGATTTAATAAAAATTAAAACATCTTTATGGGAAAAACATTATTATATTTATTAATGATATTATGAATAGAAACGGAGTTACGTCACATGTAGCTATCGAAAATATATGGGGAATGTCTGCTCAATCCAAATTTGCAATAACTGATTGCAGCATTACCACAAAAACGGAGGAGGCAAGTGGAGAAGGTAGGGAACTTTTTTACCTGCCATATATTAAAGATACAAATTGGCTAAAAGGAATTGGCATAAATAGAAAAATGTACCAGTTTCATTTGAGGACAAAAATGTTGACAGCTGCGCCATACAGGTTGCAAAATAAATGAAGAGATTTTGGATGTACCGATTCCATGGCACATGGTTTATGAACTGGTACAAAAAACAACACTTGATTCAACATTTGGTTTTTCAATTTAAATTATTATATACAATTCTTTCCACCAACAGAATTGTATATATCAGTTGAAGTCGGAAGTTTATATACACTTAGGTTGGAGTCATTAAAACTTATTTTTAAACCACTCCACACATTTCTTGTTAACAAACTATAATTTTGGCAAGTCGGTTAGGACATCTACTTTGTGCATGACACAAGTCATTTTTCCAACAATTGTTTACAGACAGATTAAAACTGACTTTTAATGACTCCAACCTAAGTGTATGTACATTTCCGACTTCAACTGTATATGGGGCATACAACAATCTCAGCTCTGTAGATTTTGCTACGAAGAGACAGAATCAATAGATAATTTATTCTGGTATTGCCCCTATGTAGCTTGTTTTTGGTCACAGGTTCAGGAATGGTTAAAAAAATCACAACATGCACTTAAAATTAACCTTACAAATAGCAGTGTTGGGCAAATTTGGAAAGCCGTAGTCAGTCAATAATTAATATAATAATACTCGTAGGAAAGGTTTTAATTTTTAGCTGAATCTGTGGATACAATACAATTAGAAAGTTTTAAAAAGTATGTAAAACATCACAGCACAATCAAAATATATGGCATGTGGAAACCAAACGAGGGTGGTCTATGTAGCAGAAAAGCTGTAAAAAAAATGTGTGTGGTGTGTCTGTGTGTATGTCCTCCGAAAAGTGTTGGATGGCAATTTTTTAAAATAATAGCAGCAATTCTAGCGTTCATTTTCTCAACATTTGAGTTAATAGGCTACTTTTTGGGGGTGGACCCTCCACCACTAAAAGCAGACATTGAGTCCTAATCACCCTGCTTTTACCCAAGGACATTTTTATTTAAATGTTTTGCCGCCTATCGGTACAACGCATGGCCACCTGGTAACCAGTCTCTTGAACGGCAATGACCGCTCTAGTTTGTAATTCTAACTATTGCTGTATCTGTCCCAGGAATCCGCTGAAAACTCAGATGTCTCTGAAGAGCAGGCTCTGCAGCTCATCTGTAAGATCCTGCGCGTTTCCTGGAAGGAGCAGGACAGGGACGTCATCTTTCTCCCCTTGCTCGCCGCCGAGTTCCACCAGAGCAGCCTCAAAGACGGTATGGCAAAGATGCATGATATTTCGTATGTAGCTATGTTCTTATTGAATTGTATAGCTTTTTGCAAAAGAGTCCTAGATTATGGTTTAGGATTTCCTCATCTGAATGCAATAGCTGTAATTGTTTTTTAAATCTTCTAACCCAATGTTTCTATTGAAATTTGAACAAAATATTTTTATTAAATACAAATCAGTTTGTGTAGTCAGTCTTTTTTAATCTGTCATGTATACTATTTATGAATTTGTTTACAAGTCATCCATGAAGTGTATGTTTATAGGATTTCTCTTTCTCCTCCCAGTCTTCTCTGACTTCAAAGACCTGATTGGCCAGATCCTGATGGAGGTGCTCCTGATGTCCACCCAGTTGCACGTCCACAACCCCTTTGCCAGCCTGACTGCCACGTCCGAGCCAATCGCTGCTGCCAAATCTCTTGACCACCACCTGACGCTGATCCAGCCCTCCAGCCAGGGCAGCAGTCCCATGGCCCCATGTGCAGGCTCGTTTGGGGCCAGCTCGTTGTCCAGGCAAGTACCCCCCCAGTGGCCCCACAACTAGCCCCCAGTCCTGGGTACACATAAACTCAGCAAAAAAAGAAAAGTCTTCTCACTGTCAACTGCGTTTATTTTCAGCAAACTTAACATGTGTAAATATTTGTATGAACATAACAAGATTCAACAACTGTGACATAAACTGAACAAGTTCCACAGACATGTGACTAACAGAAATGGAATAATGTGTCCCTGAACAAAGGGGGGGTCAAAAGTAACTGTCGGTATCTGGTGTGGCCACCAGCTGCATTAAGTACTCAAGTGCATCTCCTCATGGACTGCGCCAGTTCTTGGTGTGAGATGTTATCCCACTTTTCCACCAAGGCACCTGCAAGTTCCCGGACATTTCTGGGGGGAATGGCCCTAGCCCTCACCCTCTGATCCAACAGGTCCCAGACGTGCTCAATGGGGTTGAGATCTGGGCTCTTCGCTGGCTATGGCAGAACACTGACATTCCTGTCTTGCAGGAAATCACGCACAGAACGAGCAGTATGGCTGGTGGCATTGTCATGTCAAGATGAGCCTGCATGAGGGAGGAGGATGTCTTCCCTGTAACGCACAGCGTTGAGATTGCCTGCAATGACAACAAGCTCAGTCTGATGATCCTGTGACACACCGCCCCAGACCATGATGGACCCTCCACCTTCAAATCAATCTCGCTCTGGAGTACAGGCCTCGGTGTAACGCTCATTCCTTCGACGATAAACGCGAATCCGACCATCACCCCAGTGAGACTAAACCGCGACTCGTCAACAGGCCTACAAGCCCTCAGTCCAGCCTCTCTCAGCCTATTGCGGACAGTCTGAGCACTGATGGAGGGATTGTGCGTTCCTGGTGTAACTCGGGCAGTTGTTGTTGCCATCCCGTACCTGTTTGGATGTACCTATCCTGTGCAGGTGTTAGACGTGGACTGCCACTGCGAGGACGATCAGCTGTCCGTCCTGTCTCCATGTAGCGCTGTCTTAGGCGTCTCACATTACGGACATTGCAATTTATTGCCCTGGCCACATCTGCAGTCCTCATGCCACCTTGCAGCATGCCGAATTCACGTTCATGCAGGGACCCCGTGCATGTTTCTTTTGGTGATTTTCAGAGTCAGTAGAAAGGCCTCTAGTGTCCTAAGTTTTCATAACTGTGACCTTAATTGCCTACCGTCTAAGCTGTTAGTGTCTTAACGACTGTTCCACAGGTGCATGTTTATACCTTTTTTTATGGTTCATTGAACAAGCATGGGAAACGGTTTAAACCCTTTACAATGAAGATCTGTGAAGTTATTTGGATTTTTACGTATTATATTTGAAAGACAGGGTCCTGAAAGGGATGTTTCTTTTTTTGCTGAGTTCGGTAGGGTTGTGTCCAAAATGGCATCATCCAATGAAATTCCTACATTGAAATTGACAGAAATGGAATTGTTCCCTTTTTGTGTGATTTAGGCCTAGTCAATGGGAAGTGTTGTCTTTTTTTAACTGGCACTGTCATGGTATCATTGTCTTTTTTATTCAGTTTTATATACCTAGTTATTTGACTGTTGATAAGATTGTAAAAGAGGAAGATGTAGCCCATTTGTCAACCCATTTGTTTTGCGATGTTCACAGCCTGTACGGGTGTAGTCCGCACTCGCTGGCTTTGAATGCAGCCAGGATGATCTCTCCACCTCTCCCCACCAGCCCATCCCTGCATCCAATGGTAGCCCCAAGTCCCCCTTCCGTGGCCAACCCCCCTAGGCTCTCTCTCAACCTCCCTTCCGCCCCTCTGCCCATCTCCCAGCGCTACCGGCCCTACTCTGTCACCTCTCCCTTGGGGATCTCCACCAGCCCCAGACTGGCTAGCCTCCCTGGGCTTTCACGTGGCCCTATCACTGAAGGTCTCCCGGTACCGCCCATCATTTTGGCCCAGGCCCCAGCCCCACCACTACCAACTAGCCCCCAGTCGGTTCCCCTCCCCTCCACTAGTCCTCATCCGCCCACCTCCATGCCCCTCCCTCTGGTACCCCCCTCACCCAGATCAGCTGCCCGAGGAGCTGCCCTCGCCACCCGGATCCCGTCGAGGTACATCCTCAACCACGTGTGACAGAGTGATGCGCAACAAGCTACTTACTAAAACATTAACCCTACCTCCAGCCTCAGCTCCATGGCAAAATGTGTAGAATCACAGGAAATTTGCTTTAAAACTGCAACATTTTCTCTCCACTGCATGGCAAAAGTTATATAATTGCAGGAAATTAGCTTTAAAACGAAAAAATTTGCTCCGCTTCATTGAGAAATTTGTAGAATTGCAAGAAATTCGCTTAAAAATGTTTAAAAAATCCCTATACTGCCAAGTTGGTGTCCTACATTTTTTTGCAGTGCTGATGGGTTGACCGCGCTCATTGACATGCCCTGCCCACCATCTAAACCCCTTTTGATCCAGAAAACCCCCTGCACATTTGGCCTACATGATAATGGCCTACTTATGTAGGCCTATTGCTTGACTTATTATGGACATGCTGTATATGGGTGGTGTTTTGCACATAATTCCCAACCACAAACCAACTCCAATGCCCTGATGATTTTCACAATTTACAATCATCCTCTTATAAATAAATAAATAAATGTGTTATAATAATAATATACAGGTTTGAACATCTACTCATTCAAGAGTTTTTTTCTTTATTTTTACTATTCTCTACATTGTAGAATAATAGTGAAGACATCAAACTATGAAATAACACATGGAATCATGTCGTAAACAAATCAAAATATATTTTATATTTGAGATTCTTCAAAGGAGCCACCCTTTGCCTTGATGACAGCTTTGCACACTCTTGGCATTCTCTCAAACAACTTCATGAGGTAGTCACCTGGAATGCATTTCAATTAAAAGCTTCATAGAGTTGAAATAACAGCCACATCTCAACATCCACTGTTCAGAGGAGACTGCGTGAATCAGGCCTTCATGGTCAAATTGTTGAAAATAAACTACTATTATAGGACTCCAATAAGAAGAAAAGACTTGGTTGAGCCAAGAAACACAAACAATGGACATTAGAACGGTGTAAATCTCTCCTGACGAGTCCAAATTTGAGATTTTTGGCTCCAACCGCTCTGTCTTTGTGAGATGCAGAGTAGGTGAGCGGATAATCTCTGCATGTGTGGTTCGCACCATGAAGCATGGAGGTGTGGGGGTGCTTTGCTGGTGACACTGTCTGTGATTTATTTACAATTCAAGGCACATGTAGCCATGCTGGTTAACTCACCATTCTGCAGTGATATCCCATCTGGTTTGGGCTTAGTGGGACGATAATTTGTTTTTCACCAGGATAATGACCCAACACACCTCTAGGCTGTGTAAGGGGTATTTGACCAAGAAGGAGAGGGATGGAGTGCTGTATCAGATGACCTGGCCTCCACAATCACCTGACCTCAACCCAATTGATATGGGGTGAGTTGGACTGCGGAGTGAATGAAAAGCAGCCAACAAGTGCTCAGCATATGTGGGAACTTCTTGAAGACTGTTGGAAAAGCATTCCTCAAGAAGCTGGTTGAGAGTAACTTTTAACAAGTGCAAAGCTGTCATCAAGGCAAAGGGTGGCTACTTTGAAAAATGTCATAAAATATATTTTGATTTGTTTTACACTTTTAGTTTCTACATGATTCCATATGTGTTATTTCATAGGTTTGATGTCTTCACTATTATTCCACAATGTAGAAAATAGTACAAATAAAGAAAAACCCTTGAATGAGTAGGTGTCCAAACTTTTGATTGGGTGTGTGTGTATATACAGTTAGGGGGGAAAAAGTATTTGATCCCCTGCTGATTTTGTACGTTTGCCCACTGACAAAAAAATGATCAGTCTATAATTTTAATGGCAGGTTTATTTGAACAGTGAGAGACAGAATAACAACAACAACAAAAATCCAGAAAAACGCATGTCAAAAATGTTATAAATTGATTTGCATTTTAATGAGGGAAATAAGTATTTGACCCCTCTGCAAAACATTACTTAGTACTTGGTGGCAAAACCCTTGTTGGCAATCACAGAGGTCAGACGTTTCTTGTAGTTGGCCACCAGGTTTGCACACATCTCAGGAGGGATTTTGTCCCACTCCTCTTTGCAGATCTTCTCCAAGTCATTAAGGTTTCGAGGCTGACGTTTGGCAACTCGAACCTTCAGCTCCCTCCACGGATTTTCTATGGGATTACGGTCTGGAGACTGGCTTGGCCACTCCAGGACCTTAATGTGCTTCTTCTTGAGCCACTCCTTTGTTTCCTTGGCCGTGTGTTTTGGGTCATTGTCATGCTGGAATACCCATCCACGACCCATTTTCAATGCCCTGGCTGAGGGAAGGAGGTTCTCACCCAAGATTTGACGGTACATGGCCCCGTCCATCGTCCCTTTGATGTGGTGAAGTTGTCCTGTCCCCTTAGCTGAAAAACACCCCCAAAGCATAATGTTTCCACCTCCATGTTTGACGGTGGGGATGGTGTTCTTGGGGTCATAGGCAGCATTCCTCCTCCTCCAAACACGGCGAGTTGAGTTGATGCCAAAGAGCTCCATTTTGGTCTCATCTGACAACAACACTTTCACCCAGTTGTCCTCTGAATCATTCAGATGTTCAGTGGCAAACTTCAGACGGGCATGTATATGTGCTTTCTTGAGCAGGGGGACCTTGCGGGCGCTGCAGGGTTTCAGTCCTTCACGGCGTAGAGTGTTACCAATTGTTTTCTTGGTGACTATGGTCCCAGCTGCCTTGAGATCATTGACAAGATCCTCCCGTGTAGTTCTGGGCTGATTCCTCACCATTCTCATGATCATTGCAACTCCACGAGGTGAGATCTTGCATGGAGCCCCAGGCCGAGGGAGATTGACAATTATTTTGTGTTTCTTCCATTTGCGAATAATTGCACCAACTGTTGTCACCTTCTCACCAAGCTGCTTGGCGATGGTCTTGTAGCCCATTCCAGCCTTGTGTAGGTCTACAATCTTGTCCCTGACATCCTTGGAGAGCTCTTTGGTCTTGGCCATGGTGGAGAGTTTGGAATCTGATTGATTGATTGTTTCTGTGGACAGGTGTCTTTTATACAGGTAACAAACTGAGATTAGAAGCACTCCCTTTAAGAGTGTGCTCCTAATCTCAGCTCGTTACCTGTATAAAAGACACCTGGGAGCCAGAAATCTTTCTGATTTGAGAGGGGTCAAATACTTATTTCCCTCATTAAAATGCAAATCAATTTATAACATTTTTGACATGCGTTTTTCTGGATTTATTTGTTGTTTTTCTGTGTCTCACTGTTCAAATAAACCTACCGTTAAAATTATAGACTAATTTCTTTGTCAGTGGGCAAACGTACAAAATCTGCAGGGGTTCAAATACTTTTGTCTGTCTGTCATTTAGAAATGAGGAGAAAGACCTTTTGCTTGCCAATGCATTGCTTGTCCTGCATGTTGTTTTTGTGAATCTCATAGCTGTGGTACTCTGACAATGTTGTCTGTAGGAGCCTGTGTGTCCTCGGTGTATCTTCAGATGAAATGTATTAATGGACCTGTGACATGGTCAGCACTAGGAGAGTAGTCTGGTGTTTTTATTCCACAGTGAATCACAACCAGGGTTCAGCTGAAGTCAGAGGGAAGGTGAACTAGTCACATCACTCCCTTCCTGCATCCTTTCCTCAGTGTTACATCTTCTTTCCCTATCCCATCCTCTCCTATCTATGACCCATGTGTCTCTATTTTTCCATCTGTCTCCCCATCCTCCTCCTCCTTTATCCCTCGTTCCTCTTTTCCTCCCTCTCTACGCCAGCCCCCTATCCCTCCTGTTCTTCGCCCTTTCTGATATGTCTCAGGACAGCAGCGACGAAGAGCCTGAGGATGAGCAGGAGGAGGATTTTACGCAGGTCCAGTTTGGGTCCAGGTATACACCGCTGCACGGCGTGTGTTCAGTAGAATCGCCGGCATGCTTCAGCAGTGTGTCGAGCATAGCCACTAACAGCAGTCTGCATTTCACAATTGCACCCCTATTCCTTACGTAGTGCTCAGATTTTGACCATCAAAGGTAGTGCACTATAAACGTAATAGAGTGCCATTTGGGACGTAGACAGTGTTACATCATTGCGGCTCTGCTGCTGCAGGAACAGGCTGAGAAACGTCGAGCCTGTAGACCAGGGGTGTCAAAGTCAATAATAATAATTATTTTACTCAAACCACTCGGGCCGTATGTTTGACGCCCTGCTGTAGACTCTGGCAGCTTTACGACCTCAACTGTTGTAGTTGACGCTCAACCTCAGAGAAGTAGTCAATTTCAGTACAGATCGAGGCAGGGTGCTTATCCTTGTGGTACTACTAAGAGTCTGAATTGCAGTTCTGTAAATCAAAAATAAATATTTGCTTGCAAAAATATTAAGAATTCATTATGACTAGGCTACCACTGCAGTAGGAGAATGATATCTGGTACTCAAGCACTAGGATCCTTGTAAATCAGCAGCCTGAGTTTGGGCCAGGATTGTAGTTTCCCAGTGAATTAGGCCTGTCATGTACTGTAGCTAAGATGTCCAATTTCTCTAGCTACATTTGTAATATGAGGAAAGGACCCAAAGTGAAGGAGTTTAGACTGTCAACATCAGGCAAATAACCCTTGCAAGTGCGTTTTGAAGCCACTGTTTCACTTTTCTGCAAACAATCTTCAGGTAAAATCCAAAGACCACAACTGGTTTAATTGTGTCTTCAGATGGTTTCTGTTGCTGCAAATGCTGCTTCCTGCAGCCTGGATAAACAATCTGTTAGATAGGTTGAGAACTTGCACTTTCAGTCTCGCAAGACATTCGGTTCCCTGTTCTGTGCACTCAAGTCTCCACTAAAAATCTTTGTCGAGTAGCTTTGGGCAGAAGACTTATCCACAATATTCCTGCGGACTGAGGCTGTGAATCTGCTCACAGGTTACCCACTGGTCTGTCTTCGATAACAGACGACTAACAATGCATTAACTTAGACCCCAGTGAACCCTAGGGTGTGATCAGTGGAGATTCCTGGGTTGTGTTCATCAGGCATCAATTGCAAAAATGGGACTGAATCTAAGAGCGCGGGAGCAAGAGACTAGCTGGTGTTGTCCAATAAGAAACAAACAATTTTGTTTTCCCTGGCAAAATGTGGCAAAAAGTTTTGCCTGCCCTAATGAACACGACCCTGCTTCAAACTGCTATTGAGTGAGATTATTTGAAGAATTTTGTCAAATCTGAGGGTGTTTAGTTAGATTTCAGACTCAAAAATTGTTGTCAATGCTGAAACGCTGCCTTGCTATACTCTCGCTAACGTTTTACATTTTATTTCAGGGGAACTGAAAGAGTTGCTTATTTACCACATTTGTCCACAGGGCTTCTTTCTTAAGGTGCCCTGGTTCTGCTCTCCTGTTGTCCTGTTACATTTTGACTTTCTCTCCCATTTTTTTCCACCCTCCATCTCTCTGTGTAGTCTGGGTGTGTCTGGAGGGGGAATGGCCTGGGAATCCTGCGGTGACCGGTTCACCATTGAAGCGTGCAAGGAGACTGAGATGCTCAACTACCTCATCGAGCGCTTTGACAGTGTGGGCATGGAGGAAAGGAAGGCGCCCAAGGTAAACTGGAAACGCTGTTAAGAAACATGGCTGCCCACCGGAGGTTTGACCCGTATCTACTCATTTGGAATCTTTGTCCTTTTAAAAGGGCAGCTAAAAACCTAATTCAAACACCATTGTAACACAGTGTCCCCAAACAATACTTACCTTTCAGCTATGCTTAGTGTGGCCTCTGGTTGTAACAAATGCCCTGGGAGGAGGCAAAGTCAAATTTGCCATTCGCAACACTTTATTTATTTTTTATCACATTTTTGTTGTTTATAGTAGACATAGACATAAACTTGAACAAAACGCATGGACATAAACCCCTCCCAACACTCATCTGGCAAAACCTTATTGAATTCAAAAATCCCGACCACAATAGCTAAGGTTCCATTCAATTGGCAACAGATTTTCATTAGAATATTCAAAAATCTGCATAAAGAAAATGTTTTTTTTTCACCAAACTGATTTGTTGTGGATCAATATCTGTGATGACTCAGTGCACACAAAATGTACATTTTCGTGTAAGTTTTCACATCCCGAATACAAATCTGAAGTTCCATGTTTTCTATCACATTTTGAACTCTGATAAGTTTTGTAACAAACTTTTGCCTTAAATACCAAATGTGCCTACTCTGGTCTTGGCACGTGTGCTCTAGCTAACAGCTCACAGATACAGTGCGGGTAGGCTAGTTTACTTGATGAGATTATGGTTAAGAGCAAAACTAGTTTTTTGGTCAAACGGCTGTCAAGCATTGTTCATCATGTCACCAGAATAAGACACTCAATATTTATTGAAAAGGTGCATCAAGCTCATCACAGTGCACTTTCATCACCCTGTGAAGTTCATAATTTCATCTGTAGCCTAATAAACTGCATATTTTAGTCATAGTGGGAGTACCACACACACCATATCATCATGTGACTCCAAGTTTATTTCAGTATGATGGTTATTATATCACCATTTGTGTTTTAAAGGTGTTTCCACCGCAATTTCTCATTTTCAGGATCTTTTCATGTCTGTTAATTTGTGGCATATATGACTTTTTTTTTTTTTAGTTACTACATTATTCCATATGTGTTATTTGATAGTTTTGATGTCTTCACTATTCTACAATGTAGAAAATAGTAAAAATTAACGCCCTTGAATGAGTAGGTATGTCCATACAGCTTGATGACAACAAATATATATTGACATAGTAAAATAAATGTGTAAAAAGAATGTATATATTTTTAATGCTGAAACTCTCATATTAAACACCAATGTTATTCACTCAGTTGGTTTATATTTATGATCATGGTTTACAAGTTTGTTATTCTATTTTCTGTTTTAAAATGGTCTTATTTAATTATTTCATATTTTACATGTGATAAGACCAGAGGGCCAGAGATAACTAGACACCTGTGATAATCAGAAGGTCCCAAAAGGGCCACTAGATGTCTTTTCATAGATTACATAAAATCCTTTAACAATTCCAAAATTCTGGTAGTTTACAGGTTAACTTTGAATGTTTCCAGTAATATACACTCCCTTTGCAGCCCTAGTCACCATGCTTAACTTGTTCTTCTCCCTCCTCTGTCTTCTCAGATTTGCAGCCACCCCAGTGTCAGCCAGCTCCTCAGCAACATACGCTCGCAGTGTATTTCCCACGCCGTTCTTGTCCTTCAGGGTGCCCTCACGCAGCCCAGGTCTGCCTGACACCTTCCTGTCACCTCTCACAATACTGTGGTCCTAATACAGTATTATTCTGTGTACATCAGTGTTTCCCCTACCATTGGATAGGAGTGTCTAGATCCCTTAAACTCAACTCTAGACCTTGAAGCCAGTTCCACTACTTTTTTTTTTATTGTTCCCCTCTAATCGGGGACTGATTTTTATCTGCGCAATTAATTCAGGTAGAACAGAACCAGCAGGCACCAGACCTTGTAGGGTAAGAGTTTAGTGCCCCTGGTCTAGATGTTTAGCGCTGTTGCCCCATGCCTACGGTTTTAGTATTTATTATTTATATTCATAACAATTAAGTGCAATTATTATTATTTATTTTTTTAAGCCCAAATATTCACCCATGGACACATGAAAGAAAGCAGTAATGAACATGTCAATTGTGATGCCAGAAAGCCTGGATGTTGCTTTCACCTTGCTTTCACCTTGCTTTCACCTTGCTTTAAACTAGAGGAAAGACTGGTGTACGTGTTTTTGTTCTTTTTTCTGCATTCTCGGCACCCCTAGCAGGAGCGACTAATCTATCACCATAGCAACCCTATCACCATAGCAACTCATCTATTTCTCCTGAAGTTCATGTCCACATTATTTTGCCATATCATTCACACCTTTGCTACCCACACTCTAGCATCTGGTACACCATTACAGTGTGTTCGGAAAGTATTCAGACCCCTTGCCTTTTTCCACGTTTTGTTATGTTACAGCCTTATTCTAAAATGTATTGATAAAAATAAGATATATATTTAATCTACAAACAAGACCTTATAATGACATAATGAAAACAGGTTTTAAGACATCGTTTTTTTTAATGATTTTGCAAAAATAATGTAGTTGTCTGTTGAGCTCCGAGACAGGATTGTGTCGAGGCACAACTCTGGGGAAGGGTACCAAAACATTTCTGCAGCACTGAAGGTCCCCAAGAACACAGTGGCCTCCATCATTCTTAAATTGAATAAGTTTGGAATCACCAAGACTCTTACTAGAGCTGGCCTTCCGGCCAAACTCGATGGTCACTCTGACAGAGCTCCAGAGTTCCTCTGTGGAGATGGGAGAACCTTCCAGAAGGGCAACAATCTGCAGCACTCCATCAATCAGGCCTTTATGGTAGAGTTTCCAGACGGAAGCCATTCCTCAGTAAAAGGCACATGACAGCCCACTTGGAGTTCGCCAAAAGGCATCTAAAGGACTCAGACCATGAGAAACAAGATTCAAGTTAGAACTCTTTGGCCTGAATGCCAAGCGTCACATCTGGAGGAAACCTGGCACCATCCCTACGGTGAAGCATGGTGGTGGCAGCATCATGTTGTGGGGATGTTTTTCAGTGGCAGGGAATGGGAGACTAGTCAGGATCGAGGGAAAGATGAACGAAGCAAAGTACAGAGATCCTTGATGAACGCCTGCTCCAGAGCACTCAGGACCTCACACCGGGACAAAGGTTCATCTTCCAACAGGACAATGACCCAAAGCACACAGCCAAGTCAATGCAGGAGTGGCTTCGGGACAAGTCTCAATGTCCTTGAGTGGCCCAGCCAGACCCTGGACTTGAACCCAACCAACCTGCCAGAGCTTGAGAGGATCTGCAGAGAAGAAGGTGAGAAACACCACAAATACAGGTGTGCCAAGCTTGTGGCGTCATACCCAAGACGACTGGAGGCTGTAATCGCTGCCAAAGGTGGTTCAACAAAGTACTGAGTGAAGGGTCTGGATGTAAATGTGATATTTCTGTTAGATTTTTAATACATTTGCAAAAATGTCAAAACCTGTTTTTGCTTTGTCATTATGCGGTATTGTGTGTAAATTGAGAGGGTGGGACTACAATTTAATCAATTTTAGAATAAAGCTGTCACGTAACAACGTGGAAAAAGTTGAGGGGCCTGAATACTTTCCGAATGCACTCCTGTATGCACTCTTGACGTTTCCTCTCACCGTTCTCTGTACCTGTTAGTATGTATCCTCTACCACCGCAGGATGAAATAATATTGTCAAAATATAAGTGTGTTCCCTCGAAAGGAAATAGTGTATTTTAAAAAAGAATAGCCAGGTGACACAGTCCGGATATATTGTTGGTGTTGTGAGTAAAAGCCATCCTCCTCCCCGCTCTTCCACTCAGGAGTCCTCTGCAGCAGTCCTTGCTGGTACCCTACATGCTGTGCCGTAACCTGCCGTATGGGTTTATCCAGGAGCTGGCCCGCATTACCTACCAGGAGGAGGAGGTCTTCAGACAGGTGGGGTAGACCCAGACAGGCAGACTGACTAACAGACAAACAGAAATACACCCATGGTTTTATTAGTCTGACAATGAAATGGTAAATTCTAAAACATTTGAAAATTTGCTCGAACAGTTAAAAATAACCTCCATGTGAAATGGGAACAAAAGTTATTGTAGTAAGTTGTCCTGTACATTTCACCATGTCAATTTTCAGCTGTATCGACTAACGCCATCCTCAAAATTGCTCACCTGTTGTCTGTATTTCAGATCTTTGTTCCAATCCTTCAAGGGCTGGGTCTGGCTGTGAAAGAATGTTCCTTCGACAGTGACAACTTCAAATTCCCCCTGATGGTAAGGTGGCAACGGAGAAGTAATGTGTGCTTGCGGTGCAGGCTTAGGGTGTGTCCCAAATGGCACCTAATTCCCTACGTAGTGCAATACATTTGACCAGGGTCCATAGGGCAATGTCTAGGGAGTAGGGTGCTATTTGGGACATAGTCTTAATGTGGTATTTTTAGATGCTGGCTCGCAGCCGGTGACTGAGCCTGTCTAACTTATAGGGGGCAGTTTGAGATGTCATATTTATAATGGATTGACTTGAGGCTGAATCTCTGCTAGCGTGATGAGCCTATCAACCTTCAGCTGACCTTTAGGCTCCAACCATAGATAGAGATTTACTAGAAGGGGTATTTCCCATTAAAATCAGTGTTTCTGTGATTTGGTGGACCGGTGGCCATATTGAGTGTACTCGTGTGTTCCAGACAAATTGCAGTGTTCTGAGGGGCTTTACCTGTTCTAGGAATTCTATTTTTCTATGGCTACAACTACTCCAACTAAAGGCTGGGTAACATGATTGGACATTTTTAACTTGTCTTGTCACGCCAGTCATACGATGACTTGGGGTGTTTTTTTTTTTTTTTTACACCAGGGGACCGAAACCTATGGTCATTTCACAGTCAATGGTCAATGTTATTAGGCCATTTCTGATGGCTGATCATTTAACGTTCACTTACGGCATGTTTTGTTTTCTACAGGCATTAGCTGAGCTATGTGAAATCAAGTTTGGGAAGACTCACCCCATGTGCAATTTGGTGAGTGTGTTGGAAGAGATTGAGCCATCTTTCCTATATCTTTCTTGCTCTATTACTGAGGTTGCAAACAATCTCCTCCAGTGCACCTTGTAGTCCATGGTGTTGACTCGTTCTTCTCCTTCTAAACTGATACCACTGTAAACTTGAGCACACTTAATATGTTGTGAAATCTGTTGTGAATGTATTGTAATGTTAAACACTTTTATAACTGCCTGAATTTTGCTGGACCCCAGGAAGAGTAGCTGTTCCCTTGGCAGCAGCTAATGGGGACCCATAATAAATACAAATACATCAAAACACTTTCACAAGCCTTTTCCCCCGATTTAGACCAACTACAGACAGCAGATGAAAAACATTGTTTCCATTGGCACCATAGAAAGAAGTAGTTATTTTTCTAACACTGGATAAGTCTCAAAGGGCACCCTATTCCCTATATAGTGTACTATTTTTGACTAGGTCCCATAGGGCTTTGGTCAAAAGTAGTGCACTGAACAGGGTGCCATTTGGGACGCATCCACTATCTTATGTGACGCGTTCTGCTCGAGACTTAGCCGGCCCACTTTACAGAAGCAGGGAAGAATTTGGCTTGGTTATTTTATGACAGGTTTGTCTATCTCACATTTTCGAGGAATGGGAAGACAACAAGGATGCGTCCCAATTGGATACTATACCCTTTAAAGTGCACTACTTTTCACCAGGTCCCAGTGGTACTGGTGACTTCCTTAAGCAAGTATGGCTTAGTAATTTAATGCTCACCTCATGTATGTGCCTGTCTAAACTAAAGTGTGTGTGTGTGTGTCCAGATGACGTCTCTGCCCCTGTGGTGTCCTAAGTCTCTGAGCCCGGGGACTGGCCGAGAGGTCCAGAGACTCTCCTTCCTGGGAGCCTTCTTCAGCCTGTCGGTCTTTGCAGAGGATGACGTGAGTAATAGGAATAGGGTGAAGTTACCCCTAGACACTGATGCTGGGTCAGTTTAGCATTTTCCATACTAATGCAATCAGCAATTCAAACAATGTGTGTGGGGGGAAGTATCACTGTAGTGTGTGTTGGTAGAGTCTAGTGAGTTTGCAAGGGAGTCACTGCAAAACAGTTTAAGATAAAGAAATAAATAATAAAGGGGATCAATGTAAATTGTCCGGGTAGCCATTAGAGCAACTGTTCAGAATTTATGGGTGCAGAAGCTGTTCAGGTGCCTTTTGTTCCCAGACTTGGTGCTCCGGTACATGTTGCCGTGCGGTAGCAGAGAGAACAGTATATGACTTGGATGGCTGGAGTCTTTGACAATCTTTAGGGCCTTCTGCTGACACTGCCTGGTATAGAGGTCTGGGCCGTACGCACTACCCTCTGTAGCACCTTGCGGTCGGATGCCGAGCAGTTGCCATGCCAAGCAGTGATGCAGCCAGTCAAGATGCTCTCGATGGTGCAGCTGTAGAACTTTTTGAGAATCTGTGGACCTATGCCAAATGTTTTCAGTCTCCTGAGGGGTAATAGGCTTTGTCTTGCCCTCTTCACGACTGTCTTGGTGTGTTTGGACCATGATAGTTCGTTGGTGATGTGGACACCAAGGAACTTGAAGCTCTCAACCTGCTCCACTGCAGCCCTGTTGATGAGAATGGAGGCCTGTTTGGCCCGCCTTTTCCTGTAATCCACGATCATCTCCTTTGTCTTGATCACATTAAGGGATAGGTTGTTGTTCTGGCACCACACTGCCTGTTCTATGATCTCTTCACTATAGGCTGTCTCATCGTTGTCGGTGATCAGGCACTGTTGTCGTCAGCAAACTTAATGATGGTGATGGCCACGCAGTCGTGGGTGAACAGGGAGTACAGGAGGGGACTAAGCACGCACCCCTGAGTGGCCCCTGTGTTGAGGATCAGCATGGCAGATGTGTTGTTGCCTACCCTTAACACCTGGGGGCGGCCCGTCAGGAAGTCCAGGATCCAGTTTCAGAGGGAGGTGTTTACTCCCAGGGTCCTTAGCTTAGTGATGAGCTTCGTGGGAACTATGGTGTTGAAAGCTGAGCTGTAGTCAATTAACAGCATTCTCACGTAGGTGTTCATTTTGTCCAGGTGGGAAAGGGCAGTGTGGAGTGCAATAGAGACTGCATCATCTGTGGATCTGTTTGGGCGGTATGCAAATTGGAGTGGGTCTAGGGTATCTGGGAGGATGATGTTGATGTGAGCCATGACCAGCCTTTCAAAGCACTTCATGGCTACAGACATGAGTGCTACGGGGCGGTAATCATTTAGGCAGGTTACCTTCGCTTCCTTGGGCACAGGGACTATGGTGGTCTGCTTGAAGCATGTTGGTATTAGACTCAGTCAGGGAGAGGCTGAACATGCAAGTGAAGACACTTGCCAACTCGTCAGTGCATGCTCTGATTATGCGTCCTGGTAATCCGTCTGGCCCTGCTGCCTTGTGAATGTTGACCTGTTTAAAGGTCTTACTCACATTGGCTACGGAGAGCGTGGTCACACAGATGTCCGGAACAGCTGATGCTCTCACGCATGGTTCAGTGTTGCTTGCCTCAAAGCGTGCATAGAAGGCATTTAGCTTGTCTGGTAGGCTTGCATCACTGGGCAGCTCTCGGCCTGGTTTCCCTTTGTAATCTGTGATCATTTTTAAGCTTTGCCACATCTGACAATTGTCGGAGCTGGTGAAGTAGGATTCAATCTTATTTGTGTTTTGTCTTTTCGCCTGTTTGATGGCTTGTCAGAGGACGTAGCAGGATTTCTTATACGTGTCCAGATTGGTGTCCTGCTCCTTGAAAGCAGCAGCTCTCCATTTTAGTAACTAAGCAGACGCTCTTAATCAATTAGGGCACATCAAAGTTTTTTTTTCTTCCCCTAGTCGGCTCATGGATTTGAACCAGCGACTGGTTACCTGCCCAATGCTCTTAACTGCTAGGCTACCTGCCGCCCTCTAGCCTTTAGCTCAGTGTGGATGTTGCCTGTAATCCATGGCTTCTGGTTGGGATATGTACGTATGGTCGTCGATGCACTTATTAATGAAGTCGGTGACTGATGTGGTAAACTCATCAATGCTATCGGATGAATCCCTTAACATATTCCATCCAGTCTGTGCTAGCAAAACAGTCCTGGAGCTTAGCATCCTCTTCATCGGACCACTTCTGTATTGAGCTCGTCACTGGTACTTTACTGTTTTGAGTTTTTGCTTGTAAGCAGGAATCAGGAGGATAGAGTTATGGCCCCAGTTGCCAAATGGAGGGCGGGGGAGTGCTTTGTATACGGCTGTGTGTGGAGTAAAGGTGATGTAGAGTTTTTATCCCTGTAGTTACACAGGTGACATACTGGTATAAATTAGGTAAATCAGATTTCAGTTTTCCTGCATTAAAATCACGTGACACTAGGAGTGCCACCTCTGTATGAGCATTTTCTTATTTGCTTATGGCCCTATATAGCTCGTTGAGTACGGTCTTTGTGCCAGTATTGGTTTGTGGTAGTAAATAGACAGCTTCGAAAAATACAGATAAACTCTTGGTGAATGGTATGGTCTACGGCTCATAATGATGTATTCTAACTCAAGCGGGCAGCACCTCGAGACTTTCTTAATATTAGAGATCGCGCACCAGCTGTTAATGGACGCACCATCACACGATAAAAAAAAGAAAAAGTTTATTAAAAATAAAAACAAATTGGTGGGGGGGTGGATCAGCACCCGATCTTACCGGACATTGCTGTTCTGTCCTGCCAATGCATAGGAAAAACCAACTAGATGTATATTATCCTTGTGCAGCCATGACTCCGAGAAGCATAGTATATTAGAGTTAATGTCCCGTTGATAGGATAGTCTCGAACAGAGCTTTTCCAGTTTATTCTCCATAAATTCACATTCACCAATAGAACAGAGAGTAGATGCAATTTTATTAATTTGTCGCCGTAGTCTCATCAGGGTGCCCGTGCGCCGGCCTCTCTAGCGCCATCTTCTCCACCTTCGAGTGTCGGGATTAGGGCCTAGTCCAGGATAATCAATGTCTTTCTCGTCTGACGAAGTAGAAGTCCTCGTCCAACTCAAGGTTAACGATAGCTGTTCTGATGTCTAGAAGGTCTTTTCGGTCATAGAAAACGATGTTGGAAACGATGTACAAGAAGTTTAGATCAGTTAAAAAAAAAGCACAATCAGGAGCCTGTAAAACAGCCTCCATTCCAACCGGCGCCACTCAAATTCATACAGAGCTATGTATGCAAGAACTAACCATCCATGAGATCAAAAGGAGTTTGAAGCTATACAGTGTTTGTTTACAATTACATTGTTTACAAACAATGGATTAAAATAAGCATGTTTGGGCCTCCCGAATGTGCAGCGGTCTAAGGCGCTACATCGCAGTGCTAGAGGCGTTACTACAGACCCGGGTTCATTCCCGGGCTGTTCCACAACCGGCCGTGGCCGGGAGTCGCGTAGGACGGCGCACAATTGGCCCAGCGTCATTAGGGTAGGGTTTGTCTGGGTGAGGCTTTACTTGGCTCATCGCGCCCAAGCGACTCCTTGTGGTGGGCCGTGTGTCTGCAGGCTGACCCCTGTCGCCAGTTGAACGGTGTTTCCTCTGACACATTGGTGCGGCTGGCTTCCGGGTTAAGCTGACGGGTGTTAAGGAGTGAGGTTAGGTGGGTCATGTTTCGGAGGACGCAGGACTCCGTCGCTTTTCCCGAGCCCATTGGGGAGTTGCAGCGATGAGACGAGATCGAAAAAGGGAGGTAAAATAAGCCTTTTTTGTGGGTCTGATAGGGTACGACAGTTGAAGTTCATGACGCATTTCTTATGTTTTTAAGAATCAGTGGCTATACAGTGCATTTGGAATGTATTCAAACCCCTTAACTTTTTCCACATTTTATTACGTTAGAGCCTTATCCTAAAACAGATTCATTTGTTTTTTCTCATCAATCTACATACAATACCCCGTAATGTCAAAGCAAAAACAGGTTTTAGACATGTTTGCACATTTACGTAAGTAATCAGACCCTTTACTCAGTACTTTGTTGAAGGACCTTTTGCAGAAATTACAGCATCCAGTCTTCTTGGTTATGACACTACAAGCTTGGCACAACTGCATTTGGGGAGTTTTCCTTTTTGCAGATCCTCTTAAGCTCGGTCAGGTTGGATGGGGAGCGTTGCTGCACAGCTATTTTCACGTCTCTCCAGGGATGTTCGATCGGGTTCAAGTCTGGGCTCTGGCTGGGTCACTCAAGGACGTTCGGAGACTTGTCCCGAAGACACTCTTACATTGTCTTGGCTGTGTGCTTAGGGTCGTTGTCTGATTGGAAGGTGAACCTTCACCCCAGTCTGAGTTCCCGAGTGCTCTAGAGCAGGTTTTCATCAAGGACCTCTCTGTACTTTGCTCCGTTCATCTTTCCCTCATTCCTGACTTTTCTCCCACTCCCTGCTGCTGAAAACCACAACATGATGCTGCCACAATCATGCTTAACTGTAGGGATGGTGCCAGGTTTCCTCCAGATGTGATGCTTGGCATTCAAGCCAAAGAGTTCCATCTTGGTTTCATCAGACCTGAGAATCTTGTTTATCATGGTCAGTCCTTTAGGTGCATTTTGGCAAACTCCAAGGGGTCTGTCATGTGCCTTTTACTGAGGAGTGGCTTCCTTCTGGCCACTCTACCATAAAGTCCTGATTGGTGGACTGCTGCAGAGATGGTTGTCCTTCTGCAAGGTTCTCCCATCTCCACAGAGGAACTCTAGGGCTCTGTCAGAGTGACCATCAGGTCCTTGGTCACCTCCCTGTCCAAGGCCCTTTCCCCCGATTGCTTAGTATGGCTGGGCGGCCAGCTCTAGGAAGGGTCTTGGTGGTTCAGAACTTCTTTCATATAAGAATGATGGAGGCAACTGTGTTCTTGGGGACCTTCAATGCTGACATGTTTAGGTATCCTTCCCCAAATCTGTGCCTAGACTCAATCCAGTCTCGGAGCGCTACGGACAATTCCTTAAACCTCATGGCTTGGTTTTTGGTCTGACATGCATTGTCAACTGTGAGACCTTATATAGACAGGAGTGTGCCTTTCCAAATCATATCCAATCAGTTGAATTTACCACAGGTGGTACCCAATCAAGTTGTAGAAACATCTCAAGGATGATCAATGGAAACAAGATGCACCTGAGCTGAATTTCGAGTCTCATAGCAAAGGGTCTGAATACTTAGGTAAAAATGGTTTTAATGAATTTGCCAAGATTTCTAAAAACCTGTTTTTGCTTTGTCATTATGGAGTATTGTGTGTAGATTGATGAGGAAAACAATTAATTTAATGTAACAAAATGTGGAATAAGTCAAGGGCTCTGAATACTTTCCTAATGCACTGTATATCAATCAATGTTAACTCCCAAAATGTATCGACTTTAAGGTTAGATTGTGGGAGGGGAAGCTGATCCTAGAACAAACCACCTTGGTGGTGAGTAATATAACTTGTGTGAATCAATGCAATGTGGCCTTACGGGCTGAAAAGCAAGAGGAATATAGCCCAGCAGCATAGCTTTTCCCTGGGGATTTTTAGAATTTGCCAATTTTGCTGAATGTTAATGTTTTTCTGGTGTTGCCTAGTGTATTGCTGTAGTTTACCTTACAAAATGATACATCGAAAGCTCACAGAACGACAATATGACTTCAGTGCTTACCATTGACAAGTCTATATCAAATTGCATCCAGAATTATATTGGCATTAGATTACTTTAACTTCTCAGGGCTACGTGGGACGCTACCGTCCCACCTGCGGGACACACTATTCAACAGCCAGTGAAATAGCAGGGCGTGAATTACAAAAGCGCAAAAATCTCATAATTTCATTTTCTCAAACAATCAACTATTTTACACAATTTTAAAGATAAACTTCTCGTTAATCTAACCACATTGTCCGATTTCAAAAAGGCTTTACGGCGAAAGCATAAAATGAGATTATGTTAGGACATAAACTTCACAAGAAAAACCACACAGCCATTTTCCAAGCAGGGACATGCATCACAAAAACCAAAGATACAGCTAAAATATTCACTAACCTTTGATCTTCATCAGATGACACTCATAGGACTTCATGTTACAAAATACATGTATGTTTTGTTCGATAAAGTTCATATTTATATCCATAAACCCCATTTTACATTGGCGCGTGATGTTCAGAAAATGTATTCCCACCAAAACTCCCGGTGAATGTGCACATCAATTGACAAAAATACTCATCACAAACGTTGATAAAATTTACAACAGTTATTGAAAGAATTATAGATCTACTTCTCCTTAACGCAACCGCTGTGTCAGATTTTAAAATAGCTTTACGGAGAAAGCACATTTTTCAATATTCTGAGTACATAACTCGCCATCAATGCAAGCTACACAGATACCCGCCAAGTTCTGGGGTCAACTAACCTAACCTTACCTTTGCTGATCTTCGTCAGAATGCACTCACAGGACTCCTACTTCCACAAGAAATGTTATTTGTGTTCGAAATACTCCATATTTATGTCCAAATACCTCAGTTTTGTTCGTGCGTTGAGATCACTATCCAAAGGCATAACCGGCGAGTGTAAATCCAGACACGAAAAGTCAAATGGTTCCATTACCGTTCGTAGAAACATGTCAAACGTTGTTTACAATCAATTCTTAGGGTCTTTTTAAGATAAAACGTCGATAATATTCCAACCGGACAATAGCGTATTCATTCAAGAAGAAAAAGAAGTAACGGCGCACTGGCGGGCTCGCGCATCACCAAGTCCTTTGTCTGTAGGCAGTCCACTCATTGACTGAGCTACTATTCTCTGCCCAGTAACAGGAGAAGGATGAAACACGTTTCTAAAGGCTGTTGACAGCCAATGGAAGCCTTAGGAAGTGCAACGTGACCCCACAGACACTGTAGTTTCGATAGGGATTCAAAAGAACTACAATTCTCAGATTTCCCACTTCCGGGTTGGATTTTTCTCAGGTTTTTGCCTGCCATATGAGTTCTGTTATACTCACAGACATCATTCAAACAGTTTTAGAAACTTCAGTGTTTTCTATCCAATAATATGCAAATATTTGACTCTGGGCCTGAGTATTAGGCAGTTTACTCTGGGCACGCTTTTCATCCGAAAATGAAAATACTGCCCCCTATACCTTAAAAAGTTAACCAGCAAAGAAATTACTTCATTTGTTTGGGGTCTTTTCCCCCTCAGTCCAAAGTTGGTGACAAGTACTTCTCGGGCCCTGCGATCACCACAGAGAACACTCGCGTGGTCAGCCAATCCCTGCAGCACTACCTGGAATCAGCCCGGGTAAGTCCCGCCCCACTGGGTCTATCATGGCTTGTCATTTGCCCAAGTATACTTCCCTCAATTTGGCATGACAATTATTTTTTGTGTTCTTCTTTGCCAGGGTGAAATGTTTAAAATCCTCCACAACGTCCTACTGAACGGAGAGACAAGAGAGGTAGCTCTCAACTACATGGCAGCTCTGGTCAACCGCAATGTGAAGAAAGCCCAGATGCAGGTAAAGTGATCTTATCCTATATTCATTAATCTAGGAAATGTCTGAATTGAGGGTTTCTAATGCGACCATTTCAAGCTAGAATATCTGGCCCCAAAGTCTGAATAGACCCAATGCTATTCTAGCACATAATCTCCCCACTCTCCCTACCTTTCCTGTTAGAACAGTGAAAGACTATCTGGAAAAGTGGGACTGCCCCACTCCTTAAATAACAAAAAACTGAATTGAGCTGTTCTTTATTTCGTATCTTCCCTTTCTCCCCTCATCCTTTCGCAGACGGACGACAAGCTGGTGTCCACGGACGGCTTCATGATCAACTTCCTGTCGGTGCTGCAGCAGCTGAGCATGAAGATCAAGCTGGAGACGGTGGACCCCTATTATATCTTCCACCCGCACTGCCGCCTGCATGTCAGCCCCGAGGAGACCCGGCTCAAGGCCACCATGGAAGAGCTCAAGACCTGGCTGGCCGAGATGTGTGAGTGGACACTGTAGATAATATAACAGAGCCTCTATGCATTCGAAAGGAACAATTTGTCTGCTCTTTATCTATGAGGACACCACCATCGACGTCATAATATTAACAACAATGACGATAATGAGTAATGTATTATGTTGATCACACCTAGGTTAATGTGGTATTTGTTTTCTTTCAAACGCTTAAGCTGGAGTGTCACGAGGATGGGGTTAGCACTTTTGGGACTATTCCATTGGTTCTTTTGTGCCAGACAAGCTCAATCAAATGCAGTTAAAGTATTTGAAAAAAACTAAAGTATTTGTGTGGTTTAGTTGCAATTATTAAGTGAACTTCCATAGTGCGTTTTTAAAGTTGCTTTGTGTGCGTCCTGACCATATTCACATAGAAATGTTAGTTGTCAATCTATTATTCACATTGAAAGCAAGTCTAATAAGCGGTAGATCTGTTCTATGTGCACTGTTTCTATGCTTCCTTAAATTTTTGTTTACTTTTAGCAACCAGGCAATGGCGGAGTGATTTCTACATATTCAGTGTTGCCCCGCCGCTGCTAAATCGTTGCCGCCACTCAAAAAAAATGTTTTTTGCTGAGACACACTTTTAAAGGGATAGTGCGAGATTTTGCCAATCAAGCCCCTTTTCTACGTACCTAGAGTCAGATGAACTCATGGATACCATTTTTATGTCTCTGCGTGCAGTTTGAAGTAAGTTGCTTACTAGCATTACCACCAATGGAAGTCTATACGAACAGCTAGTATGCCCGTGAAGCTACCTTAAACTTCCTTCAAACTGCATGTAGAGCAGTGTTTCCTCTGGAAAAATGTGTAGCAGTGGGGGGAAAGGTCGCGGAGGGGATGGCGTTTTTGAGGTAGGGTGTCATTTTACCACAACTGTAACCCTACAATTGACTCATGTTACATTTAGCCCCACTCTTCCGTATGCGCTCACAGCGAATTGTGGAGCTGGTAACGTACTTAACCATGCCGCTGCTAAAAACTACATTGCGACTAATTGGTTACTACTTCTTCTACTGAAGGCTACGATCAACTACACTGCTCAAAAAAATAAAGGGAACACTTAAACAACACATCCTAGATCTGAATGAAAGAAATAATCTTCTTAAATACTTTTTTCTTTACATAGTTGAATGTGCTGACAACAAAATCACACAAAGATAATCAATGGAAATCCAATTTATCAACCCATGGAGGTCTGGATTTGGAGTCACACTCAAAATTAAAGTGGAAAACCACACTACAGGCTGATCCAACTTTGATGTAATGTCCTTAAAACAAGTCAAAATGAGGCTCAGTAGTGTGTGTGGCCTCCACGTGCCTGTATGACCTCCCTACAATGCCTGGGCATGCTCCTGATGAGGTGGCGGATGGTCTCCTGAGGGATCTCCTCCCAGACCTGGACTAAAGCATCCGCCAACTCCTGGACAGTCTGTGGTGCAACGTGGCGTTGGTGGATGGAGCGAGACATGATGTCCCAGATGTGCTCAATTGGATTCAGGTCTGGGGAACGGGCGGGCCAGTCCATAGCATCAATGCCTTCCTCTTGCAGGAACTGCTGACACACTCCAGCCACATGAGGTCTAGCATTGTCTTGCATTAGGAGGAACCCAGGGCCAACCGCACCAGCATATGGTCTCACAAGGGGTCTGAAGATCTCATCTCGGTACCTAATGGCAGTCAGGCTACCTCTGGCGAGCACATGGAGGGCTGTGCGGCCCCCCAAAGAAATGCCACCCCACACCATGACTGACCCACCGCCAAACCGGTCATGCTGGAGGATGTTGCAGGCAGCAGAACGTTCTCCACGGCGTCTCCAGACTCTGTCACGTCTGTCACGTGCTCAGTGTGAACCTGCTTTCATCTGTGAAGAGCACAGGGCGCCAGTGGTGAATTTGCCAATCTTGGTGTTCTCTGGCAAATGCCAAACGTCCTGCACGGTGTTGGGCTGTAAGCACAACCCCCACCTGTGGATGTCGGGCCCTCATTCCACCCTCATGGAGTCTGTTTCTGACCGTTTGAGCAGACACATGCACATTTGTGGCCTGCTGGAGGTCATTTTGTAGGGCTCTGGCAGTGCTCCTCCTGCTCCTCCTTGCACAAAGGCGGAGGTAGCGGTCCTGCTGCTGGGTTGTTGCCCTCCTACGGCCTCCTCCACGTTTCCTGATGTACTGGCCTGTCTCCTGGTAGCACCTCCATGCTCTGGACACTACGCTGACAGACACAGCAAACCTTCTTGCCACAGCTCGCATTGATGTGTCATCCTGGATGAGCTGCACTACCTGAGCCACTTGTGTGGGTTGTAGACTCCGTCTCATGCTACCACTAGAGTGAAAGCACCGCCAGCATTTAAAAGTGACCAAAACATGAGCCAGGAAGCATAGGAACTGAGAAGTGGTCTGTGGTCCCCACCTGCAGAACCACTCCTTTATTGGGGTGTCTTGCTAATTGCCTATAATTTCCACCTGTTGTCTATTCCATTTGCACAACAGCATGTGAAATTTATTGTCAATCAGTGTTGCTTCCTAAGTGGACAGTTTGATTTCACAGAAGTGTGATTGACTTGGAGTTACATTGTGTTGTTTAAGTGTTCCCTTTATTTTTTTGAGCAGTATATTTCTAAAAGTCACTCCCTCTACTACACCAGCCTAGATTTTTCAACACTAACAAACTTTTAAACTTCTTCCACTAGATTCATCATCATATTTCTCTCCCAAAATGATAGCCAAATCTTTTCTGATTCTTTGAGTAAAAGTGTAGTAGTCTGAGTCTGGTTGTATGTGATCTAGTAGTCTATCAAAGTAATCAAACCAGATATTTGTATATATTTAACATTGACTATATTTCACTAAAGTAAAACGTTTCAAACTTCAACTACCACAAAAATACTTTTAAGGTTCTGAAGGAGGTCACAGTTATTTCATGGAAAATTACAAAATCACCATCTACCGTAGTTAATTATTGTTATTATTATTAGTATTACCTGCCAAATTGACAAACTGGATGTGCCATTCACCTACCTGAAAGTTTCCTAATTGTTGTCCAAATTGTTTTTGTTGACAGACAACGACCCCTCCAAGTTCTCTGAGCCCAAGTTCCCCACAGAGTGTTTCTTTCTGACGCTGCACACCCACCACCTGTCCATCCTACCGGGCTGCCGACGCTACATCCGCAGGCTGAGAGCTATCCGCGAGCTCAACAGGTACATGCACACTCACACACATGAGGACAAGTGGCCACAGCCACTCAAACAACCTGGGACTAGTTGTCATTTTCAGCCCGACATTTTCAGCCCGACACTAGTTGTCATTTTGCCTATAGCAAAATGATACACCTGATTTAAGCTAGTTATTACATGCTAAATGTTTATGATCAGTGACAGATGAGTAGAAGAATAGATGAGCTACCACCTCCACTTATTTTCCCATCCAGAGATCAATTAACCATAAATTCAGAAGGAGATTCAGTAAAACAATGTCACATTGATTGATTATCAGGCTTTTGGTCGAGGAGTATAGACTACTATGGAATTGAAGAGCAAAATCCCCTTAAGCTATATAACATGCTAGCAAAATGATCTGATCAGTGCTGATATACACTGAACAAAAATATAAAAAACAAAATGCCATAGATGTTTTAATAGAGCGCGCAATTGGCATGCTGTTTGTCCACCAGAGCTGTTGCCAGAGAATTGAATGTTAATTTCTCTACCATAAGCCGCCTCAACATCGTTTTAGAGAATTTGGCAGTACGTCAAACCGACCTCACAACCGCCGACCACGTGTAACCATGCCAGCCCAGGACCTCCACTTTCGGCTTCTTCACCTGCGGGATCATCTGAGACCAGCCACCCAGACAGCTGATGAAACTGAGGAGTATTTCTGTCTGTAATAAAGCCCTTTTGTGTTGAAAAACAAATTCTGATTGGCTAGGCCTGGCTCACTCATGGTTCCGCCACCTGCCTGGTCATGTGAAATCGATAGATTAGGCCCTAATGAATTTATTTCCTTATGTAACTGTAACTCAGTAAAATCTTTGAAATTGTGGCATGCTGTGTTTTTAATTATTTCTGTTCAATATTTGAGCAAACTAGACTGAAGATGATCATGAGCACTCGGCTCAAGTTAGCTAACATTTTTCCAGCATAATTGTAACCAAATATAATGGAAATTCTGTGGAGAATCTCAGATTTTTGTTATCACGAGTCCCCACACTTGTCTCAAAGCAGCTTGATGGCGCTGACCAAATCAAAACGGTGCTGAAATATCAAGCTGGCCACACATGGCTATTGCTTTAAATGTATTATAATGGTTGGATATGACTTTGGGAGTTCCAGTAAGAAACCATTTGATACATAACTTCATTTGCATTAGCCTATAACCTATTCCAATATTTGCGTTATTCAGTTGATCATAACTAGGCCTAAGGTGAGTTTTCCACTCTCATCGCATTTCTAAGACAAGGGCTGTTTCCAAGTCTTCTCACTCCACTGCTGCCCACCTCCACCGCATTGTCCTCAACACCAGTTTAAATCAATATGCTGTTTTCTAGAAATACTGCGTTTTTTGGGGGGTTCGGGCTCATTACATTTCTGTGATGTTGGACCAGGCCTGGGCTCGGGGCTTCAGCTCACCAGGCGTGGGTAATACTGGACTCCAATTTTCAGACCCTATGACAACTCTACATGGGACCATAGAATTAAGATGTCCATCTCAAGAAATGAGTTTTCGGAGAGATTTGGCTTCCGAGTTCCAAAAAGTTCCAAATGTAATTTGGTAATCAACCAGTGAAATTTCAAAATGTAAATGTGTTCATACATTAGTGAGGAGCTCATTGTTACATTTCATTGGTGATCATTTGATACATTATTGGCCTATGAGCGGAGATGATTTCATTGTGTTAAGGTGTGTATGTAGTGTATTAGTGAGTATATGAAGGCTGGAGTGTATTCACTAGGCTGCCAACATTAAGAACATTGACTGAAACAGGGAGCGACAAGCTGAAGTTGTCCAAGAAAGGCTTGTTTTTGTTATCCGTTGCAAGATGTTTTGAGTACTAATGAATGCGACCCTGTTTTGTTGGCATGGCAGGACCGTGGAGGAGCTGAAGAACAGTGAGAGCCAGTGGAAGGACTCTCCGCTGGCCAGCCGACACCGAGAGATGCTAAAGAGATGCAAAACCCAGCTCAAGGTTCGCTAAGATATTTTTCTTTATTATTATTATTATTTTTTAAATCTGCCCCCCACTGTTTTCAGGCTGGTAGGACTTAATCCACTCTCATCTGCTTGTGTTCTGCTTGTCATAGGTGATAATGTTTTGGTAAATTGTAAGTGTAAAAACTCGATTTCCTATTCCAATCCCGCGCCATAGTTTTTTTTCCAAATCATCCGTTTTGATTAATTTCTTCGACTTTTATATATATATTTTTTTTATTCTTAATTTTTTTTTTTTTTTTTTTTTTTTTTTTACTGAAATTAGTGTTGCGAACAAGAAAATAAATAATTTCAACTCGTCATGAGTTAAGGACAATATTCACCAAAAACCCTTCTATCTTTGATATTTGGCCCTGACAGAAACTGGTGCGCTCCAAAGCCTGTGCCGACGCGGGGCTTCTGGATGAGAACCTTTTACGCAGATGTCTGCAGTTCTACAGTATGGTCATTCAGCTCATCCTACGCATGGTGGATCCCGCCTACCCACAGTAAGACACTGCCACAACCAGGAACTGTTTTAATGCTACAAAATGAGTTCATAGCTTACTTTATGTCATATCTGTCATAATTAAAGGGATTGTGTGAGATTTTAGCAATCAATCCCTTTTTCTACCTAACCAGTCAGATGAATTCATCGATACCATGTTTGGCTCTGCATGCAGTTTGAAGGAAGTTGAAGGTAGTTTTGCGAACCAGTCATTGTCCTAAAGCTAGTTACCAATTGCACTAGCTCTAGTTAGCAACTGCCTTAATACTGCACGCAGGCATAAAAATGGTATCCATGGGTAAGTAGAAAAATAGTTGCCAAAATCTCGCACAATTCCTTTAAACTGAGGGATGCAACTTTTTTTACTAAACTGATAATTATATTATTTAAATGTTTATATTAGATTTAGCTTTGTTATTGTTTGACATGCATAAAGTGGATCAAAAACTCATATTCCTGCCTTCCCTTTGTTGCAGCATGAGTCTACCGCTGAATCCGGAGATTCCCAAAAGCTTTGCTGCTCTGCCAGAGTTTTACATTGAAGATGTGGCCGAGTTCCTGCTTTTCGTTGTGCAGTAAGTCGATAGATCGATTGTAATTGCACAAGGCCAGACAAATACCCAAGAGTGGGATTGTTGGTGTCTATTTACCCCGTTTTACCTAAAGCAAATGATTAGTTCCGTCTTTTATACATTTCTTGGAGAATTGTTTCCTAAAATGTTAACTTCAAAGGGATGTGGCGTGAGTAGGGCCAAGAGGATTTCCTGACCATGTGACCCGACCTGGAGAAACTCCTGGCTCTCTCCATTCTCTTTCCTATATTAATAAATACATGAGGAGGACCATCCTCCTTTTCATCCCTAGAAAAGCTTCCTCTTGAGTTTTTCTCAATTACTCTCCCCCTTGATTCTTGCGTACGCTCTCCTCGCCTTTTTTCTTAAACCGCATTGGAGGAGAGGATCCAAGGTCCCTTCCCTCTGACCTTCTCCACCAATATGTTTTGAGGAGGCGGTGAGCAGAGAGTTTGCGAGGAATCAAGGAAAGATTAATTGTTTTTAACACCCCTTCCAAATGGCTAGTTACACAATATGTATAAAAGGTGGTATACCTGCTAAAAAATTGTACACTGAACAAAAATATAAACGCAATATTCAAGAATTTCACAGTTCATATAATTGAAATAAATTCATTAGGCCCTAGTCTATGGATTTCACATGACTGGGAATACAGATATGCTTCTGTTGGTAACAGATACCTTTAAAAAAAGGTAAGGGTGTGCATCAGAAAACCAGTTAGTATCTGGCGTGACCACCATTTGCCTCATGCAGCGCGACACATCTCCTTCACATAGAGTTGATCAGGCTGTTGATTGTGGCCTGTGGAATGTTGTCCCACTCTTCAATGGCTGTGCAAAGTTGCTGGATATTGGCGGGAACTGGAACATGCTGTCGTACACATCGATCCAGAGCATCCCAAACAGGCTCAATGGGTGACATGTCTGGTGAGTATGCAGGCCATCGAAGAACTGACATTTTCAGCTTACAGAAATTGTGTACAGATCCTTGCGACATGGGGCTGTGCATCATCATGCTGAAACATGAGGTGATGGCAGCGGATGAATTTCATCACGGTATCTCTCTGCATTCAAATTGCCATTGATAAAATGCAATTGTGTTCATTGTCCGTAGCTTACCATAACCCCACCGCCACCTTGCTCACAACGTTGACATCAGCAAACAGCTTGCCCACACGACGCAATACACAATGTCTGGCATCTGCCCGGTACATTTGAAACCGAGATTCATCCGTGAAGAGCACACTTCTCCAGCATGCCAGTGGCCATCGAAGTTCAACATTTGTCCACAGAAGTCGGTTACTATGCCGAACTGCAGTCAGGTCAAGACCCTGGTGAGGATGACGAGCACGCAGATGAGCTTCCCTGAGACGGTTTCTGACAGTTTGTGCAGAAATTCTTCAGTTGTGCAAACCCAGTTTCATCAGCTGTCCGGGTGGCTCATTTCAGACCATCCTGCAGGTGAAGAAGTCGGATGTGAAAGTCCTGGGCTGGCGTGGTTGGACGCACTGCCAAGTTTTCTAACGTTCAACATTAAATTCTCTAGCAACAGCTCTGGTGGACATTCCTGCAGTCAGCATTCCAATTGCACGCTCCATCAACTTGAGACATCTGTAGCATGGTGTTGTGATAACTTCATGTTTTAAAGTGGCCTTTTATTGTCCAAAGCAGAAGGTGCATCAGTGTAATGATCATGCTGTTTAATCAGTTTATTGGTATGCCACACCGGTCAGGTGGATGGATTATCTTGGCAAAAGAGAATTGCTCACTAACAGGGACGTAAACAAATTTGTGCACTAAATTTGAGAGAAATAAGCATGTTGTGCGTATGGACAATTTCAGGGATCTTTTATTTCAGCTCATGAAACATGGGACCAATACTTTACATGTTGCGTTTTATTTTTGTTCAGTATGCGTGTTCTTTTGCCCATCTTAATATTTTATTTTTATTGGCCAGTCTGAGATATGGCTTTTTCTTTGCAACTCTGCCTAGCAGGCCAGCATCCCGGAGTCACCTCTTCAAATCAAATTTATTTATATAGCCCTTCGTACATCAGCTGATATCTCAAAGTGCTGTACAGAAACCCAGCCTAAAACCCCAAACAGCAAGCAATGCATGTGAAAGAAGCACGGTGGCTAGGAAAAACTCCCTAGGAAGGCCAAAAACCTAGGAAGAAACCTCTTCACTGTTGACGTTGAGACTGGTGTTTTGCGGGTACTATTTAATGAAGCTGCCAATTGAGGACTTGTGAGGCGTCTGTTTCTCAAACTAGACACTCTAATATACTTGTTCTCTTGCTCAGTTGTGCACCGGGACCTCCCGCTCCTCTTTCTATTCTGGTTAGAGCCAGTTTGCGCTGTTCTCTGAAGGGAGTAGTACACAGCGTTGTATGAGATCTTCAATTTCTTGGTAATTTCTCGCATGGAATAGCCTTCATTTCTCAGAACAAGAATAGACTGACGAGTTTCAGAAGAATGTCCATTGTTTCTGGACATTTTAAGCCTGTAATCGAACCCACAAATGCTGATGCTCCAGATACTCAACTAGTCTAAAGAAGGGCTGTTTTATTGCTTTAAATCAGCACAACCGTTTTCAGCTGTGCTAACATAATTGCAAAAGGGGTTTCTAATGATCAATTAGCCTTTTTAAAATTATAAACTTGGATTAGCTAACACAACGTGCCATTGGAACACAGGAGTGATGGTTGCTGTTAATGGGCCTCTGTACGCCTATGTAGATATTCCATAAAAAATCTGCCGTTTCCAGCTACAATAGTCATTTACAACATTAACAATGTCTACACTGTATTTCTGATCAATTTTATGTTATTTTAATGGACACAATGTGCTTTTCTTTCAAAAACAATGACATTTCTAAGTGACCCCAAACTTGAAATATATGGGGGGTCATATAAAATTACATGTATTTTTTGAAAAGCTATCTTCTGTGAAAATGGCTTTTGACTGACGCTTAGCATCCCCTTTCTATCCCCCGCCAGGTATTCCCCTCAGGTCCTGTATGAGCCCTGCGTCCAGGACATTGTCACTTTTCTGGTGGTGTTCATCTGCAGTCAGAACTACATCCGGAACCCCTACCTGATCGCCAAGCTGGTGGAGGTGCTTTTTGTCACCAACCCGGCGGTGCAGCTGCGCACCCAGCGCTTTTCCGAGATGATGGAGAACCACCCCCTGTCCGTCAAACAGTTGGTCCCGGCCCTCATGAAGTTCTACACAGGTGTGACTACTTGGCGCAGCATTTCGGGAGGGGCAGAACTAGACACATTGCACAATTTTAACACTTTTGCGTGAACATAAACTTTTTATTGTGCTGGCTTGGATATTTTCTTCACATTGTTCTTTCCAGCATGGTTCCATCAACTGTAGTGGATGTGTAACACACCATCACAGTACGGCTCGGCTTGGCTCCACTCAGTAGTGTGCAAAAGCTATTAGAGTGGAGTCAAGTGCACTGATTCTCACATGCAACTGACTCTTGTGTGCCTTCCTGTCCACAGATGTGGAGCACACCGGTGCCACCAGCGAGTTCTACGATAAGTTCACGATCCGCTACCACATCAGCACCATCTTCAAGAGCCTCTGGCAGAACATGGGCCACCACGGCACATTCCTGGAGGAGTTCAAGTAAGTGGGCTAGAATCAAAACTTAATAGGTATTGTCATCAGATAAATACTATGGTGATAGCCTGGTCTAAAAAGGTGCCCACTGTCCGGTCATGCTGAATGCTACATGTAAAATGTACTCCGACTCAGTTTGTGTGACTTCGACTTGCTTCCGAAGGCCTCCGAGTTAGTGAATCCATCTGTTTATTCCCCTGTAGCTCTGGCAAGCAGTTTGTGCGCTACATCAACATGTTGATCAACGACACCACCTTCCTGCTGGACGAGAGCCTGGAGTCCCTAAAGCGCATCCACGAGGTCCAGGAGGAGATGAAGAACAAGGAGCAGTGGGATCAGCTTCCCAGGGTCAGTACAGAATTACCGGGGGGGAAAACATGAACGTATTACGAAGCGCTTATTAACGTGTTACAAAGTGCCGTTATAATTCCTTACGACTCTTTCTCCCTCAGGAGCAGCAGCAGAGCCGCCAGTCCCAGCTGACCCAGGACGAGCGGGTGTCGCGCTCCTACCTGGCCCTGGCCACAGAGACTGTTGACATGTTCCACATCCTTACCAAGCAGGTCCAGAAGCCCTTCCTCCGGCCCGTAAGTACCACTCTGACCAGGGATCTAACATATTTTACTCATACTTTCCAGTCTATAAAGGGATAAATGGGTGCAAAAACATAGTTTGCAAATGTTGTATTCGACAAATATGCGGTCAGAAAGACTTTTACTGGTTGTCAACAGCCCCCACACAGCAGCCAAATAGAACATTGACCATATTTTTTTTTGCTGGTGTGCTCAAATGGGTAAAAAACGAAGGCCGTGGAGATGCTCTTTGAAAAGGGTAGTCTATAACTGGCAGAAAAACGGGAACGATGGTAACCACTTAGTAAACTGAAAAATGTATCGTGTGCTTACTTTTTACATCAAGGCACTTGTTGATTTGAAAAAGATTCTTCATTTTAAAAAGCCTTTGCATTTCGAGAGAAATATTTAAAAACATGAAAACAAACCAACTTGTTTGTGCTTGGTATCTGCCTTCATCCATTTTCTTCAAGAGTGCCATGGTGGGAAAAGTAAGCCTCACAAAAACAAAATCTAAGTGTTTTTTGTTTACTACGTGGTGGCCATCATTCCCTTTCTTTTTCTGCCAACAATAGAACATTACTGTGCAGCAGCATGGGAGGGATGGCAAAGTGATACATATTACTGTATAAAGCCTTCTTCAACAGTAACCATAAACCACTCCTATTCATGGGTGCAGACAATATTTTTTCCTTGTGACCTAACTCCCTGTTCTGTGCATTCCAGGAGCTGGGGCCTCGTCTGGCGGCCATGCTGAACTTTAACCTCCAGCAGCTTTGCGGGCCGAAGTGCCGGGACCTGAAGGTGGAGAACCCAGAGAAGTATGGTTTTGAGCCCAAAAAGCTCCTGGACCAGCTTACTGACATTTACCTGCAACTTGACTGTGCCCGCTTTGCCAAGGCCATCGCCGACGACCAGGTAAACTGTAGTAGTAGCACACCTGGCTTTCAAACATTTGGGAAATTGATTCAAATACTTTATCTGTGCCTGTTGTCGCTTGCCTTGTTTAATAAACCAATAGAATAAACCCACACTGCTAACCTCACCCATCTGGCACTCCAGGCAGGCTCAAGCAAACCGTCAAAGTATTTGAAAAGATTAAGTAATTGAACCCAGGTATGTGTAGTAGTAGGCCGCAATACATTTTTGTATGCATGCTCTACTGTATGTATTATCTATACTGTATAGTTTCACTGATGTACAGTATTACCAGGAAGATTATTTAAATGTTTTGACCATTCATGACAAATACATTTCTCATCTAATCTAAACCCCTGCTAAATAAAGCACGTTATACATTAAAACTAATCAGAACTTACTGCAACTTGATTGTTACACACAGAAATAGAATTACTAGAATGGACATTCCCATTCCAATCACGTTTTGCGATGGGTGGCCCAGCTATATTAAGTGTACCCATAGCAGTAAAGCAGGAAGTAAAAGCAGTTCTAGTTATTCTATTTTTATGGTTACACATGACATAAGGTATGTCATAATACCAGGTTTGGGTAAAATACTTATTTGATTACAAAATTCAAGGCATATTGTAGTAGTTAGCTACAATACAAATCCTGGGGAGAGAATGTGTACTGTCAGCGACTGTGCTCTCAGTACAGGCCATGCTGACCTTCTCAATGGTGAAGGGTCATAACGATGGAGGAATTTTGATGTCATTATTTTAGCACTATCCACTGAGTTTTTAAACAGTGCACAACATGGTTTAACGCACCGGGGGTGGAGGGAGGGGGTGGTGAGGGAGGGAGGGAGGGAGGGAGGGGGTGGAGGGAGGGAGGGAGGGTGGGTGGGTGGAGGAGAGGGATGGTGGGGAGGGAGAGAACAATATACTTTTGAGGTTTTTCAATTTGGGTTCATATAGTGTGCTAATGACAATACAAAAAAGGTAACAGAGAGCAATGTACAATAAGGCGGACTAAGCAAACAAGGAAGTTGTGTTAAGTACATGGAGGCTGCCATCTCCATGCACCTCTGCTATTTTGTCATCATTTGGTAGAATGACACACTCGCATCCCAAAGCCTCTCAGGGATAATTCCTTCAAAATGTCATTCTATTCACTAGGAACCAAATAGAAGCAAACGGTGCAAAACTGGGCGGGATCTTCCTAAATTTGTCCAATAAAAAACGTTTATTTTTCTGTTGCAAAACGTTTTGCTGTGGTGTGTGGTAATAAATACACCCCAGGCTTACATGGTGTTCTTTCTCTCCCCTTTCCAGCGGTCGTACAGTCAAGAACTCTTTGAGGAAGTTATTTCCAAGATGACGAAAGCCGGCATCAAGTCTACCATCGCCATTGAAAAATTCAAGCTACTATCGGAGAAGGTGGAGGAGATAGTCGCAAGGAACTCTCAGTCCGAAATGGACTACAGTGACGCACCTGACGAGTTTAAAGGCAAGTGTTCAAACTTTGCAATGTTCAAACTTCACTTTCTAGTGTTTTGAAATCTTTATTTCTTGTGTTGTTACTAATTGCCCCTGACAGCAGCGGTATGTTCATTTTGATGCAACGTCCCAGTAAGACTTGAATTGTGCAGGCAGGGCACAGTTCTCTATGCCACATTAGTAGAGCACAGTGTCTGTTCTGTACAATACATTTCTATCTGCAATGTTCTAAACAGATTATTTTCATCACTTTTTTCAGGACTTGGATAAAGAGCTGACCCCAAGTCAGTTTGATTGGGACATAAAAGTAATGGGAAGACCCTCTATCGTGGTTAAATTTCTGACATTTTACGCAAAGACTGCTTAGATTGGGCTATCAAATAACCACTGATTTAATATACTCTGGGAGGGGAATGCAGGCCGCGTACTTCCTTTTGTGTGACTCAAACCCAAATCAAATTTTATTTGTCACATGCGCCAAATACAACAGTTGTAGACCTTAATGCAAATGACTTACTTACAAGCCCTTAACCAACAATGCAGTTTTAAGAACAATGAGAGTTAAGAAAATATTGACTAAATAAACAGAGTAACACAATAACGAGGCTATATACAGGAGGTACAGGTACTGAGTCAATGTGCGGGGGTACAGGTTAGTCAAGGTAATATGTACATGTAGGTAGGGGGTAAAGTGATTATGCATAGATAACAAACAGCGAGGAGCAGCAACAACATAAAAAGGGGGGGAGGGGGGGGGTCGATGCAAGTACTCCGGTACGTCTTGCCATGCAGTAGCAGAGAGAATAGTCTGACTAGGGTGACTGGAGTCTGACCATTTTTAGGGCCTTCCTCTGACACCGCCTGGTATAGAGGTCCTGGAGAGCCAGAAGCTTGGCCCAGATGTACTGGGCTGTACGCACTACCCTCTGTAGCACCTTGCAGTCGGATGCTGAGCAGTTGTCATACCACTCAGGATGCTCTCAACGGTGCAGCTGTAGAACTTTTTGAGTAACTGTCGGAGATCAGGCTTACCACAGTTGTCGTCAGGCAAACTTTCGTGGGTGAACAGGGAGTACAGAAGGGGACTAAGCACGCACCCCTGAGGGGCACCCGTGTTGAGGTTCAGCGTGGCAGATGTGTTGTTACCGACCCTTACCACCTGGGGGCGGCCCGTCAGGAAGTCCAAGATCTTGTTGCAGAGGGAGGTGTTTAGTCTCATGGTCCTTAGCTTAGTGATGGGCTTCGAGGGCACTATGGTGTTGAACGCTGAGCTGTAGTCAATGAACAGCATTCTCACTTAGGTGTTCATTTTGTCCAGTTGGGACAGGGCAGTGTGGCGTGCAATTGAGATTGCGTCTTCTGTGGATCTGAGGTGTCAACTTACTATCCCGGGTTAAAGAAAACCCTCAAGTTTTATTTTTAAGTGTGCAACATGTATAAAACCCTCAGACAGCAAACTCAAGATTTCAATATAAGGGAATGGGGGATACCTAGTCAGTTGTACAACTGATTGCATTCAACTGAAATGTGTCTTACACATTTAACCCAACCCTTCTGAATCAGATAGGACCCAGCATTTAATTTTAAGCTAATTTAATTGTCTTAATGATTTCCTTGCATGTGTTTCTGAGAAGTCTATGCTTTGATTTGAGAATACAGACACATGCATGGAAATATACTTGCAGACTGCGTAAAAACACTGTCTGAAGAGAGGAAAGTGTGTCGATTTTTGAATTTCATTAATATATTTTAAACTTTTTTTTTTTTCAACACCTCATTCAAATGCGACACAACATTGTTCTCTCACATCCTGGTAGGAATACTTTTACACAGCTCAAGGCAAATTTCTATATTTTTATTTTTGCACATCACATTTAATCCACAAAAAAAACGAATGTTGCGTAAATGGGAGGGCTGCAACGAAGGCAAATAAATACATAATTGAAGATACAAATTACATTTGTGTGTGTTTGTTTCCACAGACCCTCTGATGGACACCCTAATGACCGACCCTGTGATATTGCCCTCTGGGAACATCATGGACCGAGCCATCATCCTCCGCCACCTTCTCAACTCCCCCACTGACCCCTTCAACAGACAGCCACTCAACGAAAGCATGCTGGAGTCACGTATGTGTACACACACCGGTATCAATGTCATATCTACTTAAATTGCAACTCCCTATACTCATAGCCTGCCGTTCAAGATGTTAGTTTGATATGTGAGGAAAAGGAAGTACCCACCCGAAACAAATGTTACTTAATGAAAATTGAGACTTCTAAAGGCTTGGCGAACCGAACGAGTGTGCTCGCGTACACCCTTAAAATACCTTCGATTGAAAAACGAGAATACAGTAGTAGTACTGTTTGTTCATCATGTAACACCATAGCCAGAAAACACTTCCTCAAAATAATGAATTTAAGATATCTCAATAAATTGTCATAAGTTGATGCTTTTTGCAGAGGAGAATGTTTGGTGCAGTATTTCTCAAGTGAAAAATGTGCATGAAAACAGGTCTTCTATCGTTGAATGACAACAAACACTTAATTGAAGAATCGCTACTGTTGACCAACCAAGGACAAGGGTGTAGACTTCCGATTCCGGACTTTGGCTGAAGAAACCCTTGTCGAAGGCCAAAACAAATAAAAACATCACAAAATGTTGTCATAATATATGCATGAACCGTTTTGGATTGGATGCATTAAGAACAAATTCTTATTTTCAGTGACTGCCTAGGAACAGTGGGTTATCTGCCTTGTTCAGGGGCAGAACGACAGATTTTTACCTTGTCAGCTCGGGGATTCGATCTTGCAACCTTCTGGTTACTAGTCCAACGCTCTGACCACTAGGCTACCTGCCGCCCCCCGCCCCTTCTCAACTCTCTTGCTTAAAAACATTAATTAATTAATAAAGTGGACCAGCACTCGACAGTTGGAATTGAAGTATTTATTTTTTATTTTCTTTTAGGCAACACTTTATTAACTATGTGGGTCCCCATGGGTTTGTGCTCACATTCTGCTCTGTCATTGTCTTTATTCACAGTCCCTGAACTGAAGGAGAGGATCCAGGCATGGATGAGAGAGAAGCAAGGCCAGGGACGTTTCCTCTAATGACAGCCCAACTTCAACCCCCCCCCCCCCCCCGCCCCGCCGTCAGTAAGGGATGTTGCCACCATTAATTCACCATGCCTGAAGTAAATACCATCAAGAACGGGGGGAAACGCAAGAGAGAAATAAATGAAACCTGATTTTATTTTTCTTCCCTTTATCCTTATTTTCTCGGGTCATCATCTGAAGGCCCTTAGCTCTAAAATGAAACATAATAAAGTTAAGACTTTTAAAAGGTTTTTGCTCATGACTTTGTGTATATATCTACATATATACGTAACACTGCAAGGATAAGCAGTTGTCACAGCCTACAGGTCTTAGCAGCAGAATGCATTTCTTCATTCATTGTTTATTTTCCCTTGGTTTAGCAACATTATGTATACTTTATGTTAGCTGAATTATTACATTTCAACTTTATGAAGGGGCAGATACATTTAGGATTGGGATACATTTTGGTTGTCTTGGTGGTAAAACTTTAAACAAGACATCGAAAAGAAAGTGGCTGAACTAATTCACAATATTGTTTATCATAACCATACAGTTTACAGCACAACATGCACACATCTTGTGCCGTTTGCTGACGAGGCTTGGGAAATGAGAATACATATTTAAAAATGTAGCTTGAAATGAACGTGCTAGATTGTCTTGTAGACAAACGAAAACTAATTGTGGGCTTAATTTGATGAAAGTGGTAAGTGAAGCATTAGTTTAAATTATGTATGGTTGGATAGTTTGGTTGTGTCTCCCTGTTGATGACATACAAGTGAATAAAATTTTGTTTGCATGGCCTATAGTTCAAAACCTCCCCAAGCGCCTCATGGCAAACCCTCTTACGATGGAGCAGAACGGTCACAAGACAATGTAAAGCATCTTTGTAGCATGAACACCATTAGAAAAACAGCAGGATATAGGAACACATCTCCCACCTCAAGATGTCTCTCAAAGCTCACTGTTTCTTAATCCTTACCCAGGTTGCTGACTTAAATGCCCAGACCCAATTTGCTCCGTCCCTCTCCTTAGCCCTAAACCTTTGAAGTTTGCAGATCTGAAGGGTCTGGAAAGGTATAAAATGTGTAGTGTAAATTGCTTTTACTTTATGGATTTGCAAACATCGAAGGGTCAGGGTCAAGGGGAAGGGGTAGGAAGTGAATTGGGAGTGGCTAACTGTAACCTAAGGTTCGCACACATCTCACCAAATGTTGATCTCAATGTTTTTCTATATGTAAAATCAGTTCGCAAATTAGGTTGAGGTGCCAAGTGCTCTCGGCCAGCAAATGTTATTTGTGCGTCTGAGCCCTTAAAGGAAAACTCTACTCAGCAAAATGCATCAACATGACGTGGCAAGTGAAACTTTGCTTCTTGATAGTCCAATATCTTAACTTGACTGCTGATATGCTAAACATTTTGGGACTGTATCAACAATTGACTAATGGAAAAAAATGCCAAAATAGTTTGAGTGGATTTTTCCTTTAACTGTACAGGAATTTGTTTATTTTACCCACATACCTGTTTTGGAATCCAGGACTTTGAATTGAAATAAATGATGATGCACACAGGTTTACAGCTAGTGTTGAAATTACTTTTTCAACTGGGATCGGTTATTTAATTATATTAAGCAAAATGGGTTGTTTATTGATTAATCTATAGAAATGGACCTTCATAATATTACATTTGGATAATATAGATCTATTGAATTCATATGCGTAACTGTAATGTAATTGTTTTCCAATTGGAACAAATTAAAAAAGAAGCATGTCAATGCAAATAGGTGCAAAGGTATTAAACTCTTCCTCTACTTTCAAAGATGTTTGAGCACAGTCATCCTTAAATACTGCTTAATTCCTTTGAATGAAAGTTACCATTGTTTATCAATGGCTTGATTCCAAACTAATGTTCACGCACACTTCCCACGCGCCTGGTTGTCAAATATAAGTAGGAAGGCAGGGTATGTAAACACCTTGATTATTACTACCGGTAATTAACTAGCATTACAGCGTACAGGAGTTGTCCAGCAATTATTCAAAAATACATAAATACTATGCAATTGTACAATAAACATTTATTTGTTGAAGTTATAATAGTCAGTCGTTCAGGCATTGAAGGTGTTGGGAGCCTTACTTTCCAGGCTGAAAAGCTGCAACAAAATGGTTTGCCTGTCTCACTACTATACTACTACGGCTGTTAATGTTGTTTCAGTGACATGACCTTTGACATTTTTTTCAAGGATCACACTCTTGATCAGGGGCAATAATCATTCATATCTGTGGTTGAAGTTCCTGTGTCTGTGGACTGTTAGAATCGGATAGGGCAGAGACGCATGCAATTGATTTATAGTGAAATCATTAGAAAAATCATGAGATGCTTGAGTCTGTAGGACAAGGTCTATCTATGTCTGTGAAGATTTCTATGAATTACTGTGTAATACCGTGTAATTACACTTGTTCCTGTTAGGGGGCGCCTATACACTTTGGTTCCTGTCTAGACCTTCGTAGTGCGGTGACAGCGGTACGGGGAGCGGTAAGAAACCCTGCAGTATGGCGTCACGACCAAATGCAACGGCCCCATCGTATTTCTTGGAGTTCTATTGGCTCCCCAACGCATTGCTCATGCATTAGTCTGATTTCATTGGCTTATCAAACTGACAATCAGTCTAGTCGAAAGGGAGTTGACGTAATCTTTTCAGTAAATCAAGGTACTCTATCTGTTCTTTTTTTTGCTTGTGTGCAGATATACGACCGCTTTTCATCTGAACTGGAAAATAACCTCATCAAGGAAGCAACGAATGCAGTGGAAGCCTGTCTGGTGGAGACTTAAACACTGCTATAATGGGTGTTTTTCATAAAAGTGGGCTTGACCATTTTTTTGCGAGCATACTCTGATGAACAATATTATATTTAATTTGAACGCTTATTTGTTTTCGCTACTTTTCTATGGTCTTCGTTTCGATCTTCAAAAGTAAGTTGCCTAAACATTACCTGTTTAATTTCATACCGTTTTTACTGTAGAGCGAGCGACTTTTTGTTGTTGTTGCTTTTCCTTAAGATTAATGTAGTAATCTATATTCTGATCACAAACGTTTAAGACTTTGTTCTGATTTGATATCAAATAGACTACCTAGGCACGATGGTATTGTTACAAATGATACCAAATCGAATATCCTGCGCGTTAAGTAATTTTCGCGAACGGCGATATTAGGCCATTCAAATCAAATGTCTTTATAACGCCATTTTTATCCGCAGATGTCACAAAGTGCATTTACAGAAACCCATCCTAAAACCCCAAATAGAAAGCAATGCAGATGTAGAAGCCCCGTGCCTAGGAAAAACTCCTTAGAAAGGCAGGAACCTAGAAAGATCCCTAGGTTTGATTTCGACAGTACGATATCAGCTGGTTTTAGTAATGGGCCTACATTGTTTCACTTAATCTTACAAACATTTGGTCTATGTTGCCAAATGCTTTGCAACAATTTCTAATGTTTTCCACTAGCCCTTTTCAAATTTCGAAAATATTTTTTCTGAACATTTTTCAATGTGTAGCCAGGTCTCTGTGCGTTTGCATATACCAAATATGGTAGATAGAATTGCATGGGCGTATGCCTCGGCTAGTAAATGGCTGACTGCAAGGACATGGTGAAAACATCAGATTTCTGCTAGTCGATGCTAGGCCCTTTTCTAGAGATTGTACAAACTAACAATCCTAATGAAATTGTCAGTATGTAGACTAATAGCTAAGCCTAATAGGCAGCCTGGCTATTAGGCAGCTTACTGTCTTTATTCAGACATTTTATTTATGTAGCATATCGGTATAATGTAGCCTCAATGCGATGAGTCGGCCATATTGTAGGCTCCTCTAAACTAGTTTGAGCATTTGGCCTACAAACTGAGATAATGGAAATTAGGTTTTGTTATTTGACCCTTTAGTGCCCTATACTTGTAAGCTGAGAGAAATGCATAACATTTCAGATTTTAATGACGAGTGACATCCACTTGAGACATTCTGTTGCCGTTTCTCCAGTTGCTTTGTATTATATTTACATGTGATGCTATTTAACAGCTTGTCAACATTGTGGCCTTATCACATATTTTACCCCTAGTATCGAATCTAACAAATCATCCCTTTTATTACTTTGAATTTGTATGTAATTCAAAAGTAAAGTAAAAGTTTTTTTTTCTTCAGGAGAGTAATTTTTGGAATCATACTACTGGGTACTGGGTGAAAGTCCTAAACTGCTGCCATGTCTGGGGCATCTGTGAAAGTCGCTGTCCGAGTTCGTCCCTTTAACTCGAGAGAGACAAGCAAGGAGTCAAAATGCATAATTCAGATGCAAGGCAATTCTACCAGTAAGTAACACACACAAACATACACACACATATGATATCGTCATGATGTTTTGGACCACCTGACAGATAGAAATCTAGCTTCATGACACATTGGTTTCCACATGCCCAAGCCAGCTCTGTACCTTAGGGGTCTTGGTTGAAAACAGTAGAATGAACAAAGTGAATGCATCAGTGTTGAAAAGAAACAGCCTGAAAAGGGAAGGGAAGCTGTTCTTAGTGAATTCCTCTTTGTAAAGAGATGCATGCCTGAGGAGCCTCAGTGTGAGAAATGCTGAGTTGGTCCATTCTGACATAGTTTGTGTCCCCAATGGAACCTTATTCCCCATATAGTGCACTACGTTTGACCAGGACCCATAGGAATCTGGTCAAAAGTAGTGCACTATGTAGGGACTAGAGTGCCATTTGGGATGCTTTGGGCTTTCTCCCTCTTTCTATTCATCAATGCATTGTCCCACAGTTGGGACTATTTGATATTGGTAGCAGGGCTTATCACTGGTCTGGAGTGTGTGGTTATGTCATCCCAGAGTTGACGTGGAATACTCCAGAAAACACAAGTTCTACTCCACCCAGCCTTTTGGTGCACCTTCGAGGACAGACAGTAGAACTGTTTTGAGAACATGCTCTTTTATATTAGGTGGACAATTATTGCTCATGATGGACTGTGTTCATATGTAGAAAATAGACAAACTATGAAACATCAAAGTGGATGTTCCAGTATATGGAAAACCAACAGTTATGATATAAAGCAAAACTGTTTTCAAAGAGTAGTTGGACCTCTGTGCTGGTACCAGCTCAACCATAAGCATTCCTGTCATTTAGAAAAGCGCTCTCTACAAGATGTTGAGGTTGAAACAAACAAAATGACCTTAATTGCTATTCAGTTGCTGTGTCAGCAGATGGAATTTGTCCCCATCCAATAGCATATAATGGGAATCAATGATTCAGATGGATGTTGTACAGACATATTTAATGTGCTGCCCAAAGCTAAGGTCTAAGTGACAGCACAGCAATATCACATTTCTGTTAGCACAGAGAAAATGAGGATAGCGCATCTCTATATTCAACATCATAGCGCTATTTGGAAAAGGAGACGTCGCTGTCATGTTTTTTTCCTCCTCAGTAATATAGTCATTTGAATTTATCCAATGTAACAAATCATTTTGGATGTTTTTAGGCAGTGATTCACCGTGTCCACTTGTGACTATGGGTCACCAGGTTTTTTTAAAGGGATAGTTCCCTCAAACGCATCCACATTTTTCCCCCTATGTACTGAAAGTGCTCGGTCTTGAAAACTTGACTGTGGAAATGCAAATAAAAATGGTATTGTATTAACAATGGACTAATGAACAAAATACTAAAAGGTACTTTTTGAGTGAACTATAGTTATTCCAAAACCTGTCGTTGAATGGCACATTAAAACCCTCATGAGACAAACGCCATCTCATTCATGTCAGGTAGTTATATGCCTTGTTATAATATTGACCTGGTACTAAGAGTCTGTAACACAACCCTTTTATCAACCTGTTCCATGAACCGGTTTTGATTTGCCTTGAAGTTCAGTTGTCGCCTTTATTCATTTGTGTTATTTCAATCACACCAGCTGGTCGTTGATTGCATCCATCAATGCCACACTTGCCTGCACTTCCTAAGGACCAAACCTATCCAGAGGAAAGCTTTTAGTGGAATCCTGAATCTTTTACTTCACATCCTGGTGTTTTTTCATTAGGCCAATGACACTTTGAGGTGACTTGTGGTGTGTAGCTGAGCTGTGGTATAATGTTTTTTTGTGGGGGGTGAGTAGCAGAGGGGGAGAGGGAGGCTGCAGCAGTCATGCCTCTCTTCCTATCACATGCACAGATTGCAGCGCCGTACTCCATTGCAGATGGTATAATGAGAATGTTGTCTTGCCCATGGCAGGCAGGCCCACACGCATTAATAGTCCAGACTGTCAGCCAATGAGAGAACATGTCCTTTATGTAGGTCACTTCAGTGTTTCCCTAAAATTGTATAGGTGAGTCTCCCTACCGCCGCCTAAAAATGTGGATATGGATTCAGTTGAAAAATTGGGTTAACCCCCTAGAGTCGATGTCCGCCCCCCCCCCACGGAAATCTAATTAGCGTTGGGGAAAACATCCCCATCAAAATCTGTCTGTTTAAGCTAGAGAGTTCTATTTTTTTGCATGGGCTGCGTCTCAATCCACCACATCCGCCAATGGCAGCCTTCCACATCTGCGGTGGAAGGTGGCCGAACTACAGCGGTGTTTGTCAGACCGTGAGACATCCCGAAAATCGTTCTTCTCACAAACGTCTGTAGCGTCCGAACAGTTTGGGCTACACTCTAATGACTCCTCTAACGAAAGGTGAGACTCTCACAAATGCATACATGTCGGTTGTTTTGCTCTAATAAAAAAAAATGAATGCAAGTGTGTATATATGGAAGTAGTTTAGTGCCAAAACAAATTGGTTAAATATGGATAAATAAAAAATCACTTCCTGTTCTTTCTTATCTCTCAGATATAGGACCGACACCCATCAAACTTCCTTTTGATTTCTTTGACTGTTTTTCCATGCATGAATCTGTTATTCATTGCTAATAGCATTAAGGCCAAATGCAATGTTTCATCAAATATTTATGCCTAAAGGGATCCTAAAATTCAAAATCAAATAGCTAAACGATCCTTGGTATAATGATCTTAAAACAATTCCATATGTTAGATTAGTAGAACCCCTTTTTTTGCTGTGTGAAGAGCTCTGCCAAAAAGCATTGACGATAGGTTCTCTGCAGTCTTCATTAATATACTGAACATTTCTGCGTATGCCCTATCCATCAACTGTTGACGTGAGATTTAACCCTCTTAATACTTACAAAGATGTACCTAAGATGTTGTAATTTTATTTATACAATTGTTGTATGGGAAACACTGAGTTGGGGCTATATAATGATGCTTCTATCACTACCTAATATAATGCGCCCCTTCCTGAAAATCTCGAAAGCCATTACATAGAGGAATGTTCTACCACTGTACACTTTGATGTTTTGGGAAGGTATTTCTCTCATAATTGAAGGCATTCTTTTATCATCTCTGTGGCGCTGAAGGAATAGAACTGAACAATTGAACAAAGCCTTCCTTCTGTTTACGAGGTTGTACATGAAGCACCGGTTTTGAAGACTGCAACATGTGTATATGGATGACATGTCATTGTTCAGCTAAGATTAACTTAGTTCCTGCAATGCACCATCAAATTATGGTATTTTACAGAAGTCCCACTTGAAAACATCTGGGCCGTATTCACAAAGTGTTTCAGAGTAGGAAGCAGTGCTGATCTAGGATCAGTTGAGCCTTTTAGATCATAATGTGCCCCGATCACCCCTGTCTATTCACTATTATCTAAAAGGAAAAATCTGATCCTAGATTATCATTCCTACTCTGAGACCTTTAATAATCCATGCTCTGTTTTCGTGTGTGTGTGTGTAGAAAAATGTCCTTCGATTGTGTTGTATTTTTGCTAGCCTTTAGATATAGTTCTAATTTAAATGGGATGGAGAGAGGCCTGATTTACAGTAGGGTGTCTGTCTACGGATAAGCCTGGTCAGCTTGCTGAGAGAAAGCAGCTGTGTTTTTTACTGGGCTGTGATGCTCCCCTTATTGGTGTCATTCTGCTGCCACCCTCCCTCAAGGTGTGTGTTCATTTGTGTCTGTGTTAAGGGCATGTGCCATCACTCTCCCTCTTTGCTTTCCTCTGTGATTATACAATGTGCAGGGGATGAATTCAAGGCCTCTGCGAGCGGGGTGATACTAAGCATGGTCTCTTTCAGTGGAGACCTGTGCTCAGACATACCATTGCCAATGTAATTAGCCGGAAATGTCACAAAATGGGCTGCGGCGCTAGCTAGCATTGGCACACTGTATGTGGACAGATCGCATGAGTTTAAAGCCTACCCTTAATGATGAGCCTGATGTGCTGCTCACAATGGTCTATGTGTCTTGTTATGTAAGCCATGTGTTCTATTTCACCCTCCCCCCCATCACTCATATATGTAGCGGGGTGGTTTGCGGCTGTATCAAAGAAGGTTCACTGCTACGCTATCGCAAGGCTAACAGTGTTAGATTACAAATGTACTGTATAACATGGTTGATTGCCGCGGCAAAGAAGGTCCTCTGATATGCTATTGCTAGGCTAACAGTGCAGGCTAGGCTAATGCTAACCTATTAAATGTGCATGACCAGATTCACGTCTAAGGTGCTTAAAGGGATACTTTGGGATTTTGGCAATGATGCCCTTTATCTACTTCCCCAGAGTCAGATGAAGCGTGAATATTATTTGTATGTCTCTGTGTCATATATGAAGGAAGTTAGGGGTAGTTTTGCGAGCCAATGATAACTAGCGTTACCCACAGACTTCCAGTCATTGCGCTATCTACGAGCATGCTAGCAATATCCCTATCAAGATGCACAATGCAGAAATCGCTCCACCATTTCTTGGTTGCAAAAATTCTAAAAGTTCACCTAATTTCAGTTTTTGTGACAAAACAAACAAGTATGGCGTAGACAATCATTGTTCCATCTAAACCGTTGTTAAATATATTTTCAGCTGTTTTGAAGCTGGTGTACAAAACAAAGTAAAATATGCGAAAACAAAATGTAAGAATGGGAAGCATAGAAATGGCGCACACGGAACAGATCTACCGCTTCTTAGACTTGCTTTCAATGAGCGTGACAGTGCATTCGGAAAGTATTCAGACCCCTTGACTTTTTCCACATTTTGTTACAGCCTTATTCTAAAATGGATTAAATAAAAAAAAAAACATCAATCTACACACAATACCTCATAAGGACAAAGCAAAAACAGGTTTTTAGAAATGTTGGCAAATTTATAAGAAATAAAAACAGATACCTTATTTACATAAGTATTCAGACCCTTTGCTATGAGACTTGAAATTGAACTCAGGTGCATCCTGTTTCCAGTGATCATCCTTGAGATGTTTCTACAACTTGATTGGAGTCCACCTGTGGTAAATTCAATTGATTCAACATGATTTAGAAAGACACACACCTGTCTATATAAGGTCCCACAATTGACAGTGCATGTCAGAGCAATAACCAAGCCACGAGGTCGAAGGAATTGTCCGTAGAGCTCCGAGACTGGATTGACTCTAGGCACAGATTTGGGGAAGGATACCTAAACATGTCAGCATTGAAGGTCCCCAAGAACACAGTGGCCTCCATCATTCTTAAATGGAAGAAGTTCTGAACCACCAAGACTCTTCCTAGAGTTGGCCACCTGGCCAAACTGAGCAATCGTGGGAGAAGGGCCTTGGTCAGGAAGGTGAGCAAGAACCTGATGGTCACTCAGAGCTCTGGAGTTCCTTTGTGGAGATGGTTGTCCTTCTGGAAGGTTCTCCCATCTCTGCAGCACACCACCAATCTGGCCTTTATGGTAGAATGGCCGGACGGAAGCCACTCCTCAGTAAAAGGCACATGACAGCCCGCTTGGACTTTGCCAAAAGGCACCTAAAGACTCTCAGACCATGAGAAACAATATTGAACACTTTGACCTGAATGCCAAGCGTCATGTCACTTGGGCATCCGAGTGGCACAGCGGTCTAAGGCACTACATCTCAGTGCTGGAGGCGTCACTACAAACCCTGGTTCGATTCTAGGCTGTATCACAACAGGCCGTGATTGGAAGAGCAGAGCACAATTGGCCCAGCGTCGTTCGGGTTTGGTCAGGGTAGGCTGTCATTGTAAATAAGAATTTGTTCTTAACTGACTTTTTTTTTTTAATGGTGGTGGCAGCATCATGCTGTGGGGATGTTTTTCAGCGGCAGGGACTGGGAGACTCGTCAGGATCGAGGAAAAGATGAACTGAGCAAAGTACAGAGATCCTTGATGAAAACCTGCTCCAGAGCGCTCAGGACCTCAGACTGGGGTGAAAGTTCACCTTCCAACAGGACAACAACCCTAAGCACACAGCCAAGACAACGCAGGAGTGGCATTGGGACAAGTCTCTGAATGTCCTTGAGTGGCCCAGCCAGAGCCCGGACTTGAACTCGATCAAACATCTCTGGAAAGACCTGAACATAGCTGTGCAGCAGCACTCCCCATCCAACCTGAAAGAGCTTGAGAGGATCTGCAGAGAGGAATGGGAGAAACTCCCCAAATACAGGTGTGCCAAGCTTGTAGCGTCGTACTCAATGCTGTAATTTCTGCCAAAGGTGCTTCAACAAAGTACTGAGTAAAGGGCTGAATACTTATGTAAATACATTTGCAAAAACAATTCTAAATCAGTTTTTGCTTTGTCATTATGGGGTAGTGTGTGTGTGGATTGAGGGGGAAAAAGTTTAATACATTTTTAGAATACGGCTGTAATGTAACAATGTTGAAAAAGTCAAGGGGTCTGAATACTTTCCGAATGCACTGTATATGCACTCTTCAGGTTTCTGCTCACCGTTCTCTGTACCTGTTAGTGTGCATCCTCTGCCACTGCAGAATGCAAAAATATTGTCAAAATACTAGTATCTTCCCTCAAAATACACTCCTATTTACTTTCAAAATAGCATTGGCCAGCTGACTCATTCCAGGTATGTTGTCTGAGTAAAGCCAAATGTATACACTACACCAGGTAGTACGCGCAATGCTGTCGGGGGTACGCCAAATAAAAATGTGATTCACATAAAATTTTATTTAAAAAAAATCACATTTTCAAACAGTCCATTGATATTTTCTAAGGGGGCTATACATTTGGGTGAGTTTTTTTTTTTTTTCTCGCCTGAGTAGCCTTGTTTCACTGCCAAAAATAAAATGAAACCGTCTAGTGTTCAGCGAAATAACACAACGTCAAATACAGGTAGCCTAGTCAAATAATTAACATCCAATCACATTAACCGTTACTCTCTCGCGGGAATTCCACTAATGGTCCGTATGTAGCCAAACATAGTTGCTGCTCATTCCGTTTGCTCGAAAATGGTTAAAAAAAAGTAAGGCCTGTGTCCATAGAGAGACATTCTAGCTCTACTGGTAGTACTGCTCCTACCAGCAGTACTACACCTGCACCTGTTGGCACAAGTTGTTCTGCTTCCACGAGCACATCCAATGCTAGCATCAGTAATTCTACATTTGTTGTTAGCCCAGCTAACATGGCCACTGACAGTTGTGAATCTGATGCAGCCGAAGAGCTACTACTACCCAAACCCCACCCCCCTGGGAAAGCACCGAACAACAGACAGGGACGTTGGACCATGGAGGCGCAAATATGAGAACAACATTGATTTGAGGTTCACTTATATTGGGAGTAGTGCCTTTCCGCAGCCACAGTGTGTTATATGTGCGAAAGTACTATCTCACAACTCGATGAAACCTTCACTCTTGTGTAGACATTTAGAAACAAAACATGCCAATTAAAAATATTAGCCACAGTTTTTTTTGAGCGAGAATAAAGATTACTTTCAAGTAGTAAGACGTATAAAAGCAACAGATGCAATTTGAATAAGAAGGGACTAGAAGCGTCTTACATGGTGAGCTCCCGAGTGGCTAGGACAGGCAAGCCCCATACTATTGTGGAGGACTTAATTCTTCCTGCTGCCGCGGATATGGCTGGGACAATGCTGGGGGAAAAGGCTCACTATACAGACAATGTCTTCATCAAACAACACTGTTTCACGACACATCAGTGACATGGCAGGAGATACTTTGAAACAATTACTGCTTCGCATACAAGCCAGTGAATTCTATGCGTTACAGCTGGATGAGTCAACAGATGTGGTGGACCTGGCACAGCTCCTGGTATATGTCCGTTACGTTTATGGGGGGTCAATTAAGGAAGACATCCTTTTCAACAAGCCACTGAAAAGCAGGACAAGATGAGAGGATATTTTTGAAGTGTTTGGACAGCTTTATGACATCACATCTTGACCACCAAAGTCCATTTAATGGTATCTGTACTGATGGCGCAAATGCTATGACAGGGAGACATAGTGGAGTGGTAACGCGCGTGCCAGCAGTTGCTCCCGACGCCACTTGGGTACACTGCAGCATCTACCGAGAGGCTCTTGCTGCCAAGGGAATGCCTGACAGCTTGAAAAACTTTTGGACACTACAGTAAAGATGGTTAACTTTGTTAAAGCAAGGCCCCTGAACTGTCCTGTATTTTCTGCATTGTGCAATGATATGGGCAGCGACCATGTAATACGTTGCCCCGTGATAAAAGTGTTGACACTTCTTTTTTTTTTTTTAATTGAGAGACGAGCTTAAAGTTCTCTTTACTGACCATCATTTTCACTTGTCTGACCGCTTGCATTATGACGAGTTTCTCACACGACTGGCGATCTGGGTGATGTTTTTTCTCGCCTGAATGATCTGAATCTAGGATTACAGTGTGCGGGACAAGATTGGGGCTATGATTAAGAAGTTGGAGCTCTTTTCTGTCTGCGTTAACAAGGACAACACGCAGGTCTTTCCATCATTGTATGATTTTCTTTGTGTGCAAATGAACTCAAGCAGACGGACAATGTCAAATGTCATATAGCGAACCACCTGAGTGAGCTGGGTGCACAATTACGCAGGTACTTTCCAGAAACAGACGACACAAACAACTGTTTGTTATCCCTTTCATGCCCTGCCTCCAGTCCACTTACCGATATCTGAACAAGAGAGCCTCATTGAAATTGCAACAAGCAGTTCTGTGAAAATTTAATTTAATCAGAAGCCCCTGCCGGATTTCTGGATAGGGCTGCGCTCAGAGTATCCTGCCTTGGCAAATTGTGCTGTTAAGACACTGATGCCCATTCATACTTCTACATGGTGAAGTGGAGAGAGAGAGAGAGAGAGAGAGAGAGAGAGAGAGATTATTGCAGTGGTATTCATAGTTGGGTTTGAGTACCACAGTAAAAAAAAAAAATGTGTTTTTTATTGAGTTAATGTATTTATTGGTTCTTTTAACTTTGATAAGAGAAATTAATTGAAGGTAATTTCTTGATGTAAAAAATGAAAATGTCCCCTTTTTAATAATTTCATTTGATTTTGGCGGGGGTCAGATTGCTAGAAATTCTGCTGAAAAATTTGGGGTGCCTGTTCAAAAAGTTTGAGTACTGCTGCATCAGAGATTATTCTCAGTTTAAACCTTAGAAGTAGTATGTCTAGAAGGGCATTCCCATTCTAGTCAAGGTTCTTTGATGCGTGTACCGGACTGGCGGCCATATTGAGTGTACTGTCAGTGCTGTGTTCTGAGCGGCTTTGTCCTTTCTAGTCATTCTATTTTTATGGTGTAAACATCATAGATGCCATCTACGGTGTAAGGTCACAGCATTGGTTCCACCACCATTTCCCTTCCCATGGTCAGCTAAGTGTATGTCCAAGTTGACCTTCCAGAAAACCCTTCAGGCATTGACTGGGATACACCGTCCGTCAGTGACACTCAAATTGTGATAGCTATTTGCTTACATAGACGTCAATCAAAACCCACTCCACTTGTATGAATGGGGAAAACTAAGGGTGGTTGATACAACACAAAGAGACGAGGAGGTGTCAAAGTTAAGCCCGTGCGAGATTGGCCAAGGGAAGGTCATAGTGCTATTGAGCCTTCTGCAGACGAGGACGATTGACCTGATTAGGAAGTGTAATCCTCCAGCTCGCCTGAGGTCGCCAGGTTTGGCAGCAAAGTAATCTCCCTCCTCGCAGGTGCACACACACACACTCAGGGTGTGACATTCCTTGCCTCACCTTTTCCCATGCACCCTCAGCGGGGTCGAGACCACCGGATGCATCCGGTTTTCAGGGGAAATGGAAAGGCAGCATTTAATGCGACTTCTGCTTTTGGATGGTAACAATGGAATACTCCATCTTAACCCCTCCACATTTACTGGATTGGTTCAGAAAACAACCTCCCCCCGCCAGAAAGAAAGGCCGCTCAGCCGTTTCTTTTACCCCTGATACGTTAGCTTACATACTGTCATTGTTAGGAATGGGCCTGGGATGGGACACAGCCTGACACACATTTGAGAGAGGTGGATAAATAGACACGCGCACACACACACATGACCTGCTAATGAGAAGCAGACAGACTGTGGGTGTTTCTCAATATGCCTGCTACCGAGCTCCACACTCTCATACTCTGACTGTATTCTCCGAGGACCCTCTCTTGAGTAAGTTCTTGTGAGGACGAGAGTGTGGAGAACATATAAAACATTACATTTGAAAAGCACCCTACTGTATTACCTCACGCTGCACCTCCCAATTCACTGACCCTTCTTCAGCCAGGACAATGGCAACAATAGATGAAGATATACACAAATCAAACCTTTTTACTTCATAATTATCAGCTAGGTATGTGAATTGGAATAATCTAACTGGCCAGCTAAAACTAATGTTATGCAAGGTAGATGTCTTCGTGGCTATCTGGCTAGCGAACAGTAGTAGTTAGCCCTATTGACTTATTATGGGCTTGCGATCTACGGTATGTAGGCAGATTAACGTGCCAAAATTAACACTGTGTATTAAGTTAATGTATCAAAATAAAATATTTTTGTCAAGCAACATATGAGATGTGAATAGGAAACATTTCATTCTGAAGTTGGCGTTTATTTTCAGACTTCAGCTCAAACAATGTCCGCCATTGATTGACCTTCTGCGTCCTTTTTTACGTGGTTGCGTCATATTCCTTTGCATACTTCCTGTTGAAGCTTGCGTCGATGCATGCTTCAAAATATGTACTAACGGAGTACATATTTGAGAAGCGTTAGTTCACACAGATGGTGTGTGTGTTCTTGGTTAATACTGTGCCAAGTCTTGAGCATGGTCCAGCAGCGCATCATGCACAGGGATAGGTCACTCAAACACTTCATCATTCCATCATCAGTTTTTGCTCTTGACTGCTGACATGCAACAACAAAAAAGTGATTGTATCAACAGTGATAGTGAACTAGCCCATCTCTTTAAGGTATACACATTCACTATATTATTTTGATGATAATGACAGCACAGAAATCCTATTTGAGTTCTGAAGTGAGTTCCAGAGTGGGGTTTGTGTTTTGGTGTAAATCTTTTGTATTTTTTTTTGTCCATGATGTCAGCCATGATGTTTTTCTCCCTGCCTTTTAACCATTGCTGCTCCAGTTTCTGGGAAATCCTTCGTCGCAGACGTTGAGTGAGCAGAAGGAATGTGTCACGTCTGCCTAGCAACCAGACATGCCTATCTGAATCAATAACACATCTTGTGATGGCTGTAGGAAGCCATTACACAGTCTCTGTTAACCCTTTGTTGATCTGAGATACTGTAACACACACACACACACACACACACACTTCCTGGATCTCATTCAGGCATTAAATATCAGTGTTTTATCTCTGATTTTTAGGATATATCTAAGAAGCGTTGCCAAGAAATGAACCTTGATATAGAATCTTTGCTACTTCGCTGTTACCACTGAATGCTGCTTCATCAACAACTATTTGGAAAGTAAAAGTGCAAGTGAGAAGAGCATGGCAGTATGCCTACAATAAATAACTGCTTGTACACTTGCTCCCCAGGCAGAGGTCAGAAAGGTTGAGATGATAATCAACTGCTCTCAGGACGTTGCTGTTTTAGCTTTCTAGCTGACCTGGCTTGACTTGTTGTGGTATTGCAACTTATAAGTTGTGGTGTTTTTCCCCCAACCACGTATCATGTTTAGTTTTGACGGGTATGAGTTCGAATATGCAGGCTAGTGCCTAATCCCAAATGAACCCCTATCCCCAACGCACTATGCACTTGTGGAGATCCAAGAGGATTGGATTGGTGTAAGCAGCTACTGTATCCACACTACAAAATCTTTAACTTTAACTTTTGAGTCAAAATAACTAGAAGGCTACAGTGCTAGCTAAAATATGATACAAGTACCACCTAGACAAGGGACGGGCAACTTTTGATGGGGGTGGGGGCCACAAAAAAAGTCTGAATTCCACATGAGGGGCCACTGTGGCTCGCGTGTCTGCGTACCCACATGCAGCCAGAGCCAGCCCTAACCTAAGTGAATTGCCCCTTAGGGCCGTCTCTGACTGCCGATATTGTGGACGTGTGCCTGAGGCAGCGGCATTACAGCTAGACCAGCCAGGCCACGGAATATTGTATCTTATTGGCATAGCTTACACCCCAATATATATTTTTTTTTACTGAGGCTTGCATATTTCTCACCTTTTTTAGAAAATTATATTTTCCAATATCGAGGTTGTGTGCAACTCAGTGTTTTTAGCTTGCTATCAGTTCCCTCCTGTAATTGAGTCAAGTGTGTGTGTGTGTGTGTGTGTGTGTGTGTGTGTGTGTGTAATAGAGAGCTGTGTTCCTTCTTGCAGAAGATGATGGATGTGAGGAAAGGAGCTAGAGTGGTAGTGGGGGAAGGGTTATCCAGCCATAGTAGCAGCAACAGAGACAGTGAAAGTCGTGCATGAGCACAGAGGACCAATCACGTGCAGGAGAGCGTGAGGCAGCATCACACAGGCGCCCAGACAGAAATGATGGGATTTGTGTTAGCACTGCAGGATTTGAAATGCGAGAGGCACACACACCGTCACGCTGAAGAGGAAAAGAACGAGTCGAAGAACGAGAGCGGAGCAAAAAGATTATATTCACTTTGTCCTCGCCATCTCGACCCCTAGAGGTTGTTGATTTTGTTTTTGTCTGCGACCGGCACGTCTCCCGCCCCTCGCCGCTTCGGTGGTGAAAGACTGATGTTGATTGGACACCGCTCCTAGATGGAAGCGTTCTTATTGGCTGTCAGCCACCTGATAAAGCAAAGCCACGATCCATTAGCTTTATTAATATGACTGGAGAGAATGGCCGTAATCAGATGAGTGAGCTCTGAAGATTACCTCACAACCCAAATCCCTCCAATTTAGAATTGTAGATGCAGTTTAGTTTGAGTTAGGAATGGAATGAGGAAAGTGGACTGATGTCCTTACCCTTGTAGGCATATGTAATGTGACTATAATAAGAAGTGCATGGCTAAGGGATGCGCTGGTCCAAAACAGAATTGGATATGAATTTGCATCAGTTTTAGGGGGCTGCAGTGAAGGAGAACCCGGATACACACTCATATTCAAAGTGAAGCTCTCTTGAGAGGAAGTATCCCTTGTAACAAAGGGATATACAGTACACTCTTAGAAAAAAGGTGCTGGGCCTCCCGAGTGGCGCAGTGGTCTAAGGCACAGCATCACAGTGCTAGCTGTGCCACTAGAGATCCTGGTTCGAGTCAAGGCTCTGTCGCAGCCGGCCGCGACTGGGAGACCCATTGGCCCAGCGTTGTCCGGGTTAGGGGAGGGTTTGGCCGACAGGTATGTCCTTGTCCCATCGCGCACTTGCGACTCCTGTGGCGGGCCGGGCGCAATGCACGCTGACATGGTCGCCAGGTGTACGGTGTTTCCTCCGACACATTGGTGCGGCTGGCTTCTGGGTTAAATGGGCATTGTGTCAAGAAGCAGTGCGGCTTGGCTGGGTTGTGTTTCGGAGGACGCACGGCTCTCGACCTTAGCCTCTGCCGAGACCCATCACTGCAACTCCTGTATGGACAAGACTGTAACTACCAATTGGATACCACGAAATTGGGGAGAAAAGGGGTTAAAAAAAAAAAATACAATAAAAAGGTGCTGTCTTGAACCTAAAAGGGTTAATCAGCTGTCCCTACAGGAGAACCCTTTGAAGAACCCTTTTTGGTTAAAAAAAGGTTTCTACTGGCCTCCCGAGTGGTGCCGCGTTCTAGGGTACTGCATCGCACTGTTGCGTCGTCACTACAGCCGAGGGTTTGATCCCAGGCTGTGTCACAACCGGCTGTGATCAGGAGTCCCATAGGGCAGAGCACAATTGGCCCAGCGTTGTCCGGGTTAGGGGAGGGTTTGGCCGGGGGGGCTTTACTTGGCTCATCACGCTCTAGAGACTCCTTGTGGTGGGCCAGGCACCTACAGGCTGACTCCGGTCGTCAGTTGAACAGTGTTTCCTCCTACACATTGGTGCAGCTGGCTTACGGGTTTAGCGAGCAGGTGTGAAGAAGTGCCACTTGTTTCAGAGGACGCATGACTCACCATTCCCGAGCCCGTTGGCGACGAGACGATTGTAATCACGAAATTGGGGATATATATATTTTTTTTTTTTATTATTTTTTTTTACATTTCTAAGAGTATGTCTGCTTTGAAGAATGTAAAAAAATTGGTCAAGTGAAGACTGGGTGTCTATCCAGCATGCATGCATATAAAGTCAACTGCTCCTCTATGGAGAAAAATATATTTTACCATTGAATCCTTCAAATTATTCATATTAAAAAAAAATGATATTCAATTCTTTGGATTAATGCTGATCCAATGTTCACTTTATTTAATGAGAAGATTTTTTTGAATAATGTCTGACTAAAACTAGTTTCACCCAAGCCCATATCCATCTTCCCATCCCGATGATGCAATCAACTGCCTTCATTTTGCTGGACCCCAGGAAGAGTAGCTGCTGCTCTGGCAGCAGCTAATGGGGATCCATAATAAATACAAATCAACAGCAGATAATGGTGCATTTGTTTTGAGGTTGAGTTGCTCTGACTTGCGAGATGTTAGCTGCGTTACTTAAGGCTGGTAAAATGGCTCAACTTTCCCACATTCTCAGCTGAATGTGTTTTTGTCTGAGTTCAGACCAGCACTACAGTTCTCTTTGCAGACCTTGTTTCTTTTCCTCCCACAGACTAAGAGCTGAATGCAGAGACTAGTGGGGGAGCTTTGTAGTCCAGGCACGGGCTGCCCGGTTGTGGGGACCATGGTTATTTTGTATTATTCATGAGATTGGGGAGAGAGTGATGAGGAAGTGTTGTTTTTGAATCCTTAATTAATAAATGGACTATCTTCCTCCACCTCCCTCCGGTTTTCTTCTCTCACTGGAACCTCTGCCTTAAAAAAAACTGTGCTAATACCCTCCAGCTAATTGAGATCACACATGCATACAACGCGCGCGGTTTGTCATTTCCATCGAACACAGAGAGGATTCTGGAGAAGAAATTTAGTCATCTGACATTAACCTTTACCATCAACCCGTTTATCTTCCCTGCAATTATAGAAACTAAAACTACTGTAGCTTCCCTGTAAAACGTTTCCCTGCATTATCCAAGCCTTTGCAAAGTGTTGTGATTATGAAGCTTACATAAAGCAAGTCACTTTAGAGTCCGCCTTTTCTCAGAGGAGCTGAAGAAATTCAGGTCACTCCTCTGTAAAATGGGCGCATGTTGTGTTAGCTGGATGTCAGGAACCATGTACCACACTGGCGCTGCTGCCCACAGTGATGTATTGTGGGTGGAGTGTATGATGATTAACCAACCGAAAGCTGTGCAGAGTGTAGGGAAAACTAGTATATCTGGGGAAGACATATTTTCACAAAGACAAATAAACAAGTGAGATTGGTTGTGTACATTGAAAAACTGAACCCCAAGTTATATTTATCCAATACCAGAATTACAATTATTTATCTCCATCCTTGTATCGTTCATAATGGCTTTGTGATCACTGTTCTGGAATGTCTAAGACGTTCCCATAGCTCCAAGGCCAGATATGTATGGTAATTTTAGAGATGACTACAGGAATATGAAAAAGTCAAAATACTTCCTGATGTGGTAAAAAAAAATCTGCCAAAAGTCATCCAAACTAAGCAGACAGTCACCCTGTCATGTTCCCACCATCGTAAATATGAAGAGGACAATTTACCGCAATCCCTATATGCCCGTTGGCCCACATTCAAATTAATTTCAGGAATTGAGCGTATGCCTTGGTCTTGGGCAGCATTGAAGGACAGTTTAACCTGTATCAGCTGGAATTCTTTCCAGGACAAGGAGCTTATTTTAAAGTGGTATTAGCTTTAGTCGAGGTACAGTGTGTCTTGGTGAGTGAACAACACCTCTCCTGGCATATCCAGTTTAGTTTTGAGGTACAGCTTGTGAGAACTCCTTGAAACCATTTCATTTAACAAATATTCTTGTCATCTTTTTTTGTTTTCAGTACTGAATTTTTCAATGTTAATGTTTTTGACAATATGGCTTAAATGAGAGCCTATCAGTCTAAACCAGATGTTTAAAATGATGATAAAATCTCACTCATTTTTTTTCTATGATTTGTGTGTGGTCAAAACTAGGGCTTTAACTGTTGGTTGACTTTCATTTTTAAGCCCTTTTGAAGATAGTTTGAATGATGTTATTTTTAGGGTGGTAGATGCCAGACTCTCCTGACATTACTGTAAGGGTGTTACTGTAGACCTTGGGCAGCCTCACAGGACACAGGGTTTGGAATGAGCCTTGACCTGAGGGGGAAATAATATCCTCTTCTCCTTGAGGGGGTGCACCTGCAGGCGTGGGAAATAATATCCACTTTGGATGTCCTCCATGAGACCGTGTTCCTCTCTGAGCTGTGAAAACAGCTGAAATCTCCCACATGTTTTAAGAGGATCCCCTAGCTATCATCTTCTATAATGTCATACAAAGGTACAAACGACATGTGCTTTGCAAATGTGTATTTGCTTACTATGGATGTTTTTCAATGATTAGAAATTGATGTGCAGTTTTCATGTATTTCATTTTCACAATGTCTGGATGAATTTAAGGTTTACTTTAAAGATCAAATCCGCATTAGGGGAACTGGCGCCACTATTCTGCTATCCTATCAGGTGTGCAATGATGTCCGAGTGAGGAAAAACTGTTTGTTTGCACTAACTTTGTTGTTGTAATAGCCCAAAGGGACATGTTAGTTTCACAAATGAAAGGAGCTATATGTAATGTTTTTGCAGTGTAATTTCAGAAAATGTCCTTAAATATATCAACAGTAATAGTGGAATGATAGTGTTTCACAATATTTTTTTCCCCAAAAATGTTATTTGGCCCACACAAAATTGCGTTCTTCTTGGTCAACAAAAGAATGACCATCTCTTGTTGTCAAATTGGCTGGTGCCGGCAAATCTCTTGTCAATTCAACAATGGGCCACGCAACTTGACAACGAGATTTGCTGGCCCCAGTCAATTTGACAACGAGACGGTTCATTGTTGAATTGTTACATGCAGTACCTCTTAAGGATTCCAGCTTTTAATGTTTTAATTGTAAAGTTGTGCAATGTAATCACTGTCCTAGAGTAGATACTTGAGCAGTTAGGGCCAACATTTCCCATCTTGTCACAAAACTATGCAAAACCTTTGAATGAAACATTGCTTGCCTTGCATGTTTTCTCTCAGGCCTGACGTTCTAGAAGCCTCTCTATAGCCTTTGTGATCCTGGCCTCAGCGAGCCTGCGTAAGCTGCTAATATCACTAGGCCGCTCGGCGTGCTAGGCTAGCAATGTGTCTGTGGGCTGGGAGGCTGTTTGGTGCTTGGGCTATAGGAGTGTAGATAAGTGTGTCGGAAAGGTTAGGCGGCTGAAATCTCCCCATTCCTTCCTGTCACTGACAGTCTGTCGGCATGCGAAGCACCAGCTGCCATCTGGTGCTGTATAAATAGACAGCACTCTCGGGCTAGAGCAGCTGTCGAAGGTTAGGCTGGCCCTGCTCTCATTCCCAGTGGTTTCCCACCTGGCCTTATATCAATTCACCCTCTCTCAGCACTCCCTGAAGATGTCACACAGAAAGGCATAACACTCTGTTTATTATTTTGTTGTCATGGAGGACTGATTGGACTCATTGATTCGAGTTGATAAATGAATGGCATGCTTTGAGCACTACTGAAAAGTGCTATTTACATGTGAAAAACGAATGCCATATGCTGCATTTGCTATAGGCCTATTGTTTACCTTTTAGTTGGTGACACTTTGATATCTTGATAATATTCAGCTGTTTCAAAGGCAAATCCACAGATGAAACAAGAACAGAACGGGTGCCCCGCCTCTGTTTTGGTAAAAAGCTGAGGAATGGGCCCGGAGTTATGTAACCACTCAGGTTAATAGACATAGTAATGGAAGCAAGGACTGACCATCCATGATATCAAAATGATGATTAAAACCAATGTTATGAGGCTATACAGTGTTTGTTTACATTTACAATGTTTACAAACATTGGAGGAAAAACAAGCTTATATTTTGGTTCTCATGGAGTGTAGCAGTTGAACTAAACTCATGAGGCATTTAAGTTATATTCTTCAAGAATCAATGGCTATACACTACCGTTCAAAAGTTTGGGGTCACTTTTGAAATGTCCTTGCTTTTTTAAAGATAAGCCAAAAAAAATCAATTAAAATAACATCAAATTGATCAGAAATAAAGTGTAGACATTGTTCATGTTGTAAATTACTATTTGTAGCTGGAAACGGCAGATCAAATATTTTTATTTTTTTTAAAAGCAATATCTACATAGGCATACAGAAGCCCATTATCAGCAACAATCACTCCTGTGTTCCAATGGCACATTGTGTTAGCTAATCCAAGTTTATCATTTTAAAAGGCTAATTGATCATTAGAAAACCCTTTTGCAATTATGTTAGTACAGCTGAAAACTGTTGTTCTGATTAAAGAAGCAATAAAACTGGCTTTTAGACTAGTTGAGTATCTGGAGCATCAGCATTTGTGGGTTCGATTACAGGCTTAAAATGTCCAGAAACAAAGAACTTTCTTCTGAAACTCGTCAGACTCGCTCAAACTTAAACTTGCGCCTTTTTTCAATGTTGTTTTGAATGTCATTGACAAAACAGAAGTGTCAATGATTTCCCCCCCCCCCCACCCCCAAACATCCTTTCTGAATTTAAAAGTAAACCTCAAATGAATCATGTAGTTTTTCAAAAGTATCTGTAGTCTGATTACATTATTTTTTGCTGGTAACGGATTACTGGTAATCCCTTTCATGTAACGTTACTCCTCAGCCACCCTGTCAATTGTCTACTTGTGTTCCAAATATTTTCGAATCCAACTTTTTTTACAGCCGTCGTAAAGATAATTTGTTTTTCCAGTCTATAAACCGAGTTTACAATAAACCTGCAACTCTTGCAGCCTTTTATGCACAGTTTACATAGACCATGAGGGAGAAATGTGCTGTTGGCTGCAGTCACTCTCAAGCGCCAACAATGCTTCTCCATAGAAAGTTTCCTTTTTATTAAAGTGGCAAAGTAATCATAACGGGGGTACCGTAACACTGTGAAAAGGGTCATTGTCGAGGGGAACCGGCCGCATAAAGGCTTGTCATAACACATTACCTAATGTGTTGTGCAGGCTCTGTCGTCGACAGCAAGTACTGTATTCACTGCATTGTTCTCGTGTCTTCCTGTGTTTTTCTCTCTCCCCTCACCCAGTAAAAGGGAAAGTGATGTGAATGGCATGCAGAGTGGAAATGGAGAATTCTTCAGTGGGGGATTCAATGCCTCCCCCTAGAGTTGCAATAATTACTCTTAAGTATTTCAATAAAAAGCAACGCTATTAACATTTAATAGGATTATACAATGTTGTCGTATTGGGGATGTTTCGGTTCTCTCTTTACATGGTCTGAGCCAAAGTGTATGAGCAAAGAAATTCGATTTTGGTGGGACTGCAGATCTCAAGTTAAGGTAAACTCTTGGCCGCCTAGTTGTGAAAAAAATCCACCCCACTGGCAAAATGAAGACGATACAAAACAAAAGGCTATTGTGTCCTTATCCTGTTTGGACCAGACTTTAGCGGTGGTTGTTTCCTTAAAAGAAAGACAATAGCCTACAGGGTTTAAAAGGCTTGGTCCTAGTATGTGCTGTATCCAAGGCGCTAAATCAAATCCCACACATGGCTCGGTCTCTGTTTTGGAGAAGTTGTGAGTCCTCTGTTGTTGCTGCGACACGCTCAGCTGTTTGTCGAGAGCATACGGCTGTTGGTCAGACACTAGTTTGAGCCTGTGGAGTTGAGCTGTGTCCAGCGAGAACTCTACCACCTGTGCTAAGGCCCTGAGCGACAAGCAGACCATTGCCAAACCGAGAACGGCACGCTGAGTATGTCGGCGGCGGGCGAGTCAGAATGTGTCCTGTCCTATTCTGTTTCCTCTTTTAAGATGGAGGGATCAGTATCAGTGTTGCTCACCCTCTGTTTTAAAACATGGACTCAGGGCTGTGACTTTTTACTGGGCCAATCATGGATAAACAGAAACCAAACAGTAACACACGTGTGCCGTTGACACAGTATTGTATGGTGGATATATTCACTGAAAAGTATTCAGGGATTGAACCGTTACCTTACTCTGTCCATATGCACACAGGCCCCAGGGAAACCATAAAAATTGCTCTGCCTCGTAGAAAGGAATGTATGGTAATTACAGTTCTCTATGGTTTATTATTTCAATGGATATCTGGGTCCTTTTTTAGGCGTTTTGCTTCAGTTTTGTTCTTAAATATGAGTTTATCTAGCGACCTTCGCTCCCTATAACACTGCGAGCACTGTCAGCGGCGCATTCACTAGTGGGTATTGATCGAGACCAGTAGAAGCTAGCAGGTCCTTGGAGGGTCATCCGAGAGGCAGACGCGTTCAGCCATTTTAGGCCCTGCCTCGCCTGCCTGGTAGTCTCAGGTGCCTCTCTATCACCATCTGGGGCTCAAAGAAATATAGAGCCCAATTTAGTTGTTGAGCATCCTGTCACAAAATGGCTGCCAGCATCACCAAGCTGGTTGTTTGTCTCACTCACACTAAATTGGAGCCCCCCTGCATCACATCAGGCAACCTATAGGTTCTGGAAGAGGAACTAATGACCCCCCCCCCCCCCCCCCCATTGCCTTTCATTGAACCAGGGCACTGAGTTGTGGGTATGTCCCAAATGGCACTCTATTCCCTATATAGTGCAGTACTGTTGACCAACGGTCCCTGGTCAAAAGTAGTTAACTATATAAGGAATAGGGTGCCATTTGGGAGGTACCCTGTGAAGTGCTTGGCCTCACTCATTCATTGTCACTCCAGCTGTGGTTTGTATGAACTAATGATCTTGATATAAAGAGGATGTTTTGGTGTGTACAGAGAGGAAGAGCCGACGCGAAAGAATCCACTCCCGTCAAAATCTGTCCACGCCAGAATACAGCGAGAAGCAGACCAAGTGGGGATTTTTTTGTATGGCGGTCTGTGAGAAAGTGTTGGCTTTAGTCTGCAGATTTGTATTGCTAATTTGCTAAGGCTTATTTGATCAAATGTACGTTTTGCAATGTTTAAGTTGTGACTAATGTACTGATATAAGTGGACGCACATGGCAACTTTGAGGAAAATATTTTATATTGGTGTTGTCTGTTCCCACCTGATCTCACATCCTCCCGCCTACCTTTCTGCCTTTGTGACAACGACTCCTGTTATGGCAGTGTGTGTCCCATCCAAATTGTCATGGCTCATTTCCTGTGAGTGTGCCTGAAGGACCCGAGTTCATGCAAAAGGTGCCATGGTATGTGCCTGATCTATAAGTCCATTTAGACTCCTTTCCATTTCACAAAAATCATGTTTTCATGGCCCAGTGTGAAGGAGAATTTAGCAAGTGAAACATGCAGTACTTTCATTAAAATTGTAATGTATTTTATCTTCATATTTTGAAAGACCCTGTTTAGTTATTGTTTTTTAAACGCATAGCCTATGGCTCAGAGCCAGTATTGTTTCAGATTAGGAGTGCTGATCTAGGATCAGACCCCGATCTGAAAGGCAAAACTGGTTCTAGATCAGGACTCCTACATTTTATTTGTCACATGCTTCGTAAACAACAGGTGTAGACTAATAGTGAAATTAGGGATGCACAATATAGCGGTGAACATATCGCAATCAGCCGATATTAGCTAACAATGCCAACATCCGTATCGACCTGATGTCAAGTTTAATGCCGACGTAATAACGCCAGGTAAAATGTTGCGCTACGCGTGCAACACAGCATTCTTAACCTAGCCCACACAATGTCTGCTGTGTGGATCGAGCACTCAACAAGTCGAGCAATCATTTGAAATAGCTAAGAAAATTTCAGCGAGACAAGCTTTAGCTTGGTACCTAGGTAGCACCAATACAACTAGCCTGAAAACAATGACCTGTAGAAACTGCAGTCATGTTCATTATTCTTAGCAATGATTTAGGAATCCTTGTGAGTAACTATTAGCTATGTTGCCACTTGTTTTCCTATTGAAATTGAACTTCAGTTCATGAAAATAAATAGCTAGCCAGCTGCTTAACTCTGTTGCCCAAAGCTAACGTTATAAGCAGCCAGCTAGCTTCATCTGGTTAACGCGGTCCGGTTGAGCCTCACTATGTGTTGTGAAGCTAGCCACAATAAGGATTCTGCACGAGTGGAATTTGCGGTTTGCCTTCAAAATAAAAGTATGGCATTGACAGTGATGCAAATGAATACAAATCGTAGAATTATGCAATACTTTTATTTTAAAGTCTAACCGCTAAGTCCACTATTGTGGCTAATCCTTATTGTGGCTAGCTTCGCATAGATGGGTCCAACCACCATTAATCAAATAAGAACTGTCTTATAAATTAGGGTTATTTTAGATGACACCTAGCTATATAGTTAGCTAGCTACCTATAGCTACTGAAACAGATTATGTCGTTATTTGACACGTCAAATAGTGTTATTTGTCATTTTTGACCCGCAAAGACCCAAACGGCGTTCCATAGATATCCTGGTTGAGAATGAAACGACTGAACAAATGAATAACGAAACAGCAAGTAAGTGAAAGAAATAGGTTTTGATAATGTTTTACTGGTAATGGGGACATGTGTAAATGCCAACAAAATAACTTTTTGGTCAGTGTGGTGTGTAACCTATATTTAACTAGGCAGCCAGTTAAGAACAAACACTAATTTACAATGACGGCCCGGACGACACTGGGCCAATATTGTGCGCAGCCCTATTGAACTCCCAATCACTGCCGGATTTGATACAGCCTGGATTCGAACCGGGGACTGTAGTGACGCCTCTTGCACTGAGATGCGGTGCCTTAGACCGCTTTGTCCGTGTGTGTGTTAACTATTTAACTGTACTAGAATGCTTAAAGGGCCGCAAAAAATGTTTATCGGTTATCAGTATAATTTTGGGGGGGCAAGGAAAATATCGGTATCGGCCAAAAATGTAATATCGGTGCATCACTAACTGAAATGCTTACTTACGGGTCCTTTTCCAACAATGCAGAGTTAAAGATCAAGTAAAAATAGGAACAGTGACACGAGGAATAAATGCACAGTAAATGACAATAACGACTAAAAATAACATGGTTATCTACAGGGAGTACCAGTTCCGAGTCGATGTGCAGGGATACGAGGTAATTGAGGTAGCTATGTACATGTAGGTAGGGGTAAAGTGCCTAGGCAACAGGATAGATAATAGACTGAGCTGTAGCAGCAGTGTATGTGGTGAGTGTGAAAGATGCTTTATGAATATGGGCCCCGATATTAAGTAGCTTAATGTTGTACTTACAAATCCTAACACTTTCACCGTGTGCCTTTTACGTGTTTAGCCAACTATAATGGATTGGAATGCTGAATATACCTCTGTGGGAAAATAATTGCATTTTATTGTCCATAAACCTGGATTTACTCTCAAGATAACTTTTTCGCAGAAGGCAAATTGGAATGTTGAGAAGGGGAGAATGAGAGAGAAAAAACACTGTGCAGCATCCTCCTGTGCCGTGTCAGCAGGGTTGTCATGGCAACCAGAATCCAGTCCCGTACCTGTTGCCATGGTTGAGATGGGCAGAGACGGTGATGACGTCGTTCATTAGACAGAAGGACATGTCTCCCATTTTAAATTCAGGATTTGATTCAGTGCAGTATTTTGCACAAAAAAAAGCTACCTGTGGGAGCCTATATTTTCCCTTCTCTAGGATGTGCGTATTGATGAATATACCGGATATTGCTTATTTTTTTTCTCCACTCTATCTTCTAAAAGCCAAAGATTTCCTATAACACACACACAACTCGCACACACTGCACGGCGTGATTGATAATCCAACAATGAGACCAAAGGGCAGGGTAGGTGAGTCATAGTGCATTACATGGAGCATTCTCCCTTTCACGCACAGTATGCCCCCTGTCTTATTAACTATGGTTCAGGAGCTGCAGGATATCCAGGTCAAACACTCTCTCCTTTGGACATGTGACGATGACCACTTTGTGTTGTTGATGAGAGTAGTGAGGGGTTCATCAGGAGTAGTTGAGAAGTGTGGATCATTATTTCAATGTTTTTCTCCAAATAAAGAGTCCCTGTATCCTGCTGCCAGCTTCACATGGATGATGTCACCTTAGCCCCACCCCTAAAGGAAAGCGCATACAGTGAAGAATTATGATTTCAAGTTACATGTGTATCGTTGTGGTCGCTCGCCAGAACTGGAGAAGCCTTATAGGCTACCTCTGCGTCTATATTGATGAGTACTTTCTGACAGTTGAAACAGTCAACAGGTTCCCATCTCAGTCTGCTTGTGAAGTTGTTCCTCTTCCAACAGACTTGTCTCCCTCCCGTTTTTTCTTTTTTGATATCCTGGCCCTATTAGAGTGACGCATGGCTAAGGCCAGATGGATATGAGGGAGCTATGTTCTACTGCGAGAGAGGGGCAGGGATGGGGAGAGGGAGGGAGTGGGCTGATGGGGAGAGGGAGGGAGTGGGCTGAGGCGCTGTGGCAGGGTGCGTCGTGATCATGAATCGCCTCCAAAGGAATAAAAGAACATGTGTTCCCTCCTCTAATGCAGGCTGTAGTGAGTGAGCCATCTTCCTCACTGATGCGGAAGGTCAGCCAGGCCTATCTTAGCCACAGATTCTGTGGGTTGCTTTCCAGGACACAGATTAAGCCTAGTCCAGGACTAAGAAGCATGCTCACTTGCTAAGTGGAGAGTCCCATTGAAAGTCCTTTTTAGTCCAAGATGAGGTATATAATCTGTCTGGGATACTGGTCTAGTGTGTCTGTCCCAGTGATGGCTCCCCACAATAATACCCAACTTTCCTCATCTCTTCTCCTTGACTGCCAACTGGAATAGAATTTATTGACGTGCACGCAGACGGGTGTAATAAAACTAAAAGGGACGAAGCCCTCAGCCTTTTGACCTGTTGGCGTGGCGCCCTGTGCCCCAGTAAGGCAACATGCTGTACGCTAGACCAGGAACAGATGTGAGCATTGGCTAGCCTTGGCTAGCGCTTGTCACTGTCCTCATGCCCGAACCTGGAGCTGGGAGCCTCTCCTGGCCCAGACTCATCATCTGTGTCCCAAATGGCACCATATTCCCTATGAGCCCCAGTCAAAAGTAGTGCACTACAAAGGGAATAGGGTACCATTTGGGATTCAGCCATCATCAGCCTGTTATTACTGCTGAGTGGGCGGTGTGGCATTGGAACAGAGCGGAGGCAGTCCCCCTCATTAATAGCCCATGTGGATTGTTCCAGGAAAGGGGTAATAAGGGGTGTCTGTAACGTAAATCCTGTACATTTCAATGTCCACCCCCTGGGCTCCGGTTTCCCATTGGACATGGGTCAAAGGTGAGATCGGGCTTAATTTAGCCCCCTCGCCTCGGTGCCCAAAAAGGAAGGGGACCTGTGACTAGATGATTAGCGAGGATAGAATTAAACTCTTACCTGAGCAATTTTAGTACGGCCCTTAAGAGTCTAATATAGGCTACGCAGGCCTAAATTGAGCAAGGTATGCTCGTTGACTATGCAAAGTTGATGGAGTTCGCCTCTCTCTCTTCTGAGGAGACACTGACATTCTGTCACCATGTGACATGATATGCAATCTCCTTCCTCCTCCATATCACTGCATTATTGATCAGTGCACCGCCATCTTCTCCACACACACCACACACACACTGAGCACACACACTGAACACACATACTACAGGGGATTTCTCAGTGTGCAGAGGCCTCTTAAGTACCCTCGGCTGAAGTACCCAGCTTTAATTGGCCCATTGACTTTGAATGCCATAGCCCTAACACTGGACCTCATTACTGTATTCTAACAACGACTGGGCTCTGGTCAAAAGTAGTGCACTATATAGGGAGTAGGGTGCTATTTGGATCACAAACTGTCTTTGGAATGATGTGATCCTTCAATATAGTTAGCTGGGTTTTTCCCCCAGTCATCTGGGCTGCTGGCGTCAGTTGCTGTTGCCACTCTGTTTGGTTCGTTGCTAGGCTCCGAGCACACTCGTCACATTAGTCAGTATCCATTTTTCCATTTGCCCTGCCCTCCTCTCCCCTGCCCTGCCCTCCCCTCCCTGACCCACCACTTGGACAACGGAGGTATGCGTTTGTCTGGTTAGCCTCAGCTAAGTCCCCTGGATTGGCACGAAGTCCGGCCAACTTGCGCACAATCTGTCAAGGGGACTTCAAGCAACAACCGGGTCGCTAATATCTTCAAATATCCCCTACAGTATATTCCTCTGGGACTCCCCACTCTACTCTACTCCCCTCCCCTCCGCAAGGGGCTTAGCTTTCTGTTGGTGTGGAATGCTTGGATATCGGTACTGGTGGGACTAGGAGTGCTTCCCAAATGGCACCCTATTCCCTACATAGTGCACTACTTTTCACCAGACACCTATGGTGCCTGGTCAAAAGCAGTGGACTATGTAGGGAATAGGATGTAATTTGTGAGGCAGCCTAGCAGGCGTGTTTGACATGCCAGCTAGGGTGGGCAGAGGAGAAATGTTGTCATCATTGTCATACCGTATACATTGACACGTCAGGTGACGGATTAGCGAAACACATTGCTAGCTTTGCTGTGATGTGTAGAGACAGAGCATGTTACTGTATTGCCATTCCCACTGTATGCAAACATGTTTTAGTATCTGCACTGATTCATTTAACAGGAACTTTACAGATGCATGATCTCTCAACCACAAGGAAATAGGCAAATATAGTTGCACATGTCTTGCAGTAGATATCTACCATGTTTTAATTTGATATTTGCAGATATCTCATTTGGATTATTTGAAGGTGTTATTTTGTAAAGGGGTAAAGATTTTATTACAGAAATGCTAGTATTTTGTGTCTATTACATACTTTATAATATACATTTCCTGCTTGTATATCTCTGAGTGTAGACAGTATTTATTCTAAGGCAACAAAAATGCATTAATTTTACAAATACAGTAAACTCCAAATAGTTGAAATAGCCCAAACCCTCAATCGCGCATACAATATTTTGCAATACTTTGCAGTTGAAGTTAAAATACAATAAATTGGAAGTGGTCAAACTTATCACACTCTTACACAGTAAATGTTATCAGCCTTGTGATGTAATGTGTTTGTCTCCTCCCCAACAGTTATATCCAACCCCAAGAACCCAAAGGACCCAGCAAAGTCCTTCAGCTTTGACCACTCCTACTGGTCCCACACTACGGTGAGTTTGCTTTCCTCTTGCCTTTGTGCTGCTTTTATCCTAAATGGCCTCCAAGATGGCTGCCAAATTGAAACATTGCCTAAGCCGAACGGCATACTGTTGAATTGAAACACACCATGAACTGTACTCTAGTTCGACATAAACATACATTTAAGTGTGGTCCTCAGTTGGTAGAGCATGGCACTTGCAACACCAAGGGTTGTGGGTTTTATTCCTGCTGTGGCAACCCAAATGAATTTTTTTTTGTGTATGCATGACTATATGTCCCTTTAGATGAAAGTGTCTGCTTAAGGACATATATTATGTTTATTTTTCTCTCTTACAGCCAGAGGACCCCACCTTTGCCTCACAGAGCCTTGTGTACAATGACCTTGGCAAGGAGATGCTGCAGCATGCCTTTGATGGCTACAACGTCTGCATCTTTGCCTATGGCCAGACCGGAGCTGGCAAGTCCTACACCATGATGGGCAGGCAAGAGGAAGGACAGGAGGGAATCATTCCCCTGGTATGCTCCTCTCACCTCAATCCATCCTCCTTAGCTCACTTGAATAACTGTGCAAAGTTCAATGTTCCAATAACATTTTCACTTGAGCACAGTTGCCTCCGTGATCACAGAGTACCATTGTGGGAGCCATAGAACAGATTCAAGAAATGTCTAAAACAAATTACATTTATTCTGTTATGTGTTCTTCAGCGGAGATCAGTGGTTCCCAAACTTTTTATAGTCCCGTACCCCTTCAAACATTCAACTTCCAGCTGCGTACCCCCTCTAGCACCAGGGTCAGCGCACTCTCAAATGTTGTTTTTTGCCATCATTGTAAGCCTGTCACACACACACTATACAATACATTTATTAAACATAAGAATGAGTATTTTTGTCACAACCCAGCTCGTGGGAAGTGACAAAGAGCTCTTATAGGACCAGTGCACAAATAATAATAATCAATAATCCTTTTCTTTATTTAGCTTTCTTACATAAAATCTTATTTGTTCATCAAAAATGTTGAATAACTCACCACAGGTTAATGAGAAGGGTGTGCTTGAAAGGGTGCACATAACTCTGCAATGTTGGGTTGTATTGGAAAGAGTCTGTCTTAAATCATTTTCCATTTTAGTTTTCATGCTAGTGAGAGCCGAGAATCCACTCTCACATAGGTATGTGGTTGCAAAGGGCATCAGTGTCTTAACAGCGCAATTTGCCAAGGCAGGATACTCTGAGCGCAGCCTAATCCAAAAATCTGTCAGTGGCTTCTGATTTAAATTACATTTTCACAGAACTGCTTGTTGCAATTTCGATGAGGCTCTCTTGATCAGATATCGGTAAGTGGACTGGAGGCAGGGCATGAAAGGGATAACAAACAGTTGTTTGTGTCGTCTGTTTCTGGAAAGTACCTGCGTAATTGTGCACCCAGCTCACTCAGGTGGTTCGCTATATGACATTTGACATTGTCCGTCTGCTTGAGTTCATTTGCACACAAAGAAAATCATACAATGATGGAAAGACCTGCGTGTTGTCCTTGTTAACGCAGACAGAAAAGAGCTCCAACTTCTTAATCATAGCCCCAATTTTGTCCCGCACATTGAATATAGTTGCGGAGAGTCCCTGTAATCCTAGATTCAGATCATTCAGGCGAGAAAAAACATCACCCAGATCGCCAGTCGTGTGAGAAACTCGTCATAATGCAAGCGGTCAGACAAGTGAAAATGATGGTCAGTAAAGAGAACTTTAAGCTCGTCTCTCAATTAAAAAAAAAAAAAGAAGTGTCAACACTTTTATCACGGGGCAACGTATTACATGGTCGCTGCCCATATCATTGCACAATGCAGAAAATACAGGACAGTTCAGGGGCCTTGCTTTAACAAAGTTAACCATCTTTACTGTAGTGTCCAAAAGTTTTTCAAGCTGTCAGGCATTCCCTTGGCAGCAAGAGCCTCTCGGTAGATGCTGCAGTGTACCCAAGTGGCGTCGGGAGCAACTGCTGGCACGCGCGTTACCACTCCACTATGTCTCCCTGTCATAGCATTTGCGCCATCAGTACAGATACCATTAAATGGACTTTGGTGGTCAAGATGTGATGTCATAAAGCTGTCCAAACACTTCAAAAATATCCTCTCATCTTGTCCTGCTTTTCAGTGGCTTGTTGAAAAGGATGTCTTCCTTAATTGACCCCCCATAAACGTAACGGACATATACCAGGAGCTGTGCCAGGTCCACCACATCTGTTGACTCATCCAGCTGTAACGCATAGAATTCACTGGCTTGTATGCAAAGCAGTAATTGTTTCTAAACATCTCCTGCCATGTCACTGATGTGTCGTGAAACAGTGTTGTTTGATGAAGGCATTGTCTGTATAGTGAGCCTTTTCCCCCAGCATTGTCCCAGCCATATCCACGGCAGCAGGAAGAATTAAGTACTCCACAATAGTATGGGGCTTGCCTGTCCTAGCCACTCGGTAGCTCACCATGTAAGACACTTCTAGCCCCTTCTTATTAATGGTATCTGCTGCTTTTATACATATCTTACTACTTGAAAGTCATCTTTATTCTCACTCAAACACCCGTGGCTTATTTTTCAAATTGTCCTGTTTCGGTTCTAAATGTCTGCGCAAGAGTGAAGGTTTCCCGCGAGAGAGTAACGGTTAATGTGATTGGATGTTAATTATTTGACTAGACTACCTGTATTTGACATTGTGTTGTTATTTTGCTGAGCACTAGATGGTTTAATTTTATTTTTGGCAGTGAAGTGAGGCTACTCAGGCGAGGAAACTAAACTCACCCAAATGTATAGCCCCGTTTGAAAATATTAAATGTACTGTTTGAAAATGTGAAGGATATAAAAAGGTGACTCACCCCCGACAACATTGCGTACCCCAGTTTGGGAATACCTGGCCTAGATCATGTCCATAGTTATGCTCATATCCTTAGTTATACGAGAACGCGCAAGGCTCAATAGTATTGTCCCATTTTATTTCAACCATATTTGGAAGTTTCATGCTGACCATTCACATTGATTGGATACCTGAGTATTAAATTCCGCCCATCCCAAAGAGATTGGAAGTGCTTTGGCTCACAAACAAGCAACCGTTTCTCTCATTGCCAACCTCTTGTATGCATTCCACCTCTCTGCCGGCAGCACTTACTGCATTAAGATATTTCTCCCCTGGTTTTGGCATCTAACATTCAAACTATTTGTGTTATCTATCGATCTGCATCTCCTCTCTCTTCCTCTCTTTTAAATGCTCCTAAATGGCAATAACACATTTCTTCCTCTGCCTCTTAGCTCTGTGAAGAACTATTTGAGAAAATCAATGACAACAACAAAGACGAGATCTCGTTCTCAGTGGAGGTGAGTCCCAGACAGCAGTAGGGGCTAAATCCCCCCGAAAACTCTTTCTTTTTTTCCTTCCACCCTTACCTCAGCCCCTCCCCACTCCTCTTTCTGATATAAGCCTACCCTCCCAAATTGTAGCCCTGCAGTGACTACCTTGTTCTTATATCCAGAGCAACCTCAAAGTATAGTGGTTTCCCTAGCAATGCTTTACTAGCAGCGCATATTAGCTCAATCTTCCGTGTACTCAATGCTTAAGCAAATTCAAGTCTTTGAAATGGAACACCAAGTGATCCATATTGAGCATATACTGTGACTTCTGCATTACAAAAAGTAGCATTCCAACACTATAAATGGCATTACTACTGATTGAAAACCCTCTTCTTGACTGTCATGTAGGTGTATGGTAAAGTTGCCAATAGACGTTGATCTGGGGTGAGTTTAGTATTAGGATTGGGGGAGGGGGAGTTGATCCTGGATCTGTACGTAGTGGAAACTTCATCCCGTAGCATTGCTGTATGTTTCTGATGTCAAGGCTTCACTGTAGCTTTAGTCGGCCATGGCCAATAGATACTCATACTGTAATGCAATCACTTCTAGGTCAGCTACATGGAGATCTACTGCGAGCGGGTGCGGGACTTGCTCAACCCGAAGAACAAAGGGAACCTCCGTGTGCGAGAGCACCCCCTGCTGGGGCCCTACGTGGAGGACTTGTCCAAGCTGGCCGTCACCTCCTACAACGACATCAACGACCTCATGGACGCCGGCAACAAGGCCAGGTCAGCGTCAAGACGAGACCTACCCAGGGGCTTTGTCCCAAATGGCACCCTATTCCCTATGTAGTGCACTACTTTTGACCAGAACCCAGGGCTCTGATCAAAAGTAGGCCCTGAATAGGGTGTAATTTGGGATGCACAGAGGAGTGCGTGGGGACGGAGGTGGTTGGACATAAATGCACACAAATGATCATATAATTTAAGAATCAAATAAGAAACAGTTCTTAAATGGATTTGCTTGAAAAGTCATGCTTTTCAGTGAGTTGTTTATCCAGATTTTATCCTGTTTTAAGCTGAGTAGTAGTTGTTGAGTCTATGTGGTTGATTGGATTGTTGTTAAAGCAGTAGCTTGGTCACTGTTCCCAAGCTCTCAGGCAGGTATCTCTTCTTTTGGGACTGTGTGTGTTTGTGTGTGTGTGTGTGTACATGTACACATGCCTACCTTGCTGCGCATGCGTGTGTGTCACGGGAGTGTGCGTTCTCGTGTGGAAGAGTGAACCCTGCTTTAATCTTCTGCTGTTGACTCGGAGAGCTTATGTCTGGAATGTGGGTTGTAAAGCCCATATCTCCTTAGTGTATATCCCACATGTTTGTTAGGGTTGGGTGGTATCCAGATTTTCATATCATCATACCGTTCTTCTCTCATCCTGTGATTTACAGTATTACCGGCTTAGTACACAAGGGGGCGCCAAAAAAACGCTAAAAATCCCATTGGGCATCTATCATCAGAATGCTAGCAAAATTAGCACAGGTAATAGTGAATTCAATGGAGGCTGCTAGCTAGATTTGCTAACAAGCGCAAAAGACAAATAAATTGCGAAGATGGGCAATCCAGCTCATAAAGTTAAACGTGTGTGTGGGAGCTACCGTATATGTTTTGAGTTTGGACATTTACAAGGGAATGTGAACGAGAGACATTATGCAAATGAACAAAGTTTTGACCCATTATTGTCTGAAGAAAGAACAGTACTGGCTATGGAGCTGCATGTGTACAAGCTGTGTCTGTGTGGAGTCTGGAGTCGTTAGTGCAACGGGCCTGCCTGCTCTGCTTGGAGAAGAGGGGGAGAGGAGAATGAAGAGGAGAAAAACACAAGGAAATCAAGATTGCAGTGGCAGCTGTACAGATTTCTCAAACATGGCAGAAAGCTAGCACTATATTCTGCTCGGCATTAGACTAATTTTATGCTTCAGTTGCACTTCTCCACTCAGATTGGATTTCACGAACGGGCATTCTATCAGCAGACAGCGCTCTGACTGTGTAGCTACTTTTTCTGGTACTTTTCGGTTTAGCCTACTTTTCACGGGTAAAGTGCAAGATTAACTTTAAGCCAAACATTAGAAAGAATGTAGCCATCTACATTTCCTATGATACTCTTTTGGAATATGATGGCCATGCATTGTTTTTGCAAAAAAGACCTTGCTTTTTAATTATACGCTCATTTATTTGTTTAGCTGCCAACCAATAGCGTTCAACTTCTGTTGTCATCTGATGAAAATTAAGGTATTTTCTGCCGAATGTGTTGCACAAATGTGTTTTCTGTGAATGCAAACTTTAGTACGCCTCTGATCACTCTATTGAAGCAAAAAAAACACTGACTTTCAATATAAAACGCGTCAATACACAGCTGGACTCACCTGCTCCTGCTTTCTCTGGTTGTGCTATTTACAAACGCTTAACTGGCTCAACTGTTCTGGGGAACTACGGTAAGTTTCATGAAGAACGTAATCTGCTTTATCTCCTAATAAGTTGACTGCAGTTATTTACTTAAAAAGTAGCTACAAATATTAACATATATTGAAAAACGTCATTGTTTCGACGGTATTCAAAAACCATCCCGTGGTCGTTTCCAAATACCCGATATACGGTATACCGCCTAAGCCGTGTGTGTGTTAACAGCTTTAAAGCTTGGTATGGTATTGAAAATGTCTTAACCAGGGATTTACTTAAATACTGTATTAATGATGTTTTGGATATTTTATTGTAATTATGGGAAATGCAGAAGTACTGAATGTATTGTACGAAAGTCTTTCCTTGAATAACAATACTCTGAACACTCAATACAGGACGAAATACGTGCCCATATAAGTCTTACATCAACATTCAAACCATTTCAATATACTTTTTAGATAGCAATACGATGGGTTTCACATCTTTCCATTTGGTGTGATTCAACTAATGTGTCAACTGTGTTACAGGACGGTGGCAGCCACCAACATGAACGAGACCAGCAGCAGGTCCCACGCCGTCTTCACCATCGTCTTCACGCAGAGGAAGTACGACAGTGAGACAGACCTCTCCACAGAAAAGGTGAGAGGAATGGGATCCCAATTTGACCTCTCCACATTTCCTGTGATTATGATGGACATACAAAGGAGCCACTGTCAGTATACACACAATGTCTATTGTAGTGTGATACTATCAGATTTCTGTGTAGAAGTCGCTCTTCCATTGACTTGACAAAAGTATATGTTTAGGTATTAATTGGTTTAGAATTGCAACTGTTTTGGTTATTAATATTATATTAGTGTATGCAGTTTGTTATGAACTAGTTGTATTGGGTAAACTATTTAGCTATACCTGCAATTTCCATGATTAGGATATTATTTTTCTTACGGTTTATTTTGAATGTAATTAAAGAAAATAATAATGTGAGGCAATTGATGGATTTTGTGTGTGAGTGTTAGTCCTAAACTAATTGTTCCCATCTAACCCGTTCCAGGTCAGCAAAATCAGTCTGGTGGACTTGGCAGGCAGTGAGCGAGCTGACTCTACTGGAGCCAAAGGCACCAGGCTAAAGGTAGGACCCTTGTAGCTCAGTTGGTAGAGAATGGCGCTTGCAACATCAGACTTGTGAATTCGATCCCCGCTGGGGCCACCCATATAAAAACATGTATGCATGTGTGACTCTAAGTCGCATTGGATGAAAGCATCTGCTAAATGACATTATTGTTATTATGGATGTAGGCCACTCTTCAGCAACATACCACAAATACACCAAGTAGCTATGTATTTCTTTAAGGGTCTAATTAAATTGATATTTGCTATGTGGCTTGTCTTTATTAGGAGGGAGCCAACATCAACAAATCTCTGACCACATTAGGGAAGGTCATCTCTGCCCTGGCTGAGGTGGTGAGTACCGTCTATCTCTCTCTCTCCTTCCTCTATCTCCCCCTCCCTCCCTCGCTCTCCCTCTGTCATCCTCTTCCTCACGAGGAAGGCATGTTGTAACTTGGTCTGCTCTTCTGCTCTTCCCCTGGTGTTACTTGCATACCCAGGATTACACTACCAGCAAGGTAAACCCTGTGTGTTGAGTCATTTCAAACCACTGATCCATCCAAAAAGAGACGGATTATGGCAATATTTTGTCTGTGCTAAGGTGTAATTTTGTCACCCGACCATTTTTCTCCATTGACTCATCACCTTAATTTTATCTGCAATGGACCCAGACTATCTGCATGGAGCCCATCTTGCACTGATTCTATGCCCACTCGCAAGACTATGAATACACACTCACACACACTATACTGACACTCACACAAAACCCACACACTTTCATATACACGCGCCACACACGCATACCGACACAACACAAACACACATATGCACACATGTACTTTCACACTCATCATATGCTGCTGCTTCTCTTTTCTTCATTTTACTCTAATTATACACTGAGTGTACAAAACATTAGGAACACCTTCCTAATATTGAGTTGCACCCCCCTTTCGCTCTCAGAACCGCCTCAATTCTAAATCAATTCATCGGGGAATGGGACTCTACAAGCTGCCGAAAGAATTCCACAGAAATGCTGGCCAATGTTGACACACATGCTTCCCACAGTTGTCAAGTTGACTTGATGTCTTTTGGGTGATGGACCATTCTTGATACATATGGAAAACTGTTGAGCGTGAAAAACCCAGCAGCGTTACATTTCTTGACACAAGCCGGTGTACCTGGCACCTACTACCATACCCCGTTCAAAGGCACCTAAATATTTTGTCTTGCCCAATCACCCTCTGAATGGCACACATACACAATCCATGTCTCAATTGTCTCGAGGCTTAAAAATCCTTCTTTATTCTGTTTCCTCACCTTCATCTACACTGATTGAAGTGACATCAATAAGGGATCATAGCTTTCACCTGGATTCACCTGGTCAGCCTGTCATGGAAAGAGCAGGTGTTCTTAATGTTTTGTACATTCGGTGTATACCCTGATGCCTAGACGCTTTACCCAGCCTTCATGTACATATCTACCTCGTACCCCTGCACAGTGGTCTGGTCCTGGTACTCCCTGTATATAAGCTCCATTCTTGTGTATTTTATTCCTCTTGTGTTACTATTTTTAGCTCTGTATATTGTTGTGAAGAGCTCGTAAGCAAGCATTTCACAGTAAAGTCTACACCCATTGAATTCAGCGCATCTGACGAATACTATTTTATTTTACTTTTTGGAGGAACCGACACATTTGCACTGGAACAAAATCATCAGAATTCAGGCCTCTTCCATCTTCACCACCGCTAATGCACTTAGTGTGAAGATGCTGCCATTTTACAGTAGACTCTCCCTTCAGCCTCTCCTCCCATCACTCTTTCCATCTTACATTGGGAAACTAACATCCATCCATCCATTTCTGTTTGTTCACCACCCTCTAACATTGGTTTTGTTTGACACAGAGCAAGAAGAAGAAGAAGACTGACTTTATCCCCTACAGAGACTCGGTTTTGACATGGCTGCTTAGGGAGAACCTAGGTAAGAATAGATAAATCATGCCAACTATGTAACTGCATTATATGAGAAATACATTCAGAATCTAGTGACCGTAATGTATGTAAACCATTAAGCGAATGGCATATCAAGATGAAAGTCAAGATGAAAACCTGTGTTATACTATAACATGATGAAGAAATACTACTCTTTTTTTTTTTTAGACTGCAAACTGTATTTCAACATAGGTAGACAATTAGAAGTTTCATTGGGCATATTTGTGTGTGTAGATCCAAAATGCACATTCACCTGTCATTGGGAGAGCATTTCCAATGTATCAGCTCAGTCTAAGAAAAAACTGTATAGCAATGAGTATCCATACAATAACACTGTAGAGTTAAGCTTTTTTGATGTTTTCACGGGAATGACCTTGTATGCACCTTGTCATGTAAATTATTTTGTTCGTGATTTGTAACAAGGGAATTCATTTGTTCCAATCTCTTTTTCTCTCACTCACTCAGGTGGAAACTCCAGAACAGCCATGGTAGCCGCCCTCAGTCCTGCAGATATCAACTATGATGAAACCCTCAGCACACTACGGTAGGGCTCACTTCTTTTAAACAACACAAAATGCGATATTACTGTAAAATGTTACTGTATTGTTTCATTGTGTTACTGTAATGCAGAGTGAGATTTGGTGGGGCTAAATACATTAGTAGTTATTATAATCATTGTCTTAAGTCAGATTTTTCAGGAGACAATTAAGTTGACTATCTGTAATGCATTGTGGGTAAATAGTCTCTGACTGATCTACATAGTAATGAGTAGTTATTTATGAGGCAAGGGATTTGTGCGTCAGTCAGTTGGCAGTTGCCTTCAACATCAGCTGCAGTGACGAACAAGCCCAATTCTACGTCAATATTATTTGTAGTAAATGTGTTTTGCTCACTTCCTTTGCTAGCTATGCTGACCGGGCCAAGCAGATCAAGTGCAATGCCGTCATCAACGAGGACCCCAACAACAAGCTTGTGCGCGAGCTGAAGGACGAGGTGACGCGGCTGAAGGACCTGCTCCGCGCCCAGGGCCTGGGAGACATCCTGGACAGTGAGTGTGCCACATCACAATGCCACCTTCCGTCACAAAGTCTTCATTTCAGACGAGCATTTCGGCCTTAGGTTCCCCGAAATCTCTCTTTTCTCCCGAAGTGTGCACTTGTTCACTTCCCTTCATGGATTTGAAAGGAAATTATATATGGAAAGTCTTTGTAGACCAGTTGAATGCTTTAAAATGTGTGGGGAGTAGTGAGCGAATACACACTTTAGAAGGAAGGAGAGACTATTGGGATGTAGTCTTGTTCTCAGTGGCCCAACACAAGCTGGCAATATCCCCTCTCTCTCTTCTTCACTCTGATCTCCTTTCTCTAATTCATCATCTTTGTATCCGTTGTGTTACCTGTACACTACTGCCTGTTGTCTACATGCCAAACTAGATGTAGCATGACATTGAAATCGTACCTGTCGTGTCATTGTTTTAGCTCTAATATGACGAGGCATGATTATTGTTTTGCAATAAATAAGCACACGATATATGTTAGATATTGATTTCTTGAAGTTAAGACATTCAAAAACATTAATGTTGGGCTCCCGAGTGGCGCAGCGGTCTAAGGCACTGCATCTCAGTGCTTGAGGCGTCACTACAGACACTCTGGTTCGAATCCAGGCTGTATCACAACCGGGCGTGATTGGGAGTCCCAAAGGGTGGCGCACATTTGGCCCATCGTCGTCCGGGTTTGGCCGGTGTAGGCCGTAATTGTAAATAAGAATTTCTTCTAAAATAAAGATGAAATAAAATAACTTTAAAAAAATTACGACTGTTGATTGGTAGACGCTAAATCCCCAATATATGCATCTTAGATGGTAGTTTATGGCAATGGTTTATGTTCATATTACAATAGCTACACATACATGTATAGAGGGTGGTTACTAGATGAATTAGAGACATAACACGTCATCTCATTAATGTGTGACTTAATGAATAATCCACTGTTTAATGTCTACTGCATGTTCAATGGCATGTAATCTCATCCTCATCAAGCATTCCCCTTTCCTTCTGCCCAGTCAGAAATGTCTTTAATCTTTGCCTCCCAGTTAACTTCGTCTACTAGTCTCACCTCTGATCCTTATCTTCTTCCTGCTGCCCCTCAGTTGAGCCTATGGGTGATGATTGCCCTGGAAGTGGAAGCAAATGTGTGTATATTTGTGGTGGGGTTCACTCTCGCTCTCGCCCCATTTGCTACTGATAGCTAACCATTGCTGTTGCACCCACCCTTTTCCTGAAAACAACCCTCCTGGTTTTGCATGTAAATGCAAAAGATGATCAGCCTAAATGTACGGATTCTCAGACATGCAAGCGTTTTGATTACATGCTATTTGGGAAGGGTTAGAATGCCACTAGGTTAGCATGCTTTTGCGCTTGCTATTTGTTTTGAATGATGGGGGTGAGGCAGAATTATTAGCTGGCTCAAATCCAAATACACACAGAAAGAAGTATGTGGACACCCCTTCAAATTTGTGGATTTGGATATTTCAGCCACACCCGTCGCTTACAGACATTGGCAGTAAATGGCCCGTACTGAAGATCTGAGTGACTTTCAACATGGCATTGTCATAAGATCACCATGCGCAATGCCAAGCATCGGCTGGAGTGGTGTAAAGCTCCAATGCATAGTGCCAACTGTGAAGTTTGGTGGAGGAGTAGTAATTGTCTGGGGCTGTTTTTAATGGTTCAGGTTCGGCCCCTTAGTTCCAGTGTAGGGAAATCTTAACGCTACAGCAAACAATGACATTCTCGACGATTCTCTGCTTCCAACTTTGTGGCAACAGTTTGGGGAAGGCCCTTTCCAGTTTCAGCATGACAATGCCCCCGTGCACAAAGCGAGGTCCATACAGAAAGGGTTTGTCAAGATCGGTGTGGAAGAACTTGACTGGCCTGCACAGAGCCCTGACCTCAACCCCATCGAACACCTTCAGGATGAATTGGAACCAGTGGAGGCTGCTAAGGGGAGGACGGCTCATAATAATGGGTGGAATGGAGTCAATGGAATGGTATCAAATGCATGGAAACCATGTCTTTGACGTGTTTGATGCCATTCCATTGACTTCATTCAATGGGTGGCAGGTAGCCTAGTGGTTAGAGCATTGGACTAGTAACCAAAAGGTTGCAAGATCGAATCCCCGAGCTGACAAGGTAAAAATCTGTCGTTCTGCCCCTGAACAAGGCAGTTCTGCCCCTGAGCAAGGCACTGTTCCTAGGCCATCATTGAAAATAAAAAATGTGTTCTAAACTGACTTGCCTAGTTAAATAAAGGTAAAAAAATAGAAAAAGATTCCAGCCATTATTATGAGCCATCCTCCCCTGATTGGAACACCGACTGCGAGCCAGTGCCTGACGTCACTAATGCTCTTGTGGCTGAATGGAAGCAAGTCCCCGCAGCAATGTTCCAACATCTAGTGGAAAGCCTTCCCAGAAGAGGCTGTTATAGCAGCAAAAGGGGAACCAACTCCATATTAATACCCATGATTTTGGAATGAGATGTTTGACGAGCAGGTGTCCACATACTTTTGGTCATGTGGTGTATATCCCAACCAAGACAATAGACAATATCGTGCTTTAACTTCTAATGCCATCTTAATTACTTGTCTGTCTTCCCCCCACCCACATCATTACTTACCATTTGGGTCCTTAACCCATCTTTGAAACCTTTTTTTTTTCTTCTTTTTTTTCTTGCTGTTGAAGCGTGTGTTGTTTTACTAATTATCCATTGCAGGTGACAATGTTCAAGACATTAGAATGCTACTAAGTTCTCAAATTGAAGCTTTGAGCTACAGGAGGAAAGGTGCATGCTCTCATTTCTATGTAGCCGATTAGATGTGTGTTATCTAGACGTTTGCTGTGTTTCGACGGAATTCAGTCCTCTTGTAGCTAGCATATGCTTTATTTTAGCTGTATTCCCCAAACTCCTTACCCTTTCCCTCTCCTGTCCTTTGGCTGCTCCACATTGCCATTATACACTCTGGTAATAATTTAAGTGTATGCTCTCCATACTATCTGCATTATATGACATTGCAAAAATTGCCTGCATGGGAGCATAACGAAATAGATGGTAATCCGCTGCTGTTCAGTGGCCATTTTTACCAAGTATTTTCACCAGATTTCCTATCATTCAAATTCCATTTTTAGTCAATACGTGGAGGTTTCAGTCTGTCCTAAGAGACCCTGTCTTCCTGTGAGGTTTAGAGGGCAGTCACCTGAAACGCCCTTGAGGCCATTTTGTAGAGAAGAGCTGGCTGACATTTAGACAGGCGTGTGCGTGTGTGTGTGTGTGTGTGTGTGTGTGTGTGTGTGTGTGTGTGTGCGCGCGGGTGTGTTTTCACTTGTTCTTGTGTGTGGGGTAAGTTGAAGTGACTCTCACTGCAGTCTGAACTTTGGTAGCATGTGTCTCCATCTATATCACTTCCAAACAGTCATCCCGCCCCCCTCCCTGGTTCTCTGGCTCCCTATAACCCCCCTCCTCCTCCCTGGTTCTCTGGCTGCCTATAACCCCCCCCCCTCCTCCCTGGTTCTCTGGCTCCCTATAACCCCCCTCCTCCTCCCTGGTTCTCTGGCTGCCTATAACCCCCCCCCTCCTCCCTGGTTCTCTGGCTCCCTATAACCCCCCTCCTCCTCCCTGGTTCTCTGGCTGCCTATAACCCCCCTCATCCTCCCTGGCCCTCTGGCTGCCTATAACCCCCATCCTCCTCCCTGGTTCTCTGGCTGCCTTTAACCCCCCCTCCTCCTCCGTGGTCCTCTGGCTGCCTATAACCCCCCTCCTCCTCCCTGGTTCTCTGGCTGCCTATAACCCCCCTCCTCCTCCCTGGTTCTCTGGCTGCCTATAACCCCCCTCCTCCTCCCTGGTTCTCTGGCTGCCTTTAACCCCCCTCCTCCTCCCTGGTTCTCTGGCTGCCTATAACCCCCCTCCTCCTCCCTGGCCCTCTGGCTGCCTATAACCCCCCCTCCTCCTCCCTGGCCCTCTGGCTGCCTATAACCCCCCCTCCTCCTCCCTGGCCCTCTGGCTGCCTATAACCCCCCTCCTCCTCCCGGGCCCTCTGGCTGCCTTTAACCCCCCTCCTCCAGTTTGTACATGTTAGCAGTTTTCACACCAGTATACATTTTGGAGTTAAAGAAACAAAGTGAAATACATTACCATTATGACATATCGTACTTAGTTATGTCACTGATTTGAAGTTGGTAGGTGCATTTGAAAAGTGTATTGCCATTCAAATTTAATTCCCAATTGTAATGATAAAATGGAGGGATCTGTTCATTGGCCACAATAATGTGTGTCCTTTTCAGATTATAAGTCCTGAAAATTCTCGGACAAAATAATGTCATGCAAAATATATATATATTTTTTGTGGCCATGAAACATAATGAACAATTCGATTTGTCATTTTGCGAGACGTTGAATGGAATGGTTTACAGATTTCAACAAAAACAACGTCCTTTAACTTTTTAACCACCTGGGGAGAAAACTGCTGCTCTGTTTAACTGACCATTGTGCTGGTTCTCTGTCTTTTATCCTTTGATGTGCAATGTGTGTCTTACACTGGTCTTTCCTCCTGTCTCTTCTCTCTCCCTCTCTCTCTCTTCCCCATATTCTCCTTTTCCTGCCATTTTTGTGAACCTCCTCCCTTTCCCGGGATCCCTGCCTCTCTCTCCTCTTGTTGACTCAGACCTGAAAGACATACACAACAATAAGCATAGATACTTGCTAGCCTCAGAGAACCAACGCCCTGGCCATTTCTCCACAGCCCCTATCGGCTCCCTGACAGCCTCGCCGTCCTCTGGCTCGCTCTGCAGCCTAGTTGGCCCGCAGTCGGTCACCAGTATCCAGGAGCGCATCATGTCCACCCCGGGAGGGGAAGAGGCCATCGAGAGACTCAAGGTACAGTATTCCCCCCCCCCCCCCCCAGTACTAGCTACACTGAACAAAAATATAAACGCAATATGCAACAATTTAAAAGATTTTACTGAGTTACAGTTCATGTAATGAAATTAGTCAATTTAAATAAATGAATTCGGTCCTAATCTATGTATTTCACATGACTGGGAATACAAATGTGCATCTGTTGGTCATAGATACTGTTTTAAATAAAAAGCTTTGAGCGTGGATCAGAAAACCAGTCAGTATCTGGTGTTACCACCATTTTCCTCATGCGGCGCGACACATCTCCTTCGCATAGAGTTGATCTGGCTGTTGATTGTGGCCTGTGGAATGTTGTCCCACCTCTTCAATGGCTCTCGTCTGCAGTTGTGCGGCCGGTTGGATGTACTGCCAAATTCTCTAAAACGATGTTGGAGGCGGCTTATGGTAGAGAAAATTCAATTCTCCGGCAACAACTCTGGTGGACATTGCTGCAGTCAACATGCCAATGGCTCTCTCCCTTAAAACTTGAGACATTTGTGGCATTGTTGTGTGACAAAACGTCACATTTTAGAGTGGCCTTTTGTTGTCCCCAGCACAAGGTCCACCTGTGTAATGATCATGCTGTTTAATCAGCTTCTTGATATGCCACACCTGTCAGGTAGATGGATTATCTCATAAAGAGGTGTTGTAAAGAAATTTGTGCACAAAATTTGAGAAATAAGCTTTTTGGAATATGTATGGGATCTTTTATTTCAGTTTCTGAAACATGGGACCAACACTTTACAAGTTGCGTTTTATATTTTTTACATTTAAATTCCATAATTAAATGGCATTGAAATGGATGAGACCCCTAAACTATGTAAGGACATAAACAGTGGAACTAAACCAATATAGTCCCTATCTTTTCCCGATTTTAAGTGAAAAGATAGGAAGTCCAGAATTCCCCCATGTTCTTAGTCTGTTTTCTCAAATGGAAGCCCTCTGAAGATGTAAGAAACATGCATGGAGGGATATAACATTAGTGTGAAAACTCAGCTTGGAAAAGTGCAGCAATTTTGTTAAACAATGGATTTCAGTCCATTTGATGTCAAGACCCTTTTGGGAAAGCGGCCCCCTTACTAATATCTTCCTCTCAAGCTATCAGTTTTCAGCTGTTCTTTTATATCTTCCCTTGGCGTTCCCTCTCTCACCCTCGTTAGCTGCTGACGAGTGAGCACATAGGATGGCAACATACAGCCATTACGAGCTGCAGTTTCCATGGCTACCGTGGTGCCAGTCTGTCATCCAATGACGTCGGGCGCCGACGCAGATGGGGAGGAAATAGGACCAAAATAGATCTGGTCTTCGTGGCCATTAAGTGTAAAAAGCGTCAGAAAATATCCTGAGTGCACACTGTGTGCTCATATTAGCACAGTGAAATAAATTGCTTATCAGGATCATATGCCTGCTCCTAGTCTGACATTCAATGGATAATGGAACATGTGTCTTTGGGAGATTCATCAGCGTTGTGTAACTGAATATATTTTGGTGATTTTTCATGTGCATCCCTCAAACAAAACATTTTGTAAAAGATGTTCATAATCTGCTGAATCTCCTTCCGGTGGCCCATCCATGAGCCGTATATGCGTCCCAAATGGCACCCTATTCCTTTTAGTGCACTCCCTTTTATCAGAGCCGTATGGGCCTTGGTCAAAACTAGTGCACTCTCAGGGAATAGGGTGCAATTTGGGACGCAGGCACTGACTTTTTATTTTGAGCCAGGGGACAGTGTCTGTATCCAGAACAACAGATGGTAGGGGTGTTAACCCTTTACAAAGGATGGAGTTGAATTTATTGGCTAATGGCCATACTTCCTGCTTTTAGAGCCAGATGGTCGTGAGCAAGCCAGTGGTGCTAGTAGGGATGAACAAGGAGAGAATAGCACAATGGCAGGATAGGGAGCACGTGACATTCCCAGGTTATGGGTGTTTTGGCTGGACCCCCAGTTTAGTCTTGATATTCTCACCATAAGATTTTGTTTTGAGTTAAGGTCTTCAGGATATAGAACCTACTAAAGAGGTGATTTTTATCATATTAGGTGAACCGAATAATAACAGAATGCTAAATGTATTATTTTTCTTGACACTCCCCAATCTGTCCTCAGGAATCTGAGAAAATCATTGCTGAGCTCAACGAGACCTGGGAGGAGAAGCTTCGGAAGACCGAGGCAATACGAATGGAGAGGTCAGTGCAGGGTCAAAGCCCCATGATGCCTTTTTGTTTGTCCGTCCTTTCAAATGGGACACTTCCAGTGAAAGGCTGTATCCCGATTCTCCACCCTTCTGAAATGTGCCTTTTGTGTCTGTCTCCCTCTCACCTTATCCATCTGTCACACTCTCCTTTCAGTGTGCTTCTTTCTTCCTTTCTTCTGGAAATAGAGAAGCATGTTTAAGGGACAGGAAGCAAGACAGAATATATATACATTTGTTCATCCACTGATGTATGTCTGGAGGAGACAATTGTTTGGTTTATATTTCATTAACAACTTGAGTTGATGGAATGCTGTCACAAAGCGTATCATGGTAAAGATGAACACTAGCACCCAACACTTAATGACCTATACTGAGGACATACCCAATACACATTCCTATATTTCTCTATGCATTGTGGGATCATTATGCATCTTCCTGCAAGTGCCGCATTCTATCTCTTAAAGTAACACCAATTTAAATTCCTAGCGACAATTTATTGCATGGTGGTGATGACGTTTTCAGTTCAGATTCTACTGTAAAGAATGTAACCATCCCCACCACCAATGTAATAAGGGACACATGGACATGTTTCAAACATCACTCTCTCTTCTCCTCTAGGGAAGATGTGTTTCAAACATCACTCTCTCTTCTCCTCTAGGGAAGATGTGTTTCAAACATCACTCTCTCTTCTCCTCTAGGGAAGATGTGTTTCAAACATCACTCTCTCTTCTCCTCTAGGGAAGATGTGTTTCAAACATCACTCTCTCTTCTCCTCTAGGGAAGATGTGTTTCAAACATCACCCTCCACTCTCTCCTCTCCTATAGGAAAGATGTGTTTCTAACATCACTCTCTCTTCTCCTCTAGGGAAGATGTGTTTCAAACATCACTCTCTCTTCTCCTCTAGGGAAGATGTGTTTCAAACATCACTCTCTCTTCTCCTCTAGGGAAGATGTGTTTCTAACATCACTCTCTCTTCTCCTCTAGGGAAGATGTGTTTCTAACATCACTCTCTCTTCTCCTCTAGGGAAGATGTGTTTCTAACATCACTCTCTCTTCTCCTCTAGGGAAGATGTGTTTCAAACATCACTCTCTCTTCTCCTCTAGGGAAGATGTGTTTCAAACATCACTCTCTCTTCTCCTCTAGGGAAGATGTGTTTCAAACATCACTCTCTCTTCTCCTCTAGGGAAGATGTGTTTCTAACATCACTCTCTCTTCTCCTCTAGGGAAGATGTGTTTCTAACATCACCCTCCACTCTCTCCTCTCCTATAGGAAAGATGTGTTTCTAACATCACTCTCTCTTCTCCTCTAGGGAAGATGTGTTTCTAACATCACTCTCTCTTCTCCTCTGGGGAAGATGTGTTTCTAACATCACTCTCTCTTCTCCTCTAGGGAAGATGTGTTTCTAACATCACTCTCTCTTCTCCTCTAGGGAAGATGTGTTTCAAACATCACTCTCTCTTCTCCTCTAGGGAAGATGTGTTTCAAACATCACTCTCTCTTCTCCTCTGGGGAAGATGTGTTTCAAACATCACTCTCTCTTCTCCTCTAGGGAAGATGTGTTTCAAACATCACTCTCTCCTCTCCTATAGGAAAGATGTGTTTCAAACATCACTCTCTCTTCTCCTCTAGGGAAGATGTGTTTCTAACATCACCCTCCACTCTCTCTTCTCCTCTAGGAAAGATGTGTTTCTAACATCACCCTCCACTCTCTCTTCTCCTCTAGGGAAGATGTGTTTCTAACATCACTCTCTCTTCTCCTCTAGGGAAGATGTGTTTCTAACATCACCCTCCCTCTCTCTCTCCTCTAGGGAAGATGTGTTTCAAACATCACTCTCTCTTCTCCTCTAGGGAAGATGTGTTTCTAACATCACCCTCCACTCTCTCTTCTCCTCTAGGGAAGATGTGTTTCTAACATCACTCTCTCTTCTCCTCTAGGGAAGATGTGTTTCTAACATCACTCTCTCTTCTCCTCTAGGGAAGATGTGTTTCTAACATCACTCTCTCTTCTCCTCTAGGGAAGATGTGTTTCTAACATCACCCTCCACTCTCTCCTCTCCTATAGGAAAGATGTGTTTCTAACATCACCCTCCACTCTCTCTTCTCCTCTAGGGAAGATGTGTTTCTAACATCACTCTCTCTTCTCCTCTAGGGAAGATGTGTTTCTAACATCACCCTCCACTCTCTCCTCTCCTATAGGAAAGATGTGTTTCTAACATCACCCTCCACTCTCTCTTCTCCTCTAGGGAAGATGTGTTTCTAACATCACCCTCCACTCTCTCCTCTCCTATAGGAAAGATGTGTTTCAAACATCACTCTCTCTTCTCCTCTAGGGAAGATGTGTTTCTAACATCACCCTCCACTCTCTCCTCTCCTGTAGGAAAGATGTGTTTCTAACATCACTCTCTCTTCTCCTCTAGGGAAGATGTGTTTCTAACATCACCCTCCACTCTCTCCTCTCCTATAGGAAAGATGTGTTTCTAACATCACTCTCTCCTCTCCTATAGGGAAGATGTGTTTCTAACATCACTCTCTCTTCTCCTCTAGGGAAGATGTGTTTCTAACATCACCCTCCACTCTCTCCTCTCCTATAGGAAAGATGTGTTTCTAACATCACCCTCCACTCTCTCCTCTCCTATAGGAAAGATGTGTTTCTAACATCACCCTCCACTCTCTCCTCTCCTCTAGGGAAGATGTGTTTCTAACATCACCCTCCACTCTCTCCTCTCCTATAGGAAAGATGTGTTTCAAACATCACTCTCTCCTCTCCTATAGGAAAGATGTGTTTCTAACATCACTCTCTCCTCTCCTATAGGGAAGCCCTGCTGGCTGAGATGGGCGTGGCTATCCGTGAGGATGGCGGCACTCTCGGGGTCTTCTCTCCTAAAAAGGTAAAAGGATATGTGCCATACCGGGGTATTACAAAAGCAGTAGGTTTTTTACTTGCTACACCAGTGCGAGCAGAGCGCAAGCCACTCCATCTAGTGTTCTTGGTTTGAGCCGCGAGTCGAATTCTTAAAAATAGAACCAGAGCGCTGCTTACTCCCATGTTTCCTTGAAATCAATGGGGGCGTCTCGCGCTCTGCAAAAGTTACACGTCTAGTGTAGCAGGCAGGGTCAATTCCAGTTTCAGGAAGTGTACTGAAATTCCGATTTATTTTCAATGCTTTTCAATTACGAAAAAGTTTAATTTTGTTTACTTTCTGAATTGACTGGAATTGAAATGGAATTGACTCCAACCCAGCAGCAGACCTGTTAGATATTTCAGGATAGAGATTCTATTTAACACACAGCGATACAGGCGTGTCCAAAATCTGTCTTGCCTACTACTTACTAAAACTACTTACTGTGTACTAATCATACTCCATACTATTTAGAGCGTACTGTTTAGTAGAAATGAATGCAGTAAGCAACAAATATCAACATACTAGGCTTACCCATCCTGATAATGCGTCATTTAAAGTGCAATTGCGTTGATTCCCGCTATTTGTTAATTTGGTTACAGTGCATCCCCTTGTCTCATTATCAGCTGATTCACATGTATTTGACAACAGCTGATAGTGTAAAAAGACTGTTCTCTTCCTCAAAAGTATGCAGCCAATTCAACTAGATGAAAGGCCGAAATGAGTATAACATCCTGGCATTTAAAGCATACCTGAGTTTCGAAGTTTAACATACTATAAAACTTTAAATTGTCCGCATACATAAAATGCCTAATATTTAGAATGTAAGTATGGGTGTTCGGCCACTGTCTCTAGTACTACACTACCGTTTTCCCATTGTTCCTTCTTTCCGGGGCCCCGGCGCCATCCCTCAGCTCTCACTTGCTATTCCATACATTCCTTTATTTTCATTCTCTTTTTCCCCATTCCCTTATCTGCTTCCTCCATATGGTAATGTTTAGATGGGCCCTGAAAGGCCCAAGTCCTTGTTTGACGAGGACTTTGATTGTTTTTCAACTAAACAGGTTTGTGAAATCAAATCAACATTTTGATTTCTACCGCTCCCCCGCTAGATAATCCAAATGATAGCCCCTGACACACCCCATAGAGAGTGACCCAGGTTTAGCATTTGTAGAGCTTAGTAATGAATCAAAATGCCTGTGGCCTTGTATCCTCCTCAGCAAGATCACACATGTACTGCTATTGTATTGTAGCATTATTTGATTTGAAGAGAAGTATTATTTATTGATCTACACCACGGTAATGCATTTGTATAATAACCTTGAAAACCCCTTTCTAGAATAGCACTCTCGGTGGCCATAGTATTGCTAGTAGAGTTTATTAGCAGCTGTCATACCGTATCAGCGGTTTGTTTACGAGGTTGTAGAACGTTCAGGTAGAAATGTATTGTATAGAACAGTTATGATTGTCTGTCATGTAGAATAGGGAATGGTCGGCTCTGTTCGTTCCATTTCACTGAAAGAATCCACCCATGATAGATGCTCCTACAGCTACAGCCTTAACATGAGAAGGTTCATTCAGTCTGTTAGCTCTTTACATGGGGAAGCCTTCTGTGCCTGACAGACATGTTGAAATCGCAGCCCAATCCACGTCATCTCTGTGAAGAGGACTAAATTCTCAGTCGTCCAGGCCTCACTCAATCCGTCAGCTCCGCAGACCGATTGACGCTATAGAGACAGACGGGGCTTATTGAGTAGTGGTTGAGGAATCTGTCTGTACACCTCTGCACTCCCCCCTCCCTTTCTCCCTCCTACCACCCATCTCCCCCGCACAGGCAGGCAGCTTTCACAAGTCAGGAATGAAAAGAACAACAAGTGCTCTCGTCAGTGGAGTCACGATCGAGAGGGAGATTAGATTTGTCATCTCTGCCACATCGAGAGGGAGATTAGATTAGTACGATCGAGAGGGAGATTAGATTAGTCATCTCTGCCACATCGAGAGGGAGATTAGATTAGTCATCTCTGCCACATCGAGAGGGAGATTAGATTAGTCATCTCTGCCACATCGAGAGGGAGATTAGATTAGTCATCTCTGCCACATCGAGAGGGAGATTAGATTAGTCATCTCTGCCACATCGAGAGGGAGATTAGATTAGTCATCTCTGCCACATCGAGAGGGAGATTAGATTAGTACCATCGAGAGGGAGATTAGATTAGTACCATCGAGAGGGAGATTAGATTAGTACCATCGAGAGGGAGATTAGATTAGTACCATCGAGAGGGAGATTAGATTAGTACCATCGAGAGGGAGATTAGATTAGTACCATCGAGAGGGAGATTAGATTAGTACCATCGAGAGGGAGATTAGATTAGTACCATCGAGAGGGAGATTAGATTAGTCATCTCTGCCACATCGGCTGTAACGAACGCGACTGTCCATTGAAGCAAATTTATTTGATATCAGAAAATCCCCTCTTATGACTTTGAAGCTCCCCCTTTTCCTAGGACTTTAAACCCTCCTTCACTGCTAGGAGTTTTGTTTTTTCCTTCATTTCACTAATCTTTTTCCTCCATCCACTTTCTCTCATTTTCACCTGCTGCTTCTCCATTGGTTAGCTTTTCGTAGAGAGGCCTTGTGAGGCCTTGTATGCTGATTTGCTTGCTAATGGAGTATTTTCCCCGAAGAAGGTTGGTGGCTCAGTGATGTTTACTGTAGCATTGATGTGTTTCTAGTGGTGTCTATCAGACACAGGTTCAAATATTAGGAATTTTCTTTCAAAAGCAAGCTCAATAACTACGCTTGATTGAGCTTGCCTGGCCCAATGTACTAGGCCTAAAAGTGAACATTCCTCACATCCAGCACTCCAGGCAGGCACAATCAAACGCATCAAAATGATTTGAAAGAAGAGAGTAATAAACTATTTTGAGCCCAGGTCTGGTGTATATCGTGAAACTAGACTTCAGAACTCGTGAGGATGTTATTGACATTACCTTTTTCATTCCACTTTCATAAAGGGGTATTAATCAATTAATTTGTATTAATCATGCAGATGTGAACTTAATATACCTATGAAATGTGATTTCCTGAATTTTTCTGTATTTCACACGTATTACTGGTGCAAGTACTGTATGTGAACAGTGTCTTACTCTTGAACTCCGCTCAACTCTCCGTCTTACTAGACCCCTCACCTGGTCAACCTGAATGAGGACCCATTGATGTCAGAATGTCTGCTGTATTACATCAAAGACGGAATCACAAGGTAACTCAGCGGAACACAGTAGGGAGAAGTTGCCCCATAGACACTGATCTTGGGTCACTTTTGCATTTTCCCCATCAATGGTTAAGGCAAGGATTTGGGAGGGGAAGCTGATCTTAGGATAACTTCACCCCGGAGCCAGAGGAACACTGAAGCTTCACAGTGGAATGCTGTGTAGAAGCTACTGCAAAACATTTTAATCAAGGATTTTTTTAGTTCTCTCACGTCTAACTTTTCCAGTTTTTTTTTCTTCCTGTATTTGGCCTGAAAGGTGGCATGTCATCTGCCTTTGATCACCAGCGTATTTGATTGTCTCGAGTCAAGTCGCTTACCTCTGGCTCTCCTTTCCCACACAGTAGTCTTCCTATAAAGTATTAAGTTATCTCAGTACCTGAGGTGACAATAATGAGTAACAGGAGCCTAGATGAAACGACATGAAGCACCTCAGAGGAGGTAAAACCCTGTTATAAGCAAACATTTTAAGCCATAGCTTTGGGTTGTCACTTGCTAGTTAAAATGGTCGCCCACTCTGACACTCAGTCACAAAATGTCCTCCCTCACTTGTGCCGGCAGGGTGGGCCAGGCGGACACTGAGAGACGGCAGGACATCGTTCTGAGCGGAGCCCACATCAAAGAGGAGCACTGCATCTTCCGCAGCGAGAGGAACGCCAATGGAGACGGTGAGAGAAACCATGTGGGGCTTTGTCAGTGACGCAAAGTGTCTGCATGGGCTCAAGTGTGGCTGCACGAGGAGGTTTCGAAAATGTTTGTGGCCAGAAGACGGACATTACACCTCAGTTTTCTGTAAATTCTTCTGGCAAATGATACTTATGCATGTTTACAAATGGTTGTCTGCAAAAATAAATAAACACCCTGGATCACTGAAGCACCTTGTAAAGAAGAGGCTGCCATTTCCTGACCAGGCCTAACCAGTGCCACTGTCAATATACTGTACCGTAATTTCCGGACTATTAAGCGCACCTGAATATAAGCCGCACCCACTGAATAAAAAAAAAAAAAGTTTTATTTTGAACATAAATAAGCCGCACATGTCTATAAGCCGCACGTGCCTACCGGTACATTGAAACAAATGAACTTTACACAGGCTTTAACGAAACACGGCTTGTAACAAAAATAAATAGGCTTTAACGAAACACGGCTTGTAACAAAAAATAAAAAATTAGCAGTAAGCTTTAGTTGTCTTTTTGCACTGAGTCAATTCCTCACGCTGCTGTTTCCAACGTCTTATCATCGACTCATTAAGACCAAGCTCCCGTGCAGCAGCTCTATTTCCTTTTCCAACAGCCAGATCAATCGCCTTCAACTTGAAAGCTGCATCATATGCATTTCTCTGTGTCTTTGCCATGATGAGGGTGACAAAATGACTATCGTAATCAGAATGATGGGAAGTTTGAGAGCGCTCGATTTAATCTAAAAAGTAAACAAAAAAGTTTTTAACCTTAACCCGTTTGGCAATTTCATTAGTCTAATGAGCGAAAAAACTGAGCACGTCACAGAATGTGTTTTTTTGGAGAATTTTTTTTTTGAAAGCGGGAAAAATCCATATATTAGCCGCGTCATTGTTTAAGCCGCGAGGTTCAAAGCCTGGGAAAAAAGTTGAGGCTTATAGTCCGGAATTTACGGTACCTATAATTTGTACCTCATTTGTCTTGTGTTGTATTTGTGTAGAATTTGGGCAGAGTCAGGCATTCATATTAGAAGCGTTATTCTGATTGGTTGGTATAGGGATTAATACTGTTCGCTGTATCGATGTGTTTTTTTTGTCTCCAGTGGTTGTCCTGATGGTGCCTTGTGAGGGATCGGAGACCTATGTCAACGGCAAGCGAGTTGGAGCGTCAGTGCAGCTTCGCTCAGGTGTGTATTCCCCACAGCTGCGTTTTCAGGAATGTTCTCTCTTCATTTGCAAGTAAAGTGAAGGATCTTCACATTGACATCTTCTCCACTGATAGAAATAGACTGGAGAAGGTGTTGACGTGAATTGCTATTCAATGACAGGAATTCCTGAATCTCTTACTTCTTGGCTTTTGAGCGCAATGCCTGTTTTGTTTCGACCTTGCGCACTCCCTCTTGTCACAGGAAACCGTATCATCATGGGGAAGAACCATGTGTTTCGGTTCAACCATCCAGAGCAGGCGAGGGCCGAGAAGGAGGAGAAGGAGAAGGAGACCCCAACAGCAGAGACCCCAGTAGAGCCAGTGGACTGGACCTTTGCCCAGAGAGAGCTGCTGGAGAAGCAGGGCATCGACATGAAGCAAGAGATGGAGAAAAGGTATGTACAGGACCGAATACAGTCATGTTGATCTCATGAGCTCACGAGCTTCAATGCCATTCAACTCTCCTTCCGTGGTCTCCAACTGCTCCTAAACACAAGTAAAACTAAATGCATGCTCTTCAACCGATCGCTGCCTGCACCTGCCCGCCTGTCCAGCATCACTTCTCTGGACGGTTCTAACTTAGAATTTGTGGACAACTACAAATACCTAGGTGTCTGGTTAGACTGTAAACTCTCCTTCCAGACTCACATCAATCATCTCCAATCCAAAGTGAAATCTCGAATTGGCTTCCTATTTCGCAACAAAGCATCCTTCACTCATGCTGCCAAACATACCCTCGTAAAACTGACCGTCCTACCAATCCTCGACTTCGGCGATGTCATTTACAAAATAGCTTCCAATACCCTACTCAACAAGCTGGATGCAGTCTATCACAATGCCATCCGTTTTGTCACCAAAGCCCCATATACTACCCACCACTGCGACCTGTACGCTCTCGTTGGCTGGCCTTCGCTTCATAATCGTCGCCAAACACATTGGCTCCAGGTCATCTACAAGACTCTGCTAGGTAAAGTCCCCCCTTATCTCCGCTCACTGGTCACCATAGCAGCACCCACCTGTAGCACGCGCTCCAGCAGGTATATCTCTCTGGTCACCCCTAAAGCCAACTCCTCCTTTGGTCGTCTCTCCTTCCAGTTCTCTGCTGCCAATGACTGGAAGAACTACAAAAATCTCTGAAACTGGAAACACTTATCTCCCTCACTAGCTTTAAGCACCAGCTGTCAGAGCAGCTCACAGATCACTGCACCTGTACAAAGCCCATCTATAATTTAGCCCAAACTACTACCTCTTCCCCTACTGTATTTATTTATTTTATTTATTTTGCTCCTTTGCACCATATTATTTATATTTTATCTTTGAACTTTCTTCAAACTACAAATCTACCATTCCAGTGTTTTTCTTGCTATACTTTATTTACTTTGTCACCATGGCATTTTTTGCCTTTACCTCCCTTATCTCACATCATTTGCTCACATTGTATATAGTCTTATTTTTTTTTCTTCTACTGCATCATTGATTGTATGTTGTTTTACTCCATGTGTAACTCTGTGTTTTTGTATGTTGTCGAACTGCTTTGCTTTATCTTGGCCATGTCGCAATTGTAAATGAGAACTTGTTCTCAACTTGCCTACCTGGTTAAATAAAGGTGAAATAAAAAAAAAAAAAAAAAATGGACTGTCAGTCCTGGCATACTTAGCTTAGTCTACGAATTTGAGTGATTACGTTTCCCTAACTAGCCCCATCCCTTATATTTGTACCAAACCACGTTTTTGAATAATTGTGTATACAGTAGGATTTAATTTGTTTTTCATTCATTCTAGATTGACTGAGATGGAGATCTTGTACAAAAAAGAGAAAGAGGAGGCAGACCAACTTCTGGAACAGCAGAGACTGGTAAGCCTTGAAACCTTTAGCAAATTAACTCCTCTAACCTGTAGCTTAATTCAGTTTTTTTGTTGGGGGGGCACAAAATACCTGATAGTTTTGTTTTTGTGTTGAGATGAAATGTGCTGCAGGATACAAAGTTAAAGCATGGTTTTCCTATAATAACTTTGCGGATAGTTCATTTTGATAGCTAGTTTTGTCATTAGACATTATTTTCCCCGCTTGCTCTGTTGAAGTCTGACTAGCACTAATTTCTCACTGTGCTGACACCTTTGAGACACTTCTATTGTATGTGTGTGTGTGTGTGATGGAGAGAAGCACTTACTTTTACTTAGCATGTCTGTTCCTCTTGCATGGGTGTGTGAATCCACTATCTGGTCTGAGATAGGGAAGAGCAAGCCCTTGACTCCTGATTTCGACCAACTTGCTGAAACAATTTGATTCAGAGAGAATTATATTGCAAAGCATTTTTCCCTGTTCCAAATCCTTATTTTCACTCTTGTGTCTTCTAGGTTTGAACTGAACCTTGCAAAACAGAATTTTTGTAAATTAATTATTGGATTTGTAATTTCTTTAAATTATGACCTCAATTCAAATGAATTGAATTAATCAAGTACCAACTCATTGGCTCAAGAAAATGACAGAACAATTGCCAGTGATCTAGCTTTGATAACACTTTACTGCTTTTGCATGGTTCATGTTTTGTAGCATGTTTTCTTCACTTCCATTCCCAGGCTAAGTTGCAGAGATAGACAGTTAAACTGGTCAACGATGTGGCTACTGTGGAATGCCTTGGTTTAGACTTCTATTCTAGTTTTTTGCTGTTTTGTGTTGAGTTTCTATGCTCTTCAATGCAGTTGCTGATATGTACAATGCATTGTGATAACCAAGAGTCCTGCTGTAGTACTTTTTGAAGGCTAGCGACAATGTGGTTTCTCATTGACTTCTTTTGTCACTTCCTTATGCTAGCCTCACCTGTGCCTTTGTAAAGCACACTGAGGACATAACTCAACTGAATTATCAGTACTCGGGTTTTAATCAACGAATCACTAAAAATACTTTAATTCTCTGGTGGTTTATGAGCATAACTACAAACGTATGATATTCAGACTCCTACTGCATACACGTATTTGTACACCTATTTCCAACCAATGTCTCTGATCTAGTCGCAGATACAGTCATCAGCTTCCTGTTCTCTCTGGTTGTGATCTGTAATGTACTTTGTCTACCAAAATGAGAAACTGCATTTTCTTCCAACTAACGTCTTCCGTGAAGTGGATGCATTAACACTTAACCTCACTTTTCTGTCTGTCCTCTCTACTGGCTTTCCAATAAAACTGCAAGACTACTTTTGTCCTCTCAACCACTGCTAACACTAGAGCAACTCTAAAACCAACTCTAAATCTTCTTTCACGTGGACTTCGAATGGGGAAAGGCTACCAAAATGTGTCTGCCTTTTTTTGCATGCCTTTGTAGCATGTTTGGGATCCCGCTTTCAAGTGCCCATATCGTCAATTATGAAGAGGAAATAATACACAAGAAATCAGATCAACACCTGTCCCCCTTTTTCTGTTCATATTCTGTGTCTAATCATGATAGTCATGCTTTACATTTACTTTTAATATCAATATGCAACATTGGGAATGATATTGGCCTACCTGATTGTACATTTTCTAAGTACAATTTTGCAGATAAATGTGTCAAATATTTCCCCATTTCAAAATATGAGGGCGCTCCGCAGTGGTTACTCCTGATGGTAACATGTTCTTCCAGCACTAGAACATGCATAGAAAAGTTACATCCAAGAAATAAGCAACATATTCTATATAAATCCATATAATTTTACACTAAAGAGCACAATTTTATAGGATTCTTCTGAATTCACTCATTAGCCTGAGGCCAGAACCAATGCGCAAACCAAGGTCTTAGATCTATAAAAAGAAAGTCAATGGAAGCCACTGTCAGTATTAGGTTTTTGTTTAAGCTGGTTTGTCCTTGAATTTGATGAATGATTTCTTCCTAGACTTATTTTTCTGGGCATGGAAAGTGCATGTCCTCCAACTTGTCATACATCTTGTATAATTATGATGTATGCGTAAGTTTGAGGGTGTTTTTATTCTGACCAAAAAGTATATTGTTTTTACACTGAAAATGGTTAGAAAAACGTATGCGGATGTAGAAAATGAGTAATTATATACATTTCAATCCTACCCAAGAACACCCCGTGGCAATAGAAGTTCCCATGTTGCATATTCATACTTGTATCCTTTCCTTTTTTTAAAAGCCATCCTTCCTCTTTTTGATTTCCCATTTTAATTTCTTCATTTTGTTGGGAACCTCTTTGGTTTGTTTCCTGTTTTGTTTTTTCAAGGATGGCGACTCTGATAGTGGCGATGACTCAGATAAGAGGTCTTGTGAGGAAAGCTGGAGACTGATCACCTCCCTGAGGGAAAAGCTGCCTCCTAGCAAGCTGCAGTCCATAGTCAGAAAGTGTGGCTTGCCCAGCAGTGGGAAGCGTCGGGAGCCTGTGAAAATGTACCAGGTTCCCCAGCACCGACGCATCACCAAGGATGCCAAGTGGGTCACCATCTCGGACCTGAAGATCCAGGCAGTGAAGGAGATCTGCTACGAGGTGGCCCTCAACGACTTCCGCCACACACGCCAGGAGATTGAGGCCCTGGCCATCGTCAAGATGAAGGAGCTGTGCGCCGCCTACGGCAAGAAGGACCCCAACGAGCGGGACTCGTGGCGGGCAGTGGCCAGGGACGTGTGGGACACGGTCGGGGTAGGCGACGAACGCATCGAGGATGTTCTCACCAACGGTAATGTGGGAAGAGGCGGAGGGGGAGCAGGTGTGGTGGCCGACCCCATGGATGACCTCAAGGTGCACATTGACAAGCTGGAGGACATTCTGCATGAGGTGAAGAAGCAGAACAACATGAAGGATGTGGAAATCCGTGCCCTCAGGAACAAGATGGTCAAGATGGAGAAAGTCCTGCCACTCATCACCCCAGAGGGTCAGACTTCCAGCCCGCCTACCACCAGCCCCCCTGCTAGCGCCCCCAGAACCCCTAGTCCTCGGGAGGGCCGACCCCTGGTGCAGGCCGAAGGGGAGGAGGGCGAACTGCAAACTGCGGGTGACGACTCCACCCTCCGCCGGGGCCATATGCGCTGGATGCGGCAGGAGCAGGTGCGCCTGAAGAGTCTCCAGCAGCAGGAGATCACCAAGCAGCTTCGCCGGCAGAGCGGCCCCCACCGCTTCATCCCGCCGGAGGACCGCAAGCTCCGCTTCCCGTTCCGAAGCAATCCCACGCACCGCAACTCCTGGAGTCCCGGCACCCACATCATCATCACCGACGAGCGGGTCATTGAGCTGAAGGTGCCAAAAGAGGCCTTTGAAGAGGAGGAGGGGGGGGGTCAGGTGCAGGCTGTGGAGGGGGGAGAGCCCGTAGAGAGAATGGCGACTCCTGTTAGTCAAGCCACCTACCCCCAACAGCCGAGCCCCTCCCCGCAGCCACGCAGATGTAAAGACCTGGAGCAGGGCCCAAGCCAAGGCCAAAGCCAGGGCCAGAGGCAAAGCCATAGAAACCAGCAGCAGCAGCAGCAGCATCAGCAGTCCCATGAACGAAGCCGCAGCAACTCCTTCAACCACCGCAGAAATTCTGGTTCTATGGACCGCCGAAACTATGGTTCCATGGACCGCCGATCCTCCGGCTCCATGGAGTCCTTGCAGTACACTGATAAGGGCAGGAAGCAGCAGCAGGCCTTCTATCAACCCCGGCACCATTACCAAAACCAACAGGCCCAACAACCCCAACCACACCACCAACAGCCCTGCCACTACAACAGCATGCCCTATGGCGCCAACACCAACTTCACTAGTTACCAGAAATATCCCCAAACTGACCAAGCAAACCATCAAAGCAATTTTCAGGCACCACCTCGAATGCGCAGGCAAATGTCTGCCCCTAATCTGAAGGATCTGAAGGCTAGCCGAGAGACGGCAGTGTGAGATGGGGCTCGTGGGAATGAGGAGTTCTGTACTTTAGTAGACAAACACATTACAGATCACAACACCTCAGAATAATTGTCCACAGTGAGACAAACAGCTAGAACTGTGACTCTTTTTGCACTTGAACAGTGTGTTGGTTGATCCAAATTTCAATGGTATGTGTATAATGAAAGCACAATTGACCATTTCAATTGCATAATCTATCTATGCCCTTCCTCCTGTATCCGTTGTGCTGCACTGGTTGCTATTTCAACATATGCAAATGAGGAGAGCTGTTGTAAGGAATCAAAGCCACCACAAGATAATGGGACTTTTTGTGTCATCCTTTTTAAATAATGATAAATCATCATACATTTTTGATTCATTCAGACAAATGATTTTCATGGTTGATCATCTGCGTTTTACACTGTTTGCCGTTTTGGTTTATAATGAATGTTATTTTAGCTATTATAAAGATTAACCCTTGGCTAGGGCAAACAGGGTTGTTTCTAAATCCTTAGTTCAAACCCTTTACCTTGGTGTCTACAAAGTGCCCAACATTTACAGTCAAACAGTATTTACTCTCTTCCTTAAGAAACCCAACTCCAGGAAAAATAACATGAAATATTCTCACCCTTTTTATTTAATTTGGTACACTAACCGGATCTGCCAAGTGTACATTTACAATGTTTGTTATATCATTTCGGGACAGTAAGTGTTCTATCATAATTTACCATGTCACATTTGAAAGGTTTTTACATTGACCTGTTGTTATTATCGATATGGAAGTTAGCAGCTAATTAAGCTACACATCAAAGTGACTGTGTAATACAATATAATCTGTATGTAAATTAGATTATGCATTCATTGTGAATTAATTTACTGTGCACCACCAACACTTGACTGCCTTTTGAAAATGAATGAAGACTGATAGAATGGAATCAAAGAAGTGCCTTAATGATTCACTAACATGTCATTAACATTGCTCTGCATTTACAATCTGGTATCAAAGACCTTCATTGGCTCTATCTCCCTATAACTTTTTGATTCAATTTTAACACTTGCATACTAAATGAATACCTTAAATTGCCCTATACTTGTAACCACTAGTGCTGAAAATGTACCAAATTAACGAGTTTGGTGAGACAATGCCTTATTATTCCTTTTGGCCACCATGAGTAAAACAATGTTAAGCCTCTTGTCTTCATAGTTAGTGTTAATGAAAGGAAATAGGTATTTTTACTTATGATATGCGACTGCCACCGTACATTGTATTTCCAAAACTCAATTGCACTTCCTTAAGTCATGAAGAAGTTGTACTCTCAATCGTATTACAAAAAAGTGAGAGAATATGGACAGAGATCTGTCTTAAGCACCGTTTTTTTTGTACTCTATTGTTTGAAATGTAGATGTTGATTTAATGTTATCTAGCGGAACATCATTTTGTTAAGACCAACTGCCACGGGTCTTGCTTTTCCCACGGGGATGTGTTCTATGTACAGTACTAAAACTGGCTGTGTCCCAAATGTCACTCTATTTCCTCCTTAGTGCACTACTTTTGATCATAGAAGTCTGGTCAAAGGTAGTGCACTATGTAGGGAATGGGGTGCCATTTGGGAAAGAGCCTGTGGATTCTGGGTAATGTATTACATTGCCATTTATTTATCTCTGGTTCAGTGACTCAGACCCACAAAATGCAGCTTCTTAGGGAGAGGATGTCCAACCAAGGGTTACCATGGTTTCAAAAGACTCACCCTCAAAAACTTGGGAGTAACACAAAGAATGAAAGTCTTTGCATATTGCATATTTCAGGAGAAGCATCATTGTCCAATTGGATTTGACTCGAATATGTGATTTCATAAATTGTGGGCTCGTAAGTTTGTAAATCTCACTTTCTACTTAATGGACAGTACATTTTGCTGTTGTGAATACATGACACATTGAATGCCATTTCCATCTGTAAAGAATGGAATACGTACACATCTTGTTCGGTTTCCCACACATTCATTCTTAAGGAATAGTTTAGTGATTAGAACACCGCCCTGAAAAAATGTATCTGATACCATGCATTTATCTCTATCAATTACACTGTGTAAACGCTGTTGACAGACTTGAAATGAGATAATTATTTCCTCATGAGTTTGCCACTGATGCTGTCAGTTGACTCTCTTCACTTCTGAGTGAGTTAAGTATTCTTATCTCCTATACCTTAATAGCTTACTTCGCTGCCTATGCCTGAAGAGAACCTTGTGATTTCCAAATGCAATGGCCAACGCCTATGTCTAAATGACTTTCTTTAAAGAAAACATTTCATTCAGGATGCTTAGAGATTTGTGATATGCATTTGCCTATCTGAGCTACAGTATGTTATTGATAACTGTAGATAACAGAATAATATAAAGTTCTCAAAATACTATTTACTCTACCTTTGTGTGTAATGCAAACCAAATGGCAAAAATCTATAGGACATTTTCTTCAACCGTTTGCTTTCTTTCCATTTAAAAAGTGCTCTTGCTTCTGACTGTCTTTGCATGCCTTCAAGTCAATGCTCCAATAAATAATGTTATTAACGCATGCATCCGGTGCTGACAGCTTCTCAAAATATTACCTGGAGAGCTGGAAAAGTAGTCAATGAAATGGACAATGTACAGCTATATTGTTCTTTTGAAATATATGTTATGTTTGTCTGGTCAGTGTTGTTAGTCTATCTGAATATGATATGAAGTGCCTCAATATGGCTGTGTATCATGTTGTTGCCTCGTAAAAGGCTAGTACTTTGTGCAAAAAATATTGGAACTTCATTGTTCACAGGTTTTATCAAGGATATAATGCATAAGTTTGTGTTGCTGGAGATCTATTTTCGAAGTATGACTGAAATAAAATGTTACAGATGCAGGCCGTTGCTTGGTGTTCAACTTGTTTACTTAAATTAATCTTACTGGGTTTCCCCCCAAAAATCTACATTTTCTCAAAGGCCAAGCAGCCTCGTGTGAATTGATATTGAACATTTGGCTGTATGTTAAATAAGATCTGAGGGAAGGATCTCATGATACTCAGTATCAGCATACTATTAAGTTTCATGGCAAGAAAACAAAGCATTAAGTGGTTTGAAATTGCTGAGGAAAACCGTTATACCGTTGGAAAGAAACAGCCTGAGGTTGTCATCCCCACACTAGCTTCGTTTCCGTCCAATTAGCGACAGATTCTCATGTGAATATTCTAAAATCAGCATAAAGAAAATGTTATTTTTCCACCAAACGGACTTGTTGCAGAAACAAATTAGTGCGTGATTTAAGTAGTGCCCACAAAATGTACTTTTTCTCATAAATTTACATGTGCCGATTTAAAAACCTAAAATTCAATGTGTTTCCATCGCATTTTTAACTGATCGTTTTGTCGCAAACTGTTGAGTTAAATAGCAAATGTGCCTACTCTGATTTTGGGAAGTGCGCTTTAGCCACAGTTCGCAGTGTGGGTAGGCTGTGCGGCCAGGTAGGCTAGTCTACATGACGAGATTATTATGGATAAAAACGAGAATATTTTTAATTGTCAAACGATAGTCAAGCATCCATAATCATTTCACCAGAATAAGACCCTCTATTTATTGGAAAGCTGCACCAAGATTACCCTGCACATTCACCACCCAGTGCAGTTCATAACTGATTTAATCTGTAGCCCAAAAACTCGGTTTCCCGATTCGTAGTGGGAGGACCACACACAATATCATCGCGTGACACCAAATTTACTTCAATATGAGGGTTGTTATATCAATATTTGCGCATAAAGGCGTTTCCACCGCCATTTCTCACATAATACATTTTACCGACACAAAAAGATCCCACCATGTCGAACGAACACATGATCTGGCGGCATTTATACAATTGTACCGAAACCTCCAGTTACCATAACAGCTGTTGTGGTTTTATTTTGTACGGTTTGACTTTACTCGCATAAAAACGGTGGATGGAAACGTGGTTAGTGTTATATAAAGCACATTCTTTATGACCATATACTCGATGTTCCGTCTTGTTTTGTGTTTTCGAGTATCAGAAAAACATTTAGCTTAATTCATCTAATGACCTCGATAGTTCATAAATGAATGTGCTCAACAGTTATCCCTTTCTTGAATGAAATGGTTAATTGACCCAGAACTCACACAGGATACTGTTTAGACGTAGTTTACGCCAAATAAATCAACAACCTGTATCTTAACTCACTAATTTGATGCACTGTAATAGAGTAGTCATGATTTATGCAGACACAGTTCAGGCTCCAGTACTTGAATTGATGAAGGCTGATTAAATAAATAAAAACTTTGTTTAGATTTCGAATTACGTAGCATGATGCATCACACAAAGGACTACACATTGTCTTCATAATTAGAATATTATTTGTTAGCCATGCTCCGCTATTACCACAAAATAGTGCTTTTTGGTTTGTTTTTACAAAATACACCAAGTCGGTGCAGTCTGAAATAATGATATTCAAAAAAGTTTTTCCCAAAGAAAGTTCATTCTTTCTATTAGACTAGAGGATAGTAATTGTTGCTTCAAACTTTAAGAAATGTACCTTTTAACTTGTGGTTTTCCAGATGTTAATGGAAGTAAGAAATTTAGGTTTTTCACTTTAATCATTTCTATGTGATGATATACATTGAACATACCATCACCACATTTCCATCTTGACATACTGAACACCTTGACAGATAGTGTGCATATAAAAAGCTATTATGAATTAGATTTAAAAAGTCAGATTTTTCATATGAAATCCAAGCATATCATACCTGCAATATAAGAGTGAAGGGGATATAGTGCATGCAAATAAGAGTCGTTTCCTGTTTAAACGTTTTGGAAATACTTATTACCAATTATATTTTAAAGTATTATCTTAATTGGAGAGATTTTCTTTTGTCTTTGTAAAGGTGGACTCAACATGGATAATGAGAGTCTTTGAGACCCAAATGGCACCCTATTCCCTGTATAGTAGGGCTGGGGTGATACATTTTTCCAGGGGGTAGTTCAGCTTTAATATTGCAGATAGAATGTGGCTTCCATCGATGTAATTGTCTGCATCATTTCCAATCCCCAATATATAATTCTTGGTAAATATATACAGTACCAGTCAAAAGTTGACACACCTACTCATTCAAGGGTTTTTCTTTATTTTCTACATTGTAGAATAATAGTGAAGACATCAAAACTATGAAATGACACACATGGAATCATGTAGTAACCAAACAAGTATTAAACAAATTAAAATATATTTGAGATTCTTCAAAGTAGCCACCCTTTGCCTTGATGACATCTTTGCACACTCTTGGCATTCTCTCAACCAGCTTCACCTGGAATGCTTTTCCAAAAGTCCTGAAGGAGTTCCCAAATATGCTGAGCACTTGTTGGCTGATTTTCCTTCACTTTGCGGTCCAACTCATCCAAAACCACCTCTATTGGGTTGAGGTCGGGTGATTGTGGAGGCCAGGTCATCTGAACCAGAACTCAATCACTCCCTTTCGTGGTAAAATAGCCCTTACAGGTGTTTTGGGTCATTGTCCTCTTGAAAAACAAATGATAGTCCCACTAAGCGCAAACCAGATGGCATGGCGTATCGCTGCAGAATGCTGTGGTAGCCATGCTAGTTAAGTGTGCCTTGAATTGTAAATAAATCACCAGCAAAGCACCATCACACCTCCTCCTCCATGCTTCACGATGGGAACCACACATGTGGAGATCATCCGTTCACCTACTCTGCGTCTCACAAAGACATGAAGGTTGGAACCAAAAATCTCAAATTTGGACTCGTCAGACCAAAGGAAGTATTTCCATCGGTTACTTGAACTCTGTGAAGCATTTATTTGGGCTGCAATTTTTGAGGCTGGTAACTCTACTGAACTTATCCTCTGCAGCAGAGGTAACTCTGGGTCTTCCTTTTCTGTGGCGTTCCTCATGATAGCCAGTTTCATCATGATGGTTTTTGCGACTGCACATGAAGGAACTTTCAAAGTTATTGAAATGTTCATGATTGACTGACCTTCATATCTTAAAGTAATGATGGACTGTCATTTCTCTTTGCTTATTTGAGCTGTTCTTGCCATAATATGAACTTGGTCCTACCTTGTCACAACACAACTAATTGGCTCAAATGCATTAAGAAGGAAAGAAATTCCACAAAGTAACCTTTAACTAGGCACACCTGTTAATTGAAATTCATTCCAGGTGTCTACCTCATGAAGCTGGTTGAGAGAATGCAAAGAGTGTGCAAAGCTGTCATCAAGGCAAAGGGTGGCTACTTTGAAGAATCTGAAATGCATAAAATATATTTGGATTTGTTTAACACTTTTTTTTGGTGACTACATGATTCCATGTGTTATTTCGTAGTTTTGATGTCTTCTATTATTCTACAATGTAGAAAATAGTACAAATAAAATAAAACCCTTGAATGAGTAGTTGTGTCCAAACTTTAAAAAAAAGTTTGAGGTCACATAGAAATGTCTGTGTTTTTGGAGGGGGAAAAAACACTATTTTTATGGACCAAAAAAATAAAAAATAAAATTGAACAGAAATACAGTGTAGACATTGTTAATGTTGTAAAACACCAGTCTCAACGTCAACAGTGAAGAGGCGACTCCGGGATGCTGGCTTTCTCGGCAGAGTTGCAAAGAAAAAGCCATATTTCAGACTGGCCAATAAAAAGAAAAGATTGAGATGGGCAAAAGAACACCGACACTGGACAGAGGAACTCTGCCTAGCAGGCCAGCATCCCGGAGTCGCCTCTTCACTGTTGACGTTGAGACTGGTGTTTTGCGGGTACTATTTAATGAAGCTGCCAGTTGAGGACTTGTGAGGCGTCTGTTTCTCAAACTAGACTCTCTAATGTACTTGTCCTCTTGCTCAGTTGTGCACCGGGGCCTCCCACTCTTTCTATTCTGGTTAGAGCCAGTTTGCGCTGTCCTCTGAAGGGAGTAGGTCACAGCATTGTACCAGATCTTCAGTTTCTTGGCAATTTCTCGCATGGAATAGCCTTCATTTCTCAGAACAAGAATAGACTGACGAGTTTCAGAAGAAAGTTATTTTGTTTCTGGACATTTTAAGCCTGTAATCGAACCCACAAATGCTGATGCTCCAGATACTCAACTAGTCTAAAGAAGTCCAGTTTTATTGCTTCCTTAATCAGCACAACAGTTTTCAGCTGTGCTAACACAATTGCTAAAGGGTTTTCTAATGATCAATTAGCCTTCTTAAAATTATAAACTTGGATTAGCTAACACAACGTGCCATTGGAACACAGGAGTGATGGTTGCTGTTAATGGGCCTCTATACGCCTATGTAGATATTCCATAAAAAATCAGCCATTTCCAGCTACAATTGTCATTTACAACATTAGCCATGTCTACACTGTATTTCTGGTCAATTTCATGTTTTTTCGATGGAGAAAAAATGTGCTTTCTTTCGAAAACAAGGACATTTCTAAGTGACCCCAAACTTTTGAACAGATATATATATATATATATATATATATATATATCTCTTCCTCGTGTCACAGAAACAAAACATTTAACTCTGCCTTAATGTTAGAAACAAACACATTTATGTTGTCATCCAGAGACACTTACATTTATTTTTCAGCTGTAGCACAGAATATTTTGCATAGAGCGGGTTTTTAAAGGACCAAAGAGTTTGGTCTTCATGTTTTCATTACAGTATAACATCCAACATTGAGTGTGTGTGTGTGTGTGTGTGTGTGTGTGTGTGCGATATGAAAGGCGACATTGTTCGCCTGAAGACACTGAACAAAAAGCATGATGTCATCGGGACAACTGTCTCCTGCATGAACGACACCCCTCATTGGATGACATTAGACTCCGCTTCAACCAACCTCTCCAATCTACCAACCTCTTAGATCATTTAATGAATCAGTTTGAAACGTGCAAAATGAATGTTCTTTTAATTGTCACTTTGTGTTAGCATTGCAGTTGCTAGGTTAGACAGTGAAAGGGTTATGAAGCTGAAATGTATCTCATGAAAATCGACAGTGGGTGTGTGTGGACTCCCAAGCTTACCCCTCTCATCCCTTTTTCCCCCATTAGCCTGGTTCACACGAAGGGCTAAACCAAGCAGAGTAGGACCGAGCTGGCCTGGTTACGTATTAACCATAGTTGCTGGAAAATATCATGCGAAAAGGAAACATCTGAGCCAGCATAGTTTTTGGTCCTATAGTGTGAATCAGGCAACCATCTATCTTGATCCCCGCAGGACCTGCTAGCTCTGTCATGGTTGTGGTGTTGTTGTTAATGATGATGATGGTGGTGGTTAGGCCCTCCTCCTGTCCTCCCGTCCTGTCTGTCCATTGGCTGACGGGCGGTGTCCGTTCTCTCCTCTTTGCCCTCTGCCGTGCTTTGCAGGTCTATGAGAGCAAGTTGCAGGAACTTCAGAAACAGGTGGAGACCTGTTCACTGGCTGTGGAGACCCCCGACGAAGAGGAAGATGAAGATGAGGAAGAGGAGGGTGCGTTCTTCTTTCAATCATGAGCAACAAGGAATAGAATTTCACTGCTGTTCATGAACCAGGGGCCATATTCGTCAAGCATCTCAGATTAGGAGTGCTGATCTAGGATGAGGTCTCTCCTGTCCATGTGATCTTGTTCATTAGAACTCTGAGACGCTTTATGAATACAGGCCCAAAAAGCCATTTCAATTAGTTATATTGAGCTTTTTTAATGTGGTCCTGTACTGCACCTGGGTGTGTGTTTTTTTTCATGAGCAAAATGTGTGTTGTCATGTTGACTGCCCATAGAAATCACCCACTCATCAGAAAAGATTGATCAAGGTAACTGAACTCCAAGTAAAACAGTCTTATGACTAATGATGAAACATTCCAGTCTTCCTAACCAGCACAACCACATACTACTACATACTAGTGTCAAAAACAACCCGCCAACATTGAACCCATGAACAATACTTAACATGTACGTACAGTTGCGTGTGTCTGTGTGTGTGCATGTCTCTGTGGCTCTGCGTGTGCGTCTTGTGTGGATTTGAATATATTTGCCACTCTTTGACAATGTCCCCTATCCCCTTCAGTGCCCTGGACACAGCATGAGTTTGAGCTAGCGCAGTGGGCCTTCAGGAAATGGCGGTACCATCAGTTCACCTCGCTCCGCGACCAGCTGTGGGGCAATGCGGTCTACCTGAAGGAGGCCAACGCCATCAGTGTCGAACTAAAGAAGAAGGTAACTATTGTCACAGTATACACTCCAATTCAGTTTAAAACCTCATTTAAACTCTTAATAATAATATTGAAAATTATTATTATATTCTGAACAAAATTCTATCAAATTTGGTCCGGTTCCTGAAACACATGCCCATTGGGGTTGGGCGGGGTTCGCATACACACCTAGTGTCAAAATAGCTGAGGCAATGGCTACATAGCAATAGTTTTAAGTAGCTTCCTCTCCCTGTTTCCTCACTGTCTCCTCTGCATTTATGTGAAAACACAGGATAGGTGAAAGTGGTAGATGCGTGCTGATCCGCAGAGCACAATGTCAATGTACACCATAGAAATAGAATTACTAGAATGGGAATCCCAATTCCAGTCAATGTCATTATATTTACAGTACCATTCAAGTTTGGAAACACCTACTCATTCAAGGGTTTTTCTACATTGTAGAATAATAGTGAAGACATCATAACTATGAAATAACACATAGAATAATGTAGTCACCAAAAAAGTGTTAAACAAATCAAAATACATTTTGGATTCTTTAAAGTAGCCACCCTTTTCTTTGTGACAGCTTACAGCTTTGCACACTCTTGGCATTCTCTCAACCAGCTTCACCTGGAATGCTTTTCTAACAGTCTTGAAGGTGTTCCCACATATGCTGAGCACTTGTTTGATGATTTTCCTTCACTCTGCGTCCAACTCATCCCAAACCGTCTCGATTAGGTTGAGGTTGGACGATTGTGGAGGCCAGGTCATCTGATGCAACACTTCTTGGTCAAATAGCCCTTACACAGCCTGGAGGTGTGTGTTGGGTCATTTTCCTGTTGGAAAAACAAATGACAGTCCCACTAAGCGCAAACCAGATGGATGGAGTATCGCTGCAGAATGCTGTGGTAGCCATGCTGGTTAAGTGTGCCTTGAATTCTAAATAAATCACAGACAGTGTCACCAGCAAAGCACACCATCACACCACCTCCTCCATGCTTCACGGTGGGAACCACACATGCGGAGATCATCCGTTCACCTACTCTCCGTCTCACAAAGACACGGCGGTTGGAACCAAAAATCTCAAATTTGGACTCGTCGTACCAAAGAACAGATTTCCATTGGTCTAATGTCCATTGCTCGTGTTTCTTGGCCCAAGCAAATCTTGTCATCTTAGCTGAGTGGTTTAGTAGTCCTTTAGTCGTGGTTACTTTGCAGCAATTCGACCATAAAGGCATGATTAACGCAGTCTCCTCTGAACAGTTGATGTTGTGTCCGTTATTTTAATTCTGTGAAGCATTTATTTGGGCTACAATCGGTGGTGCAGTTAACTCGAATGAACTTATCCTCTGCAGCAATGGTAACTCTGGGTCTTCCTTTCCTGTGGCGGTCCTCATGAGAGCCAGTGTCATCATAGCACTTGATCGTTTTTGCAACTGCATTTGAATATACTTTCAAAGTTCTTGACATTTTCCGGATTGACTGACCTTCATGTCTTAAAGTAATGATGGACTGACATTTCTCTTTGCTTATTTGAGCTGTTCTTGCCATAATATGGACTTTGTCTTTTACCAAATAGGTCTATCTTCTGTATACCACCACTACCTTGTCACAACACAACCGATTGGCTCAAACACATTAAGAAGGAAAGAAATTCCACAAATAAACTTTTAACTTGGCACACCTGTTAATTGAAATGCATTCCAGGTGACTACCTGATGAAGCTGGTTGAGAGAATGCCAAGCGTGTGCAAAGCTGTCATCAAGGCAAAGTGTGGCTACTTTGAAGAATCTCAAATATAAAATATATTTTGATTCAACACTTTTTTGGTTACTACATCATTCCATGTGTGTTATTTCATAGTGTTGATGTCTTCACTATTATTCTACAATGTACAACATTTTATAAAGATTGAAAAACTCTTGAATGAGTAGGTGTTCTAAAACTTTTGACTGGTACTGTACATAAGATGATGTCACAGGGAAGGACACCACAATGTTTCAAATCAGCAGCGATGGACACTCACGTTTTATGAGTAGCAATCACAACAATACATTCCATGAAGAGGGTAGTTGGAGAAAATACTGAACACAACCCTTCAAATTATGGATGTTGATCTTTGAGATGAAGATGAACACATGGTATGCATCCCAGATGGACCCTATTCATTTTATAGTGCACTACTGTTGACCAGACCTCCCTGGTCAAAAGAAAAGCACAATAAAAGGAAATAGGGTGCCATTTGGGAAGCCTGCGGTCACCGTACTGTTGCCGGTCTGTATGGACGCGTCCCAAATGGCTCCCTATATAGTGCACTACTTTTGACCCCTAGTAGTGAACTGTATAGGGATTTGGGTACCATTTGGGGGGGACACATGGTCTACCTGATCTAGAGGAGCTTGTGATTTCTATTCTGAGTATAGACATGTCAGGTTGTAGGAGCAGGCTGATGGATGGTAGAGGGGAAAGGACTTTCAGGTTTCCTACTGCTCTTTATTTATCACAAGCTTCTACTCTCCTATTATTTATGCCCTTTGGCGTTCTTTTCTTGAACATAGGACTCCACCCCTGCCTTCATTTTTGACTTCTCCTTCTCCCACTCCCCCATCTTTCAGGTGCAGTTCCAGTTTGTATTGCTGACGGACACCCTGTACTCACCGCTTCCCCCGGAGCTGTCGCCCCCCGAGCTGGAGAAGGAGCGCGACTCACGCCCGTTCCCCCGCACCGTGGTGGCTGTTGAGATACAGGACCTGAAGAATGGCGCCACGCACTACTGGTCCCTGGAGAAGCTCAAGTAAGACCCTGGGTCATGTTCATTAGGGCACATTGTAGCAAAACGTTTTGCAACAAAATTAAAATGAGTGTTTCTTATTGGGCAGTTCCAGGTAGTGCCTCCTTTTTCTTCCATTTAGTACCTAATGAACACAAACAACCCTGGTCTCCTAGTTGTTGATTCTTAGTTGATTCTGGGGTCAATCCTGGGTCAGCTACAGTCATTTTAGCAAAGGGGGTTGAAATTCAGTTTATAAACTGGAAATTGCCCGTTACTTTGGATGTTAAGATGATCAATTACACAGGTTTCAATTCACTTCCTGAATTGAGTTGATTTGGATTCATATGATATTGCCACAGCTTACCTTGATTTTGATGCCCACTTATGATATCCGTGATGCCATCCCTCATTGCATCCTTAAGGGAGGTGTATGATAAAGGGTACAGGGCCTATATTCACAACGCTCGCTGATCTAGGATCAAGTCACACCTGTCCATATACTATTCGTTGTTATCGAAAAGGCAAAACTGATCCTAGATCAGCACTTCAGTTATATTGGTGCTGTATCTAATAAACTAAAGTGTATGTGCATTGATTTTAACCTGACTCAATTGATCTCAAAACCCACAATTATAAATGTGAAAAACCCTGCATAATCCTCATTGATTGATTTCATTCTTACTAATAACCCCCATAAAAATGTTTTTGCATATGAAATGAGTCTTTGCATTTGTCAGTGATCATTGTCCCATAGTATGTATTAGAGATGCCAAACTGCAAAAAATGAATCCCTGTGTAAATAAGAATATACATTTTAAAACGTGTTCTCCTCAGGGGTTTGTACACAACTTGTTATTCACTTATTTACAGTCTCCTGTATTCCAGGCCCTGAGTTGGCTCTAAAACGTTTGTCCTCCATTTTTGATTGCAGAATCATTAACCCATATTTTTTACCTGACGAATATATCTGGTACTATCCCCAAGGTTTGGAAGGTGGCCCATGTACTACCCCTTCACAAAGGTGGTGACCATTTGCGGCTGGCTTCTGGGTTAAGCGAGCAGTGTGTCAAGAAGCTGTGCGGCTTGGCAGAGTCGTGTTTCGGATGACGCATGGCTCTCGACCTTTGCCTCTTCCGAGTCCGTATGGGAGTTGAAGCGATAGGACAAGACTAACTACCAATTCGATATAAAATAAAGAAGCTGAGAATTTAAAATTGCTTCTATAGAAGAAAACTGATCATTCAGTTGACGCTCCTACCGGTCCGAGACTATGGCGACATTTTCTATATATGAATGCAGCTGCCACTTCATTAAAGCCGTTAGATGCATTTTACCGCAGCGTTTTATTACGGGCGACTAGTTTAGTACACGACTGCGTTCTCTACCAGAAAGTTGTCTGGCCCTCTGATGTAACGTAAGTCAATATTTATTAGATGTATTGGGTAAAAGAGACCTTGGTCTTAACATGACTCGCTGACAAAATAACGGTTAAGAAGTTCTAATAATAATAAACTTCACACTACTTGGCTAAGCTGAACTGAGCCAAGCTTTACCGCGTTGGCCTGGTTACACATTCATCTACCATAGTTGCTGGTGTGGAACAGTGCTGGAAAGGAAAAGGTGGAGAGAAAATATCCACGGCAGTTCAGTACTGTTCAGGTCGGCACGATAGGGTGATGGGAAAACGGTATCAGTGGAATGAAGCGAAACTGTTGTCTAAGTGGAACTCTGATATGATTTGCAGGCAGAGGCTGGACCAGATGAGAGAGATGTACGACCGCGCCGGGGAAATGGCTTCCTCCAATCAGGACGACAACGAGGGGGCTCTGACTGGAAATGACCCCTTCTATGACCGCTTTCATTGGTTCAAATTGGTGGGGAGGTACGTACGACGCAACACTGGCTACAACAATTCCTTTGTTACATTTTTCTTGTTAGACTTCTATTTGTCACTTCTGCTGTCTTTGGTTGGGTATTTTAGATGTAAAGGAGTTGCTTTATGGAGTTGAAAAGCAAAGCGGTTGGTTTTGTTATGTGGACGGATACCCTCAGCTGTTTTGAGGAGCTTTCATGAATCATTCATGAAATGGAATCCATTTACACTTCCACGATTCCATTATTCATTTTTATGTCTGTGCTGTTGGATTGATTCATTTTCTGTCCTTATAGCCTCATGTTTTAATTATTTCACATCTTTCAATAAGCACATTTCATTTATGTTTTATGTTGATAGTGTACATTCTATGCCCTTATGATGTTTTTTATTTGTTGGACCCTTACAACATTTCACTCTTCGTTTGTTATTTTCATTTGGTGATTTATTTATTTTTCTTTAATTTTATCAATGTCATTTCATGTATACAGTATGTCCTTGTTTTGTTACTAACCACTATGTCTACGCCTTATGTTTTTGTACAAAAACAAATGTTGTAACAATTATGTTTGTGTTTCTTGTGATGTAGTGTTTCAGTTAAATAAGACTAGTACTAGTCGTAAAGTTAACACTAGACTACTAACAAATGTAAGTAAGCTTTTGTTCTTATAATTCAAATGCTGTTTCTCGTGTTAACATAACTTTATCAATATGGACAGTGTCAACAATATACATGTTAGCAATTTAGCGGACGCTCTGATCCAGAGCAACTTACAGTAGTGACTGAATACATGTAACTTTTTCGTACTGGTCTGAAACCTACAACCCTGGCGTTGCTAGCAACGTGCTCTACCAAATGAGACCAGTGTATCCCTCTCCAACTGTGCACCATGACAGACTTTAATCTTCAAGTCAGTCTTTCACATTACAGTACAATCCACTCAAGCCAAACTATAACTCTCCTTTGTTAACTTCACTTGGCTGCTTGCCTCCCTGCATCCCATCACCCTCCCTCCCGGCCCTCCCCTTGTACCCTTCCCTCCCCCTTAGCTCCCCCATCTTCCATGGCTGTGTCAACGAGCAGCGGCTGGCCGACCGCACGCCCTCACCCACCTTCTCCACGGCCGACTCAGACATCACAGAGCTGGCGGACGAGCGACAGAGCGAGATGTCGGACTACTTGGACGACGAGGCGTTCGTGGACGACACCAGCTCAGACGCTGGCACCGAGGAGGGCTCGGATATCTTCAGCGACGGCCAGGATCCCTTCTACGACCGCTCCCCCTGGTTCATACTGGTGGGAAGGTTGGTGACCACCCATGATGATGATCTGAACCACCATGTCAGTCATTTTGTGACCGTGTCACACGTGACATTACACAGGCTCTGGAAGAGGGGGTGGGGAGAAGAGTGCTGGCTCATTTCACTCAGGGGCAAATACTAACTTAAACTTAAATTCAATGTTCACTTAGTCCACATACAGTGAGCTCCAAGTATTGGAACAGTGCATATTTTGTTTGTTTTGGCTCTGTACTCCAGCACTTTGGATTTGAAATGATACAATGACTTACAGACGCACAAATACCATGCTCCCCCAAAAATGCTAACCTCCCGTTATTGACAGGTTAACATGTCTTGGGGGTATAATATTTGTGCATCTGTACATTTCTCACTCATCATTATTCACTATTCATTCTGTATTATCCGTAATCATGGCAGCATCCACATTAATGTTGAAGGGTTCATGGCACATATTCTATTCTTATTTACCATAAGTGACTCCAGAATGGCACAGTACATTATTTACCATTCATTTCTGTTGGGCACAAAATCATGTGAAACAACCAAAACAAACAGCAAATGCCTCCAACACATTTTGAGCCACAAGCTTGATGTAGTCATTGCATGCTATGAATATGGGACCAAATACTTAACTTTTTACTACTTTAATACAAATATAAGTGAATAAGTCCCAATAATTTTGGTCCCCCAAAATCGGGTGACTATGTACAAAAAGTGCTGTAATTTCTAAACGGTTCACCCTCAAATTAAATCTGACAGTCTGCACTTTAACGTCATTGTATCATTTCCAATCCAAAGTGCTGGAGTACAGAGCCAAAACAACAAATGTGTCACTGTCCCAATACTTTTGGAGCGCACTATAAGTAGAGTTTTCACTTAGTCATGCATTGATTCCCCATAAGGGGGGTGTGTGATAGTTAGAGCTGTGAAGCATAGCTTTGGAGGTACAAAAGGCGTCTTTTTTTAATTTGGCTACCATATCCGATTCTAGGGCTGATGATATAATTGAAACGTATTCCCACCCATCAAAATGATCTTGTGTGCTGAGTAGTCCACTTACACCTCAAACTGTTAGGTTTTTTTCAAACGTCTCATTCATTGAATTGAGTGCTCTCAACTGAGTGTTTGTGTGGCTGAATGTTTTAGTCTGACACAACCAATAAAACATAGAAACAAGTTATCACTTATTCATACTGTGAGTCTGAAACATCCCCTCAGTGTCAATGATGCAAGGATATCTGAGACATGTCTCCTCGGCTGCATCCCAAACGGCACCCTATTCCCTATAAAGTGCACTACTGTCTTTATTGCTGATTTTAAAAAGTAGTGTGTAGGGAATAGGGTGCCATTTGGGACCCTTTTCTATGTATTGCAAGATGGTAGACTGAAAAGAAGCATAATGTGTCACACTGCTATGGAGCAGTGTCTTATTTGTAAGGCCTCATTTAGAATCAAGGCAGGCAGAGTAGAAAATTCTAGAATTAGAATAGAGCCAGCACCGTCATCCTCCAGGCGTGTTATTTCATCTGTAGATATAGAATGACATTCTATTTCTATGGCTTAATACCGCTCTGCTCCAGATGCCACCATTTTTTGCTCCCGGGTGAAGTTTCCACTATGTACAGATGTAGGATTAGCTTCCCCTCCCCCAATCCCCATTAGTGGAGAAAATGCTAAACTGACCCAGTATACAATCGGGGCAACTTCACCCTACAACTCATCTGTTTTTGTGGTATCTGTAGTGGCTAATTCATTGTCCATTTGTTTTGGTGATTATTATTTTTAATCTTCATTACCTTATTTTATTATATTTTATTTTTATTTGAATTGTATTTTGCTTTGCTTTGTTGTCAATGTCCGTAGTCATATTTGTTAACAGTATACAGTACCAGTCAAAAGTTTGGACACACCTACACATTGAAGGGTTTTTCTTAATTTTTTACTATTTTCTACATAGTTTTGATGTCTTCCCTATTATTCTACAATGTAGAAAATAGTACAAAATTAAGAAAAACCCTTCAATGAGTAGGTGTGTCCAAACTTTTGACTGGTACTGTATGTGTGATACAATGGCAATGATATCAATTACCCATATAATAACAATGATGACGTTAATAATTGTAGGAGTGGAGGTGATACTGATTTCAAATTCACATTAATGATATCAAGTAAATAATCTTAGTGGTAAAAAAAATACTACACATATGTATTTATAGTACATCTGAATAAACTCAGTTTGTATTTCAGATGTCATAGCCACCGCATCTGGTCTCAGGCTGCATCCCCAATGGCACCCTGTTCTCTATATAGTGCACTACTTTTGACCCGGGCCCATAGGGATGAAAATTAGTGCGCTATGTAGGCAACAGGGTGCCATTTGGGATCCAGTCTCAGTCAGACGGCAGATCGATGCAGGCCCAGCCAGTCTGTCCTGTTAACAGCCCTACCTGCGTCATCATGACTAAAGATATTTCAGCTATATTTCTCCTCTCTCCATCGCCTCAGCTTTGAGTTCTCCTGCACAGGGAGGGGGAGAGTTAGGGCAACGGGGGCGCTGCAAATCAACCCCCACAAAGCAACAACACGTCAATGTGTGACTAAAGCCCGTCGACATAACAAGCGAGTCGGCTCTGGCTGCTGCATTTCAATTTAGCTAGTATTGCTGTTTTACCATTCAACAACATGCCTGAAAGAGATTGTTTTTATTTTTGCTGCAATATCATTTTAGCAGTTTGTCTATTTTTGTGTTTGTCTATTCTGAAATATCTCTTAATTTGTGATTGAATGCATTTCTCAGTTTACCATAAGGTCACATCCCAAATGGCACCCTATTCCCTATATAATGCCCTACTTTTGACAAGGTCCCATAGTGCACTACTTGTGACCAGAGCCCTATGTAGGAAATAGGATGCCATTTGGAACATGGACTCAATCACTTCAGTGATCATCTGATGAGTGTAACTAAAAGTGTGCCTCTCGCCCTTGCACGAATGTCAATTGAATCATTGCTATGAGTCATAGTGATTGGTTATTGGCTCATTAGATCTCATATTACACCCCTTCCATGTGACTAGGATGTATTGTCACGCCGCAGATGGCTCAAGCTTAACTTCTTTAGGGCCTGCTCTACTGTCATTGAGTCATGGTCAAATTCATTTAAATACCTATTAATTCACTAAGGGTTAAATCCTAACTTCCGCTTCAGTAAAATGTTCACTTAGTTTCGTTTCTTGACTTCAGTGGATGTTAGGAATGCCTCTAAAAGACACTTGAAGAGCTACTTGCATAAGGACTCCATAACATTGTATATTTATAACCCATAGATACTGCACTCAGTAAGCACGTATACGTGCTTACTGAGTGCTGTATGTTATGTGCTATGAACGTGTTATAAACCCTTTAACTAAATGTTACCGCATTCAAATTAAGAAAGTAATAAAATATCCGCTTGGCCTTTTTTATTGACTTAAATAGAAGTTAATTTGACCAAGCCTTGTGAGGCAAAAGCAGACCCCAATAGGGGCTTGTAGGGTCAGATCCTCACCTCTCTCCCCCCTCCTTCCCCCATAGAGCCTTTGTGTACCTGAGCAACCTGCTCTACCCCGTGCCCCTGGTCCATCGTGTCGCCATAGTGACGGAGAAGGGCGATGTGCGTGGTTTCCTGCGTGTCGGTGTCCAAGCCATCGCTGGTGCGTACTGCTCCATCTCTCTCTCTTTCTCTCTACACACACCCTCTTTGACAAGACTCAGACCTGGGCCTGTATTTACAAAGCGTCTCAGAGGAGGAGTGCTGATCTAGGATTAGGTCCCCCTGTCCATTATCTAAATGGCAAACTTATCCTAGATCAGCACTCCTACTCTGATACTCATTGTGAATTCAATTAGTATGTTATATACTGTCACATAATTGTCCAATCCTGTTCCTTGAGTATGTATCCAGGTAGAATGTAACAGAATGTGTGTACAGAATGCGACAAGGCACCCTAATCACAGAACACATTCACTAAAACCACAACAAAACAATTTTATACAAGAAAATACCAGATCTAACTCTACAATGAATCAGAATGACTGGAAGACATGTTGAAAGGCCCTCGGTTTTCTAGCGACCTGAGAGAGAATTCTGAGTCGACTGCTTTGTGCTCTTTGAAGAGACGAGTCTGCTCTTGTCAACACACCACGTTAATAACTGGGACTGACGAACGCGATGACAATGACTTTTAAAATGTGTCTTTGTAGCCGACGAGGAGGCCCCAGACTACGGGTCAGGAGTGAGACAGTCGGGAACTGCCAAGATATCCTTTGACGACGAGTACTTCAAAAAGGTAAGGCCACGTCAGACAAACTCTTTTTTTTTTTTGAAACGTTATGGCCGATTTCCCTGGACTCAAAAGCATGTTCAATGGGGATTCTCCATTGAAAGTGCTTTTTAGTCTAGGACTAGGCTTAATCTTGTCTACATTCCATACACCTCCCAATAAACGTGTCTTTTAATCAGCAACATTTTCCCAGTGTTTTTTTTTTCTTCAAATGTTCACTATCAAAGCAGCTATATGCTAATATCTCACTCCCTCTGTCTTTCTCTCTCTCTCCCTCTTTCTCTCTCTCGCTCCCTCCCTCCCATCAGAATGACTTTCCTTCCACAGTCATGACCCACTCTGGCCTTTCTCTTGAGGAGCTGCGCTTCGTGGAGGGCCAGGGTCAGAGTTCAGAGATCATCACCCCCTCCGAGGAGCAGAACAGAATCAATGACATGGGTAAGGAAGGAGAGACCGGCGCAGCTCCAAGACCCTCTCATAAGTATTAGGCCTACATCTTGCCGGCCAATGGCTTGAATTGAGTGGGAATTAATAGTGGTAGACAGTGTTGTCCCTAAATTATTTTCTCGTTGGGGCTCTGCAAAGGCACCCAAATTAACATCCAGGGCCTCTTAAAGCAACATTTTCAACCAAATGTTTGTAGGCGGGGGAGGGTGGATGGCGTCCTGCCTCTACAATGATGGCACACTGGTGGCAGATATTCTTATTGAAGATGGAGGATGAATTGAAATAGGTTGATACAAGAGTTGGAAAATGCCTTCAGTCATAAAAATCAAATAGATTTAAATTACTAAAGGTCATGGGGCAGCAGGTAGCCTAGTGGTTAGAGCGTTGGGCCAGTAACCGAAAGGTTGCTAGATCAAATCCCCAAGCTGACAAGGTAAAAATCACTCTACTTCTTGGTCAAATAGCCCTTACACAGCCTGGATGTGTGTTTTGTCTGTCTGCCCCTGAACAAGGCAGTTAACCCACTGTTCCTAGGCCGTCATTGTAAATAAAAATGTGTTCTTAACTGACTTGCCTAGTTAAATAAAAAATACATTTTGGCTAATGTGAAACTCTGAGTGTAAAGTGACATCTGGTTGGTGCAGTCATATTTAGTTTCCCTGTGAAGGAATTTACAATCGTCCACATAAGCCATTTGATAGAAAAACATAATAAACTTTGACCATAAACCTTCCTTTCATTGTGCACTTTATTGAGCTGTTGAACTGTAAATAAAGAGGGAAGGAGGACAGGGAGAGCGAAAAATATGGAGGAAAGTAGAGAGAGTTGGTCTAGCAGTTAAAGCCGCTGTCTCTGGCACATGTATGGTCCCCCTGCCCGCGTTGAATAGAATCACGGCCCTACCAGCCTTTTCACCTCTGCATCTACCCACATCCCCTTTCCCCTTATACCAGTCTCTATCAATAAAACACTAAAATCCTGGCCTCCCGAGTGGTGCAGCAGTTTAAGGCACTGCATCGCAGTGCTTGAGGCGTCACTACAGCCCGTGGTTCGATCCCAGTAGGCCGTGATCGGGAGACCCATGAGGCGGCACACAATTGGCCCAGCGTCGTACGGGTTAGGGGAGTGTTTGGCCGGCCGGAATGTCCTTGTCCCACCGCGTTCTAATGACTCCTTGTGGCGAGGCGGACGCATGCAAGCTGACCTCGGTCGCCAGTTGGACGGCGTTTCCTCCGACACATTGGTGCGGATGGCTTACAGGTTAAGCGAGCAGTGTGTCAAGAAGCATGGCTCTAGATCTTCGCCTCCCAAGTCCATAGGGGATTTGCAGCGATGGGACAAGACTGTAACTACCAATTGGATATCATGAAATTGGGGGAAAAGTAAATGTAAGGAAATTGAGGATAACACACAACATTTTACATTGTGTTCATCCTGGTATGTATCTGTCCGCTGCATGTTTTAACCCTTTGCTGTGGGTGTTTTGTGACAGACCTGAAGCTGGTTCAGGGGAACTTGGTTGACCCTAAGCTTAGTCGCGAAGAAGGACTGGCCGGCCAACTGGAGGTGGGCAGTATCTTTACCTTCCGTGTGACCGTGCTCCAAGCCAGCGGCATTCTCCCGGAGTATGCCGACATCTTCTGCCAGTTCAAGTGAGTTGGTCGGCTGTTATCAGATCTGTCCTCAGATCAACCTCACAGGCCCCGGGGGGACACGCACACCCTCCGGGGCCTGTGAGGTTGATCTGAAGACAGATAGATATAGATATATAACCGTTCAAAAGTTTGGGGCCACTTAGAAATGTCCTTGTTTTTGAAAGAAAAGCAAATTTTTTGGTCCATAAAATAACATCAAATTTATCAGGAATACAGTATAGACGTTGTTAATTTTGTAAATGACTATTGTAGCTGGAAACGGCTGTTTTTAATGGAATATCTACATAGCCGTACAGAGGCCCATTATCAGCACCATTGAGTTAAAATGGCACATTGTGTTAGCTAATCCAAGTTTATCATTTTAAAAGGCTAATTGATCATTAGTAAACCCTTTTGCAATTATGTTAGCAGAGCTGAAACTGTTCTGATTAAAGAAGCAATAAAACTGGCCTTTAGACTAGTTGAGTATCTGGAGCATCAGCATTTGAGGGTTCAATTACAGGCTCAAAATGTCCATAAACAAATACATTTCTTCTGAAACTCGTCAGTCTATTCTTGTTCTGAGAAATGAAAAATATTCCCTTTACAAAACAGCGCAAACTGGCTCTAACCAGAATAGAATGAGGAGTGGGAGACCCCGGTGCACAACTGAGCAAGAGGACAAGTACATTAGTGTCTAGTTTGAGAAACACAGATGCCTCACAAGTCCTCAACTGGCAGCTTCATTAAATAGTACCCACAAAACATCAGTCTCAACGTCAACAGTGAAGAGGCAACTCCGGGATGCTGGCCTTCTAGGCAAGAGTTGCAAAGAAAAGAACATATCTCAGACTGGCCAATAAAAATAAAAGATTAAGATGGGCAAAAGAACACTGACACTGGACAGAGGAACTGCCTAGAAGGCCAGCATCCCAGAGTTGCCTCTTCACTGTTGAAGAGCACTGTTCTGTGAAGGGAGTAGTACACAGCGTTGTACAAGATCTTAAGTTTCTTGGCAATTTCTCGAATGGAATAGCCTTCATTTCTCAGGACAACAGTAGACTGTCAAGTCTTTGAGTCAATTGAAGGTGTACCTGTGGATGTAATTCAAGGCCTACCTTCAAACTCAGTGCCTCTTTACTTTTGATTTTCCCATGATGTCAAGCAATCAGCCAAGACCTCAGAAAATTGTAGACCTCCAAGTCTGGTTAATCTTTGGGAGCAATTTCTAAATGCCTGAAGGTACCACGTTCATCTGTACAAACAATGGTATACAAGTATAAACACCATGGGACCACGCAGCCGTCATACCGCTCAGGAAGGAGAGGCGTTCTGTCTCCTAGAGATGAACGTACTTTGGTGTGAAAAGTGCAAATCAATCCCAGAACAACACAAAGGACCTTGTGAAGATGCTGGAGGAAACAGGTACAAAAGTATCTATATCCACAGTAAAACAAGTCCTATATCAACATAACCTGAAAGGCCGCTCAGCAAGGAAGAAGCCACTGCTCCAAAACCGCCAGTAAAAAAAGCCAGACTACAGTTTTTAACTGCACATGGGGACAAAGTTTGTACTTTTTGGAGACGTCCTCTGGTCTGATGAAACAAAAATAGAACTGTTTGTCCATAATGACCATCATTATGTTTGGAGGAAAAAGGGGGACGCTTGCAAGCCACCGTCCCAACCGTGAAGCACGGGGGTGGCAGCATCATGTTGTGAGGTGCTTTCCTGCAGGAGGGAATGGTGTACTTCACAAAATAGATGGCATCATGAGGTAGGAAAATTATGTGGATATATTGAAGCAACATCTCAAGACATCAGTCAGGAAGTTAAAGCTTGATCGCAAATGGGTCTTCCAAATGGACAATGAATCAAAGCATACTTACAAAGTTGTGGCAAAATGGCTTAAGGACAACAAAATCAAGGTATTGGAGTGGCCATCACAAAGCCCTGACCTCAATCCTATAGAAAATGTGTGGGCAGAACTGAAAAAGCACGTGCGAGCAAGGAGGCCTACAAACCTGACTCAGTTACACCAGCTCTATTATTCTGACATTTCACATTCTTAAAATAAAGTGGTGATCCTAACTGACCTAAGACATGGACTTTTTACTAGGATTAAATGTCAGGAATTGTGAAACTGAGTTTGAATGTATTTGGGGAAGGTATATGTAAATTCCGACGTCAACTGTAGATATTCCATAAAATCAGCTTATTCCAGCTACAATATTAATTTACAACATTAACAATGTCTCCACTGTATTTTGATTAATTTGATGTTATTTTAATGGACAAAGAATGTGCTTTTCTTTCAAAAACAAGGACATTTCTAAGTGACCCAAAACTTTTGAAGCGTGCGTGCGTGCGTGCGTGCGTGTGTGGAACAGAAGTACCGATGACACTTAAGGCCGACAGGTACAATGGTTTAATTCTTGTTATAAGCATGTATGAGCCTTTATGATGTCTTATTATAATATGTTATAAGGCTTATATGTGATATGTAACTAATTCCAAATGGCTGTTATTTAGTCAGGATCGTTATGAGAGGATGATAATAAGACCTTATCAGGGTAGGGTGTTAAATACAAGTCATAACAACAGTATCATACCTGTCGCTTTTCATTTGTATCGACCTTTTAGTAACACTTTACTTAAATGTACAGTATTGTTATTTGTAATAATCACGCATCATCTGTTGGCTCCTCAGTTTCCTCCATCGTCACGACGAAGCCTTCTCCACAGAGCCTCTGAAGAACACTGGGAAAGGAACTCCTCTGGGCTTCTATCACGTCCAGAATGTGAGTGCACACACATGCACAACGCACGTACACAGCACACAAACGTCTCACATACACAAAGGTATAGAAATATGACCCAAAGCTGATTCATTTTCCCATTCCCTCCTGTTGTGTAGATTTCAGTGGAGGTGACTGAGTCGTTCATTGAGTACATCAAGACCAAGCCCATCGTGTTTGAGGTGTTTGGTCACTACCAGCAGCACCCTCTGCACCTGCACGGTCAGGACCTCATAAGGTAGGTTGATTGGTCACCTGCACACATACGGTATGCTCCAGGGTGAAGTTTTCCCTAGATACAGATCCAAGATCAGCTTCCCCTCCCCCAATCCTATAGGAGAAAATGCTACACTGATCCAAGATCAGGATCTAGGAGCTACATCATGCCACACCCCCACATACCTTTATTAATGATTCATTGGTAATGATGGGTTGTCTAGTAGTAAAGTAAAGCCCGCACTCTCAACTGTCCATTTGTTAACAAGGTCTTTTGCTACTGTAGTACTACATAATTGTTTTCCAGACCAGCACACCATGATTTGTTGTCTCTCTAATTAACATTAGCCAGAATGTCTTAAGGCTCACATCCAGCACATTAAAAACATCACATTAAAAGCTCAAGTAATGACATTAAAAACAAAAACATACAAAAAGCAATTAAATTTTAAATACTAAATGTGTAATCTTTTTGTTTGTTTTTAGTCCTCCTCAGGCTGCCAGGAAGTACTACCCTATTCCAATGCCCCTGTCTAAGCCAGGTAAGGATTCTACAGATACAGTATCGTGAACAGCATTGCAGAAAATCTTGCCGTCCCTTTATCCAATGAATTTTTTTTAAATCGCCACCACACTGTGTATCCAGTCACAACTGCATGTCTCATATCTTCCCCTCTTCTTTCCTTTTTTTTGACATTTTGTTTTCTGACCCATTTCCTTGTCACTACTCACCCACACCCTCTATGTCCTTCCCGTTCGACTAAATCCATATCCATCTCTCTCTCATTCTCTTTCCCGAACTCTCTTCCACTCACCCACTTTTTCTTACTCCCTCTCTCTTCCATTCACTCCCACCCCTACGCCATATGACCAACCCCCCCACCCCGTCTCAGACCACGCCCGTAAAATAGAGTTGATTCGTTATCTGATGACTGGCTCCGTGCCCGGCCAGGTGCTGGACACACTGTCCGAGCATGCCAATGCCCTAGCATCCACGGCAGTGGCCAGCCTGGAGGACGGGGCTGACCAGCTCTCTCACTTCCCCTTCCTTCCCATGCCCACCAGCCCCGTGCTGACTGTACCCAGACACCATGGTTGGTACAGCGGACATTAGAACCGTGAGAGTAGTTAGCTGGGAGTAGCAGCAGTCTGCGCTGTACTATTAGCCTGGTCCCAGATCTGTTTGTGCTGCATCGACAACGACCGTCGGCGAGTTGACTATATACACACAAACAGATGTGGAATCAGGCTACTCTACTGTAGCCCTGTGCTGTGCTTTTGTTTTGTCTTCTGGCTGTAGTTGGCATAGGCCGGTGTGGTTCAGTGGTGTGGTGCATCCTAGTTTTGTCTGGCCCAGTTCTAGTTCTAGTCCTAGTCCCCTCCATTGTCTCTCACATACCAACCAGCCACATACCTTTTAGGGCTGGGAATTACCATGGACCTCACAATCAATATGATATCATCACCATACTTAAAGAACCAATAGTCTGGACACACCTCATTCCAGGCTTTTTATTTAGTTTTAGTTTTTTTCTACATAGTAGCATAATAGTGAAGACATCAACATTATGAAAAAACACATAGAATCCTGTAGTAACCAAAGAAGTGATCAACAAATCAAACTATATTTGAGATTTTTCAATATAGCCACACTTTTCCTTGATTACAGCTTTGCACACTCTTAGCATTCTCTCTCAACATATTGCTCACTATGTGTCTGCTGCAGAGAGACGAGACAGCATGAGAACACAGGCCTAAAGCTGTTTGGGCTTCAGTTCCATTACCTAAACACACACAAACAGAAAAATGTATGTTTCCTTTTAACCATCTCTGACATTGTTGAGTGAATAGTTGAATAGCAAATCTCTATCTGCTGTAGAAAAATTGTTAAAAGCGAAGGAGGTAAATCAAATGTTATTAGTCATATGCGCCGAAATACAGCAGGTGTAGACCTTACAGTGAATTACTTACGAGCCCATAACCAACAATGCAGTTTTTAAAAATACGGATAAGAAATAAAAGTAACAAGTAATTAAAGAGCAGCAGTAAAATAACAATAGCGAGACTATATACAGGGGGGGGGGGGTACCGGTACAGAGTCAATGTGCGGGGGCACCGGTTAGTTGAGGTAATATGTACATGTAGGTGGAGTTATAATCGTGATGTGTTATAATTTGTGATTTGCCTTTGGACAGGCTGTGTTCTAGTGTCACTCCTTGATAGTATTTAAATGGAGATTGCCATGTTCCCGGCTTAATTAAATTGTAGTGGATTTAGAATTGGACAGTTGTTTTGTACCTTGTGAATTAAGCCCTTCGAGTACAGTGAGGAGTATTGATTAGTGAATGTTTACAGGCTTATAATAACACATTAGCGTGTTACAGCAGTTTCCGCATGTCATCGTCACTATCCGTTTAACCATTGTTTTACGTACACCACAGCTCCAAGACAAATCTGAGTTTATAATAGTAGGACACGTCCTGTACATGCATGATTATCATCCCCTGTTCATATTCATTTTTTCAAGAAATCCAGAATTCATGTTTCTCTCGAGTTTATTTCAGCAGCCCCCTCTGTTACCACATGCTATTGAGATTGTCTAATGGGTTTGTGTGCGCGTCTCACTCGCTCTCTCTCTCTCTCTCTCTCTCTCTCTGTCGCTGTCTCGGTCTCTGTGTGTGTGTGTTTCCCCCCAGTACCAGCCACCAAGCTCAACACCATCAGCAAGTCCAACCTGGGCCAGTGTGTGAGCAAGTACGACCTGCTGGTGTGGTTCGAGATCAGCGAACTGGAGCCCACCGGAGAGTGAGTGTCCAAGTCTGCGCTCACTCACGGTCGCATGCACACGAGCATACACACATGCGGACGCATGCACATACAAACACAGGGGTTTGGCTGTTCCAGACTTATGTTTGTCCCTGGCTTCTTTCCGTAGGTACATACCAGCTGTGGTGGATCACAGTGGAGGACTGCCCTGCCATGGAACCTACCTACTGCATCAGGTACAGTACAGTGACCCCTCAGGGCCCATATTCATAAAGCGTCTCACAGTAGAAGTGCTGATCTGGAATCAGTTTTGCCTTTTTGATCATAATTCATAATATTACATGATTTGACTGTTTATGATGGTATCGCTGTTGATATTGACATGTTCAGTCATTGTGTCTGGGCTACTGTGATACTGACTGATACTGTTTCCTTGTGCTGCAGGGGATTCAGCGGCGGATCACCGTCACCCTCATCCACGAGAAGGGCAGCGAGCTCCACTGGAAGGACGTGCGTGAGCTGGTTGTTGGTGAGTGCTTCAAAATAAAGGCAATACACTATCCAACTGAATTAATTTTATTTGAGAAATATAAAATACATATGGATTTGCCTCAGCTATGTTAGCACACAAATACACAACTGGCCTACCCAAGGACATTGGTTCCAGATAATTGAAAAGCGGCAACTATTTTAAATTGTCTAAATAAACAAAGAAAAGCTAATCATTAAAAAAAAATCAAGTCACTTCATGAACTGACTGATTTGAATGAAATTTGACTCAAACCCCAGTGTCTGACGACGTTACCGGAGAGACAGGGCTTCATCATCATGAGAACATCCTGTGTTGCTTGTTTCCTCAGGTCGGATCAGGAACAAGCCAGAGGTGGACGACTCGGCAGCAGATGCTGTCCTGTCCCTCAACATCATCTCGGCCAAAAATATCAAATCATCCCACAACGCTAACAGGTACGCCAGTACTGCCCTACCAAGCAAAAAGGCAGTAACTGCTCATTTGGTCTAAAATGAGTTAATGTAATTTTTGCTACATTAAATACATACTTAATCATGTGGACAAGTATCCTGCCTGTATTGTGTTTTGGAGAAAATGGGGGTCATGTTAGCAGTAACTACATAAAGGTACTGTGAAACCAAGAAAAAATAAAAGCCATTTTTCTCAGTTCCACGCTATGGTGCTACACTGCCCTACCAAGCCTTTTTGCTTGGTAGGGCAGTGTAGAACCATCAAATTGCGCTAGCTCCCCAATTGAATGCCTAGGTTTTAGCTCATGGTGTGCAGGAGGGTGCAGGCATACAGGCATAGAAGATAATCATACGGTATAAGAATATTATGTCTTTGGATGGATTATATGAATTTTCTTAAAGGGTTGGTTTCCCAGATACAGATGAGGCCTATTCCTGGACTAAGAAGTATTTTCAATGGAGATTCTCAAGTAAAAGTGCCTTTGTAATCCAAAACTAGACTCTGTGTCCGGGAAACCAGACTATAGGGTATTTTATTTAGTAGTCTAGGAATCCTAATTATACATGATTATCTTTGTTGTACTGCATAGTGAAATATGGTAATGATATTGAATTGGCATGCATGTTGCCTGTGAGAAGTAGAAACACAATACCCGTTTTGTTATTCATAACAGAATAACTGTCCAAATTGAAAGGAATCGTCACTGTCTTCCTGGCTAGAAGAGACAGCAGAATGGCCCATTTCAGTGTTTGCGTTTTTCAGCTCTGACATTGGATGTATGTACACATACATCGTTGCATGTGGGCAATCACATTCATTTCCAGTGCTAACATTCTGCTCTCTTTTTTGATTTACTTCATTGTTTCTGTTGCTTGACTCTCTGCTTTCTCTCTTTTGTTTTTTTTCTCCTGCTGCGGCTGGACTCTTGATTTTGCTCAGGCTTTGTCTTGATAAGGATATTGCTAGGTACCAGCAACCAAGGAACATAAAGCGTCTTCTCTGAAATAAGCTTTATGGTTCTCTTTGGCTTTTTATAGACATTGGGGCGAATCCTATCTTGCAATTAAGTCATAATTGTCACTTAGTCATGCATTGATTTCAATGGGAAGTTAGGATTTGCCCCTTAGCCTGTAGTAATAACTCTTAATTTGTGTTCTCTTGTCTTACACCTTTTGATATCACTCCCATTGGTTAATATCCTTCTAGCCAGTACAAACCTATTAGCTTGGAAATGTTCTTTTCTAGAGCTCTTTGATTGCGCTCATTTGTCAATTCATCACATTGTGAAACGAGGAGGGTTTCGTCCTTTTATCATCCTATTATCACGGCTATCATAGCCTATTATTCACCCTTTTGTTAACTGAGGCTTTTCTGACTTCGGAGAAGGTCACACTGCTAAGTCCCTTTGTCTTGCACAAAAGCAATAGGAATCTAAAGACGAATTACTGTAAAACATGCTATCCCATGGCTTAGTGGTGACTTCGGTATCGCTCCATATGCAAGTTTAGCTACTAGCTATTAAACGTCCTTGTAGCATGCTCTACTAATCTACTAAACCTGCGTAGTGTCTGTCAGCCATGGTGAGTCCTAGAGGGATGAGGGCAGGGTCAGGCGAGCTAAAGGTGAGGTAGTGCCCCCTGGTGGTTAGAGACAATTTGTACATAAGTAGTGAAAAATACACCTTCCGCTACTTTCATTGCAAACCATTGGTCTGTTGCTCATTGACGGACCCCAACAAAGTCAATGGATCAAAATGTAATTTCCCCATGGGGAAAACAAGTATAAAAAAAAAACATGACACAGTCGTCACAAACGAGTAGGCGCAGCACAGATTTACACTGACATTTAAGTAATTTAGCCGTTATCTTATTCAGAGCGTCTTGCAATCAGAGCCATTCGTTTTTTTTTTTAATCAACCGCACAATCAGACTGTGAAGATTGTGACATTTCAAGAGTAGAACACAATGGAATGAACCCTTCTGTATATGAGGTGTCCTCACTCCCAAGGGTGTATGCATCCCAAATGGCACCCTATTCCCTGTTTAGTGCACTACTTTTGACCATACTTAATTTCCCTTCATAATAATTCAATTGGCCCTTATCTATAAAAAGCTTAAGCACTCAAAGCTCTTGACAAGCTTTTCACACTTGTTGTAGCGTGACACCTGCTCAAAGCGTGCGTGCTGTTCAGGTCTCACCTCCGTGTGTTTCCTCACACCTAGTCGTCACCAGGACCGCGTGTGTAGCGCGGTAGCAGTGCTTGCCCTTCCACAACCATAGTTCAGGGATTAATTGGTGTGTCATATAATGCTTAGAATCCAGTATTATCCCCTCTTCAATTCGTCCATTTTAATACAGCTTTATTTTCCCCTCAAACAGTTAGAAAAAGCAAGTTAGGTTACAAATATTAACATTTGTAACGTATCGCTGGGCTCTATTTTCTACTCTAGTATATGTTTTGGTAACAGTTGGGGGAAGAAAGCAGTAGATAGCACTGACATTTACTTCAGTTACTCCCCATGGCTACTTATTAACTTAGTTACAGCTAGGCTACTTCCTATAATATGTGTCTGGTTGTGTCCACATGCCATACAGACCTTTGTCTATTACGAAATGATGTTCTGGTAGCATTTGCAAAGTCTTTCAAAATACTACTAGCAATATCATAGCAATAGTTGATGTGCAATATGGTTGCCTAAATTGACCCCAACCCCAGTGATTTTTCTCTAACCTTCAGTGAGTAGATTACGCGGCTACATCAGGCTATATTATGAACTGTTGGTTGCTTACTCTCACACCTCTATTGTGATATAAAGGAGAGAACCTTGGAGGAACCACAACCAGCCTCATTGTGACACTGAACAGCCATTTTAGAAATGTCCCACACAGTTGAAATGATCCACCAGGGTGCGTCCAAAATGGCAGCTATTACCTATACAGTGCACTACTTTTAGCCAGAGCCACAGACACCCTATTGCCTATAATACACTACTTCTAGTGCACAAAAGTAGTGTGCTTTACAGGAAATAGGTTGTCATTTCAGACATAGCCTCAGTCTGTAAACGTGGAGACACTGACCTCTTTCATCTTTTCCTCTCAGGACCTTCTACAGATTCGAGGCTGTGTGGGACAGCTCTCTGCACAACTCCCTTCTGCTCAACCGAGTCACTCCCTACGGAGAGAAGATCTTCATGACCCTGTCTGCATACCTGGAGGTCAGCCCTGTCTGCCATTTTGATTTTACTGTAGCCACCAACCTAGGGAATCCTGTCTCAATAATGAATTGGTATTGTGTAATTGTGTATTAATAAAACATAATCTACCGTCTCTAGGCCTACTGCTTAGGATTTAGGGATTTTATTTGCCGATGACAATTATCATCAATGAAATACGTAAAATGATATCTATAATTGATAAATGTCAAGGGCACTTGTAGGTAAATCAAACTTATAAACATGTACTACTACAATACAGATATTCTTATTCGGCTGTACTTAAAAGGGCTGCATACATGTAAATAAGGATGTATTGTGAATAAGGATGTATAACAGCCCCATAAGCACTATATACAGTAGTGTTACAGTATCCACTCCAGTCATTTACAGTGCTCTGCACTGAGGAGCTTGAGCGCTAACATGCTAACCGTTTCTCCACTCCACAGCTCGACCACTGCATTCAGCCTGCCATTATTACCAAAGACATCTGCATGGTCTTCTACTCCCGAGACGCCAAGATCTCCCCTCCCCGCTCCCTGAGGAACCTCTTTGGAAGCGGCTACTCCAAGACCCCTGACTGGTAAGGCATCTGACAGTCATTTTGTGTCCACCTTCTGTATGACTCATAGACAGCTGTCAGATATCTCTGTTGACAAATAAGCAGCTGTCAGCCATTTTGTGTCCATTCTTTATATGACTCGTAGACAGCTGTCAGATATCTCTGTTGAAAAATAAGCAGCTGTCCACCCTTTATCACTCCAGTAGAGGCTGCTGAGGGGAAGACGGCTCATAATAATGGCTGGAACGGAGCAATAGAATGGTATCAAATACCATTCCAACAATTCTGCTCCAGCCATTACCACGAGCCTGTCCTCCCCAATTAAGGTGCCACCAACCTCCTGTGTATGACTAATACACAGCTGTCGGTTATCTATGTTGACAAATAATCAGCTATCAGCCATTTTGTGTTCAGCCTTAAGATACGACCTTGATGAACAACACCCTAATATAGCCTCTTGTGTTCCGTATTACAGCAACAGAGTGACTGGCATCTATGAGCTGAGCTTGTGCAAGATGTCTGACACAGGAAGCCCAGGTTAGTGCAATCTCTCTCTCGAAACACTGTTGGTATTGGGATAAAAGCACAGTTAGCCTTATCTATGAACCCAACTTAATAGCACAGAGGATAGCTAAAATATACCCCCCAAACATACTCCTCTCCACTCCCCTGTTCTCTATAGCGCTTGTGTGTGCGTGGTATAAGTCCAGACAAACAGTTGTGTATTGATATAAGTTGTGTATTGATATAACAGCCACCCTCAGAGGTAGTGACGTTTCAACCTTCGTATGTCTTAATCAGAGCTGGTTTAAATTCATGACAGGGTCCAAGCTGTCTGCATGCTCTCTCTCTCTATATATCCCTGTCTCTCTCCCCCCTTCCACTCTATACTGACAAGTGCATGTTTGTTTGCTACTCAGGTATGCAGCGGAGGAGGAGGAAGATTCTGGACACTTCTGTGGCCTACGTCCGGGGAGAGGAGAACCTGGCTGGCTGGAGGCCCAGAGGAGACAGCCTCATCTTGGAGCACCAATGGGAGCTGGAGAAAATGGAGCAGCTGCATGAGGTGACTGGGCACTATGAGAACGTTGAGGGCAAAGGAAAGCCTGAAATGGCAACAACAACAAAAACCTATAGTGCACTAATTTAGACCAGAGCCATATTCCCTATATAATGGATTATTTTTGCTAGAGCCCTATGTCCTGTATAAGGCATTACGTTTGACCAAAGCCCTCTTCCCTGTATAGTGCACAATTTGGATCAAATTAATTTCAAACTCTCTCACGCTTCGTTCCTTTTCCTTCCCCCTCCAGGTGGAGAAGACGCGTCACCTGCTGCTGCTGAGAGAGAAGCTGGTGGAGACTGCTCCAGCTACAGGCCCTGGGGGGCCCACCAGCAAGTCCCTGAGCGAGTCACTGTCCCCTAGCATGAGCAGCGGCACCCTGAGCACCTCCACCTCCATCTCTTCCCAGATCTCCAGCACCACCTTCGAGAGTGCAATCACACCCAGCGAGAGCAGTGGCTACGACTCAGCTGACATCGAGAGCCTGGTGGACCGCGAGAAGGAGCTGGCCACCAAGGTGAGGGAGGAGAAAGCAAAGATCATTTTAAAAATGGGCTGAAACTGGGAGGGATTAACCTGAACTTGTCCAATAAGAAACACTTGTTTTCAGTAGGTACGGTTTGTTACGGTGTGCACTAATAAATACACCCCAGGGTTATATTCATTAGGGCATGCAACGGAAAATGTTTGAAGGAAAACGGAAATTAGTTTCTTAAGTCCAAGTAGTCTCTCTGTTTCAGTCCATTTTCTTTTGTTTGATTACTAATGAATATGACCCTGTTTTAATGGTTTACAAACTGTATCTGCTAAAGTTGTACTGCACATTGTCCCCAACAAAGAAATGAGAATGGGGTGGGGTGTTCCAGAAAGCAGGGTCAATGAGTTGGCCAGCTAACTGACCTAAATACAGTGCATTCGGAAAGTATTCAGACCCCTTGACTTTTTCAACATTTTGTTACGTTGCAGCCTTATTCTAAAATTGATTCATTTGTGTTTCTCTCTTATCAATCTATACAGAATACCCCACAATGCCACAGCAAAAACAGATTTTTTGAAAATGTATTAAAAATAAAAAACATAAATATCACATTTACATAAGTATTCAGACCCTTTACTCAGTACTTTGTTGAGGCATCTTTAGCAGCGATTATAGCTTCAAGTGTTCTTGGGTATGACGCTACAATCTTGGCACACCTGTATTTGGGGAGTTTCTCCCATTCCTCTCTGCAGATCCCCTCAAGCTCTTTCAGGTTGGATGGGGAGTGTTGCTGCACAGCTATGTTCAGGTCTTTCCAGAAATGCTCGATCAGGTTCAAGTCCGGCCTCTTGCTGGGCCACTCAAGGACATTCAGAGACTTGTCCCAATGCCAATCCTGCATTGTCTTGGCTGTGTGCTTAGGGTCGTTGTCCTGTTGGAAGGTGAACTTTCACCCCAGTCTGAGGTCCTGAGCGCTCTGGAGCAGGTTTTCATCAAGGATATCTCTGTACTTTGCTCCGTTCATCGACACAATCCTGTATCGGAGCTCTATAAACAATTCCTTCGACCTCATGGCTTGGTTTTTGCTCTGACATTCAATGTCAACTGTGGGACCTTATATAGACAGGAGTGTGCCTTTCCAAATCATGTCCAAACAATTGAATTTACCACAGGTGGACTCCAATCAAGTTGTAGAAACATCTCAAGGATGATCAATAGAAACAGGATGCACATGAGCTCAATTTCGAGTCTCATAGCAAAGGGTCTAAATACATATGTAAATAAGGTTTTTCTGGGGTTTTTATTTGCAAAACCTGTTTTTGCTTTGTCATTAAAGGGGTATTGTGTGTAGATTGATTAGGAAAAAAATATTTTATACATTTTAGAATAAGGCTGTAACGTAACAAAATGTGGAAAAAGTCAAGGGGTCTGAATACTTTCCGATTGCACAATATTTGGAAATATAAGCTTGAAGTTGCCCCAATATAATTGTCTTAACAACCAATAATGAACCAGAGTTATAGCCTGCTTTCTCGAGCAGCCCACTGGTTTGTTGTGAATTTCAGCCCAGCGCTGGAATAACTCATAGTAGAAAACTGTATTGTCCCTCAAGGGGAAATTGGTTTTGCTGCAGAATCATATCCATAAAGTCAACAACAAACATTTCACAACGAATAGGACACAATGTACACAACATAACATTCACCATATTATCTGTTGTCCTGTAGTGCCTTCGCCTTCTGACCCACACTTTCAACAGTGAATACAACCAGGTGTGCAACAGCATCAGTGACTGCAAGGTGAGATACAGTAAAGGTGGATAACAAGCTGCAATGCCTTAACAGAACAACATGACATTGTCTGCCAACTAAGTTTCACCAAATCAGTGTTGTTACTACTGTCTTAATCTCCCTTCCTTGTTTCCTCTCTCTCGCTCTCTCTCAAGCTGTCAGACATCTCCCCCATGGGCCGTGACCCGTCGGTGACCAGCTTCAGCAGTGCCACCCTCACCCCCTCCTCCACCTGCCCCTCTCTGGCCGACTCCCGCTGTAGCTCCGTGGATCAGAAGTAAGACTCTATTATAGTAGACTCCATTATAGTAGAATCCAGTAGACTATAGTAGAATACATATAGTGGACTCCATTATAGTACAATATAGTAGACTATAGTAGAATACATATAGTGGAATCCAGTAGACTATAGTAGAATACATATAGTGGACTCCATTTGAAATGAACACACCTCCCATTCTAAATGACATCCAGTATTGACCACTCTGTATAATAACACTTGAGCTTCATCAACCTGGTATACACTTTTGTGCATAATTGAGGGAGTGGCACTTTAAGCCTCCTATATACTGTTACAGCCATTTAAAACGGTCATAAGAAATAGGCTAAATATTCATGTCCGAGCCACAGGTTTGTATACTATATTCTGGGACACACCCTACAGTTAAAATGTTTATGAAGTGCTTCTGAATATGTGATAGTTTTGAATATTTAATTCTTAGTAGCATCAGACTGACACTCTTCATTGTTTCCCAGGACCCCAGAGGCCAATTCTCGCGCCTCCAGCCCCTCCTGCTCGGACTATGAGAACTTCCCCATGGTGCCCACCCTGGAGACGTCTTATCTGGCTCGAGCCGGCAAAAACGAGTTCCTCAACCTGGTGCCCGACATCGAGGAGATGAGACCAGGGTAACTGCTATGTCCTCGTCCCCTCGTGTTAGCAGTGGGCATGATGATGACGATGACTTCATTGTTTTTTAATCATACGGCATGCCAGTATGCATTACACACAGATAGACAGCACGTCACAAACGTTCCATACATAATGCGTTAGACACAGACATACAGTATTCACGCAGACAACCATATATCACAATACATTTACAAAGAGTATAGGCTTGGTGAGTGGCTAGACTAACTCCTATTGTTAACACTGCATGTTCGAGTGGTTGTCGTAGTTTCATAGCTAAAAACCAATGAACCGAACTGAGCCCCTGTTCTCTCCCACCACAGGTCTGTGGTGTCCAAGAAGGGTTTCCTGAGCTTCATGGAGCCGCGGTCCAACTCGTGGGTGAAGCACTTTGTGGTGGTGCGCCGGCCCTACGTGTTTATCTACAACAACGACAAGGACCCGGTGGAGAGGGGAGTGCTCAACCTGTCCACTGCCCAGGTGGAATACAGCGAGGACCAGCAGGCCATGCTCAAGGTGGGCCCACATGCATGTGCGCACACAAACACAAACGAATTTCACCTGTTTGGCATGTACAGGCATTTTAATGGGTCAACACTATACCCACGCACGATGTGGAGTTTTAGGAGTAGAACAGGATTGATACGAGCTCTTCAGGTTGAACGACAATGGCACATAATGCCCTTACATGTGTAAATGGCTTGCCACAAGGGTAACTAACTTCCTCGTGTGTTATTTGAATCCTCTGTAGACACCCAACACATTCGCTGTGTGCACAAAGCACAGAGGGATCCTGCTCCAGGCCAACAATGACAAAGACATGAACGACTGGCTATACGCCTTCAACCCGCTTCTAGCGGGAACAATAAGGTACTGTACACAGTCCCCTAACTAGAAATACAACATTGTGAGCTATTTAGTACCCGTTTCCTTGTACCCAGTTCATGCTTAGTCCTGGAGTAAAAACAACATTCTCCATGGAGAATGTCCATATAAAAGTGCATTTAAGTCCAGGCTTGATTTGGGTCCAAGAAACCAGCCCTTAGTGATTTAAGCATTACCATTGAATATAACCCAAAGAAGACTACTGAGAGTACTGATGTTGATAAGGCTCTGATGCTACCCATAGAGAAATTATTTCATTTTCTATAATTGTTTATTTTGATATACCTTTGCCAGTAAAATAAAGTATAGCTTCTTGCTTTAGTGTACGTTTACAACATTTTTCCAGTGCTCTAATCTACAATTTTTTTAGCCCAGTACCCAACTTGGTGGGATATATACGTATGCTGTTTTTTGCTTACAGTTGTTGTTTTTCCTTCAACTCACAGGTCCAAGTTGGCGAGAAGGCGCTCTGGTCTGCTGAAGAACTGATAGTTTGTCTGTGTGCAGGAAAACATGGCTCCTATTCTTCAGACTAGCCTTGGAACACACACCAAGTGTTAACACTTATTAACCATTGTGATTCTTGACGGTTTTCTCTTGTATGTAGACTTGTGGCTTAAGTCTCCTCTCAAGCAACTAAAAGTTTCAGTTCCTGAAAATCTGCTTACCCCCCCCTATCCAACCCTCCAACACCCCCAACTCTCCCCCCTCTCTATTTCCCTCTCCCAGCCTCTCGTGTTTTCGTTTGGGATTCGTTTTCGTGTTTTGTTTTGCTTTGTCGTCATTACCCCTCCCTGACCCCTCTAACTAGTAGCATGTCGTAATAGTCTACTTGTATGTGCACGATTCTTCAGAAACAGGTTCTGACCACTCTCTTTCAGTTTACTAATTGTCTGTAAAGATTGTCTTTATCAGTGTTAGCTGTCTATCAAGAATATTTTATTTTATGCGCCTGCATGACAACAGCAGCATTCCTCAGGAGAAGACCAGGTTTGCTTATTTTACACACCAAAAAAAATCACAAATATGACAGTTAAAAAACTACTGGGAAACAAAAAAGATGAGGAACTACATGAGAAATATCTGTTTATGCTCTCCAACAGAAAGCACCGCTGGTTCAAGAACTATTGCTGCTAGGGAAAACAGGTTTTCAGTCTACGAGACTTTGCGTTGGGCCTCTGCCCCTCTTAAAGTATAATCTAGCCCTCATACACCCCCCACTCCCCTGAATTTTTGTGTGAAATATCGAATGGGAAAACAACAATTGTTGGTAAAGATTGCCATTTTCAGTTAGACATTACTGCAGCATTGGAGAAACACTATTGTTATCCACGTGGTATCCATGTCCCACTGTTTTGACCTCTGTATACACAAATCCACCCCAAATTTAAGCATTGCTCTCTGTCTACCTGCAAGGACTTTCAAAGCGATTTGGCGTTAGGAGTATGACATTAGAAATACAACTTGCGAAATAAACACGATTCAGTAATGAAAATATTAAATTGGACTATTCCCATGAAAATACATTACTGAACACCCCTCTACTCTTTTGCCAGTTCAGCTGTCCTTGATATCTCAATCACTGAATAGATAGATAATTAGAGCAGGAATATACCAAGTCACCGATAGAGGGAGGAGGAGGGGGGACAGTACTGTGAGGAGAATGTCATTTGTACATAATGTTCCAGGATCCTTGTGCTAGTCGCCTCTCATTAAGGATTTAAAAGACATTCCTCTTAGAATTTGTTAGTCTTACTCTTAGTGCTTTTCCTACACTGCTCTATGTAGGTTCATGGCTATTCGGCTCACATAGCCACACTGGACCTCAGCATTTATTCAGTGTTTTATCATCGCATCCTTGTGTAACAACTAAAGACATAACACAGTGCAAACGAAGGAACCAAGGGAACTAAGTAGGGTTGAATAGCCTTGACCCCCTTGATAGTTATTTGGTGAAGGTTGTAGTGTGTTGCCTTGCAGAAATAGACCAGGTGATAGCCTGTATCTGGTCCATTCACTCTCATGAAAACCATCAGGTACTGTGTTTCTTCGGGTGAAATGGTGAACGAACAGGGTGGGGGATTTCCCACAGAATCCCATACATTTTGCTTTTGTTATTCTTTCTTGAATCTAAACCTAATTAACTCAGCTAACTACTCATAAGTTATTTTTTTATTAGCACTGTTGATTATTTTATACTATGCGGTCATTCCATAATGGATTTTGATATGAAATAATGGAAGAAATGCGAAAGGAGTGAAGTTTTATCCAGCTATGTTTTAACATTATTTTGCACATTTACATATAACTATAGCAAGACTATAGAGCAGACCAGACATATTCAAGCCAAGATTGATTGAATCTTAGCGCCGGCAGTAAATACGAGGTCTTCTAACGTAAGTATTGATAAGAAAGTGACGGTTGATGGGTTACCACCCAGCTAACACAGAACGTATCACAACCTAAAAAAACAAAAGTTCCCGTAATATTCTGGGAACCAAAAATGTGTTAGCTGGGCAGTGTGCATGATGATGTGTTGAGTATCTCTGAGACTGCTAATGTTTACTAACTATAGACCACTGTCTGGGCTCAAAGGGATAGAATATGCTCTGATGCTTTTTTCTGATATTATTTCTGGAAATATTTGTTCTGCTCGTCACGATAGGTCAACTGCGGCCACACGTTTTAGGTCACTCCAAATTATTATGAAGTGACATTAAAATGGGGGCTCTGTCTCTACATTTGGTTGCTTTGTACTGTACGTATGTAAAGAATGGAATATTCAGAGGGCTACGAGATGGCTCTGGCCAACCAACCAGTAGTTACATTTGCCCTCGGCACGCTGAAAAGATGAGTTGAAGTTTGAGTGTGTAGAGACAGTGACAATTGTGGACAACCCTCTGTGTTTGGGGCTTCATAAAGTTATTGCTAAAATTAGGACGACATCATTTTTCAGTTTGGAAATTCATCGACAACATTTTCTCAGAACATATGAAAATCGCTGAAAGACATTCTGCCCTCAGGTCAACCAACCTATAGCAGGGCAGATAGAAAAACCTTTGGCTCGTTGTTGGATTGTTACTTTAAGAGCTGCAGAAATGGTTCTCCATGTCAGGGTATCCGTACTGAAAAATGATCAGTTGTAGGAGGACAAGCTTTCCTCAACCTCCAAGATTACAGAGCAGCCTCTATGCACTGATCAAAAGCAAAGTTTACCTCCCATTAACTTCACTGTATTGAATAATGACATGTATGAGCTAATATTAACATATTGATATGATTACCTGTCAAAGCAAAGATTTCCACTTGGCAACTAATCTATATGATAGATATTATTATGGATTGTTTCATCTGTATTTATCGTTTTGCAATGTATATATTAGTTTGCAGCTCTTTGCACAGAATAATAAAAGGTATAACTAACTGATCAAATAAAGTCTGCTCAATTTCAGTTGTTTCACTACAAATGAACCAAATGATGGCGTGCAGCATTTGCAAGCGGAGGCAGTTTGAAGAGAAAGTTGAATGTACTATCAGGATGTTGCTGTGTATTATTTCCATTATCAAAAAGGAACTAAAATGGTAACCCATTTGAGCCCAGTTGTAGGGAGATGGGTCACTTTAGTGCTTCCTTTTAGAAAGTAGTCTGAAATAAGTTTGCTTTTGAACTTAAACCATAGAAGTGATAGCTAGCCATCTAGAATGTTGCAGTTGCGCTTTTTGTTATTTCTTGTTTGTTTTTCTAATATCAGGGAGTATATTAAGAAGTAGCTATTGTTGTTAGGCATCCAAAATTACAGTATACCATTGTTTCTCAAGATGTCTTCACCTCAACGCTTTCCCATGCTGCCTTTAAAACAAAACTAGCCATGATATTTTGCATCTTCCCCACTGACCCCAGTCAGAAGACTTATTTGTTTTTAACTGACATTCCTTCTGATTTGTTCACAAAAATGACAAACCACGACATTATCACTGTACATTATTTGTCAGATTGGCTTCATTTTCATACTTATTTTGTAAATATCTGTGTTGTATGGGGCTTGAATTAAAATGTAAATATGTTTCCTGTATTTGTAATAATCATAATCCATTCGCTGTATAGCCTAGATGTGTCATGCAGATGTTCTAATTCTGTGTATGGTAATCTTGCACCATTGAGCTGTTTAGTGAATGAGGTAACAATAAAAGTACAACAACCCGTGCATAAGCAGAATAAATGAAACCTGTTTGTCTCATCCTTTATCATGCTACTGACTGGGGTAATTTTGACCCCAGAGGCCTTTTTTTAATCATATTTCAAAGGTTGTTTATTCAACATGTTTTTCATGACTTTGTTAATCAACTTGATTAATCTCACTCATTATTTAGTGTTTCTGTATCAATATGGACTTAATCAAATACAAATCCTTTGGGGTAATTTTAACCCCAGCCAAAACAGTATCCTGTCTATATTAATTTGATAAATATGACCTTTTATTTGAATCTGGGTTTCTCTGGTGACCTAATACCATGTTATCCATACCATCAGAGGGTGAAGGGGATCTGTAGGCCTCTTTTGACCAGATACACGGATCATCTGCAGAGATACAGCCCCTTATTTACAGTACCAGCCAATGATTATAACTGTCCTATACCAGGTATGACTGAACAAAATCAAAATTACCTCAGATTAATAGTTAGTTATATAGCACTATTTGGACTGAAATTATAATGGAATAATTATGGTTAAGGTTCCAGTCGCAGCACTTGCTATCAAAACATCTATGTGGTATGATAACTTGGTACAACTGCAATACAGAAACCTGATACACAAGTTGTATTTACACAGGCAGCCCAATTCTGATATTTTTCCCACTAACATCTCAACTTTTCACATCAGATAAGCTTTTTCAGAACTGAAAAAGCTCTTTTTCAAAGCTTTTTCAGAGGTTAAAAGACCAATTACTGACAAAAAGATCAGACTTGGGCTGCCTGTATAAATCAGAAACAGTTTGTCACCTTCTGTCATGAAGAGCACATGTTCAATTTCATGAACATGTTTCCCCATCTTAAGATGTTAAATAAAAAAATAACTATATTAAGTGCCAAAAAAAGTAACATGCTTGACCGTAACAGGGTTGAAGATTTCATCTTAAATCAGCCATAAATCCCCTCTTAACAGGGGAATGGAAGCTTCTTGTGTGCAACAGGAAGTAGCAGTTGAATGCAGCTTCATAAAATAAAATGACATTGCTCAAACATTTCTAGCCTGTCTATCTATGGGTAACAGGGTTGAAGTGTTATGCTTGAACCACTCAGTTTCCCACCAGAAAAAGGCCAAAAAGAGTAAAACCACCTCACCTGCTTTTACACTATGATTTGACTTAGATGTTCAATGTTTCTTAGGAAATATATTTTTTTTAAAGGAATCGATTCACCATATTAAAACGATAGTTCAGTTCACTTAACAGGGTTGACCTTAAAATGAGGGAAAGACTTAAATGAATCACTAATCACATGAAATGACTACAAATCAAAAGAAATGACTTTGTCAGAGCAACAAAATAATTATGGTGAAACTTGGAGAAATTGTTGGATTAAATGGTTTGAAATCTTCCAAGAAGTGACACAGGGTTGGAGGTACATGTCAAAATGCTGAATATTGGCACTTTAGCAAGCTTTTATTCTCAAAAATAATGTATATTTATTGAATTCTCCATGTGGTCTATATTAAAGGGCAATTCATTTAATATAACAGGCTTTTAAAATTCAGTATTGGTACACAATTTCTACTTAAAATATTAAAAAGAACTATAATAAACAAAAAAAGAAATGCAATGTGTAACGCATTGGTCCCATGTTTCATGATCTGAAATAAAAGATCCCAGAAATGTTACATACGGACAAAAAGCTTTATTTTTATTTTTTATTTTTTTTTAACAAATTTGTTTACATCCCTGTTAGCGAGCATTTCTCCTTTGCCAAGATAATCCATCATGATCATTATACAGGTGTACCTTGTGCTGGGGAGAATAAAAGGCCACACTAAAATGTGCCGTTTTGTCACACAACATAATGCCACAGATGTCTCAAGTTTTGAGGGAGCATGCAATTAGCATGCTGACTGCAGGAATGTCCACCAGAGCTGTTGCCAGAGAATTGAAAGTTAATTGCTCTACCACACGCCTCCTCCAACATTGTTTTAGAGAACCGGCCTCACAACTGCAGACCATGTGTATGGCGTTGTGTGGGCGAGCGGTTTGCTGATGTTGTGTTGTGAACAGAGTGCCCCATGGTGGCGGTGTGGTTATGGTATGGGCAGGCGTAAGCTACAGACAACGAACACAATTGCATTTTATCAATGGCAATTTGAATGTACAGAAATACCATAACAAGAGTCTGAGGCCCATTGTGAGGCCCATTTTTTTAAGGTGTCTGTGACCAACAGATACATAGAGTTGAAGTCAGAACTTTACATATACCTAAACTCTGCAAAGAAATAAACGTCCTCTCACTGTCAACTGCGTTTATTTTTAGCAAATTTAACATGTGTAAATATTTGTATGAACAAAATAAGAATGAGCAGTATGGCTGGTGGCATTGTAATGCTGGATGGTCATGTCAGGATGAGCCTGCAGGAAGGGTACCACATGAGGGAGGAGGATGTCTTCCCTGTAACGCACAGCGTTGAGATTGCCTGCAATGACAACAACCTCAGTCCCATGATGCTGTGACACACCGCTTCAGACCACCTCCAAATCGATCCCGCTCCAGAGTACAGGCCTTGGTGTAACGCTCATTCCTTCGACAATAAACACGAATCCGACCATCACCCCTGGTGAGACAAACCGCGACTTGTCAGTGAAGAGCACTTTTGTCAGTCCTGTCTGGTCCAGCGACGGTGGGTTTGTGCCCATAGGTGACGTTGTTGCCGGTGATGTCCGGTGAGGACCTGCCTTACAACAGGCCTACAAGCCCTCAGTCCAGCGTAATGCGGACAGTCTGAGCACTGATGGAGGGATTGTGCGTTCCTGGTGTAACTCGGGCAGTTGTTGTTACCATCCTGTACCTGTCCCGCAGGTGTGATGTTCGGATGTACCGATCCTGTGCAGGTGTTGTTACACATGGTCTGCCACTGCGAGGACGATCAGCTGTACGTCCTGTCTCCCTGTAGCGCTGTCTTAGGCGTCTCACAGTACGAACATTGCAATTTATTGCCCTGGCCACATCTGCAGTCCTCATGCCTCCTTGCAGCATGCCTAAGGCACGTTCACGCAGATGAGCAGGGACCCTGGGCATCTTTCTTTTGGTGTTTTTCGGAGTCAGTAGAAAGGCCTCTTTAGTGTCCTAAGTTTTCATAACTGTGAACTTAATTGCCTCCCGTCTGTAAGCTGTTAGTGTCTTAACGATCGTTCCACAGGTGCATGTTCATTAATTGTTTATGGTTCATTGAACAAGCATGGGAAACAGTGTTTAAACCCTTTACAATGAAGATCTGTCGAGTTATTTGGATTTTTCCGAATTATCTTTGAAAGACAGGGTCTTGAAAAAGGGAAGTTTATTTTTTTGCTGAGTTTACATTTAAACTCAGTTTTTCACAATTCCTGACATTTAATCCTAGTAAAAATTCCCTGTCTTAGGTCAGTTAGGGTCACCACTTTATTTTAAGAATGTGAAATGTCAGAATAATAGTAGAGAGAATGATTTATTTCAGCTTTTATTTCTTTCATCACATTCCCAGTGGGTCAGAAGTTTACATACACTCAATTAGTATTTGGTAGCATTGCCTTTAAATTGTTTAACTTGGGTCAAACATTTTGGGTAGCCTTCCACAAGCTTCCCACAATAAGTTGGGTGAATTTTAGCCCATTCCTCCTGACAGAGCTGGTGTAACTGAGTCAGGTTTGTATGCCTCCTTGCTCGCACACGCTTTTTCAGTTCTGTCCACAAATATTCTATAGGATTGAGGTCAGGACTTTGTGATGGCCACTCCAATACCTTGACTTTGTTGTCCTTAAGCTATTTTGCCACAACTTTGGAAGTATGCTTGGATTCATTGTCCATTTGGAAGACCCATTTGCGATCAAGCTTTAACTTCCTAACTGATGTCTTGAGATGTTGCTTCAATATATCCACATAATTGTCCTTCCTCATGATGCCATCTATTTTGTGAAGTGCACCAGTCCCTCCTGCAGCAAAGCACCCCCACAACATGATGCTGCCACCCCTGTGCTTCACGGTTGGGATGGTGTTCTGCGGCTTGCAAGCCTCCCCCTTTTTCCTCCATACATAATGGCCAAACAGTTCTATTTTTGTTTCATCAGACCAGAAGACATTTCTCCAAAAGGTACGATCTTTGTCCCCATGTGCAGTTGCAAACCATAGTCAGGCTTTTTTTACTGGTGGTTTTGGAGCAGTGGCTTCTTCCTTGCTGAGCGGCCTTTCAGGTTATGTTGATATAGGACTTGTTTTACTGTGGATATAGATACTTTTGTACCTGTTTCCTCCAGCATCTTCACACAGTCCTTTGTGTTGTTCTGTGATTGATTTGCACTTTTCACACCAAAGTACGTTCATCTCTAGGAGACAGAACGCGTCTCCTTCCTGAGCGGTATGACGGCTGCGTGGTCCAATGGTGTTCATACTTGAGTACTATTGTTTGTACAGATGAATGTGGTACCTTCAGGTGTTTGGAAATTGCTCCCAAGGATGAACCAGACTTTTGGAGGTCTACAATTTTCTTTCTGAGGTCTTGGCTGATTACTTTTGATTTTCCCATGATGTCAAACAAAGAGGCACTGAGTTTGAAGGTAGGCATTGAAATACATCCACAGGTACACCTCCAATTGACTCAAATGATGTCAATTAGCCTATCGGAAGCTTCTAAAGCCATGACATCATATTCTGTAATTTTCCAAGCTATTTAAAGGCAACTTAGTCACAGTCAACTTAGTGTATGTAAACTTCTGACCCACTGGAATTGTGATACAGTGAATTACAAGTGAAATAATCTGTTTGTAAGAATTTTTTGGAAACTTACTTCTGTCATGCACACAGTAGATGTCCTTACCAACTTGCCAAACTATAGTTTGTTAACAAGAAATTTGTGGAGTGGTTGAAAAACAAGTTTTTATGACTCCAACCTAAGTGTATGTAAACTTCCGACTTCAACTGTATCTGCATTCCCAGTCATGTGAAATCCATAGATTAGGGCCTAATGAATTTATTCCTATTGACTGATTTCCTCATATGACCTGTAACTCAGTCAAATCTTTTAAATTGTTCCATGTTGCGTTTATATTTTTGTTCAGTCTATTTTCGTGGAATGAACCAGCCCCTACCAACTCCCATTGTTTTGCTGTTATTCTAATTCTGGCTATGGGGGTTAGTCAATAAAGAAATCTAAGCCATATTGTAGGTCATTGTCTCTCAGGATGAAAATATGACAAACATTTTGTTGATAAAATTAAGTATATTTAAAATGTTATATGGTGTCCTGAAAATAGATTTATATATTGCTTTGAGTCTTGCTATATCCAGTAGTTTCTTCTTGGTAATCCATGTATGTAAAATATGTTGGTAGTCTGAGGGTTCTTTTAAAAAACGTTACACATTTTCTAACACAAAATGGTATTCAGAAAAATTATGACGAGACTATATAGTTGGATCACATACATTCTTATTTAATCGTTCTGAAGTTCTACATTTATATTACATTTCAGTCATTAAGAAGACACATTCAGAGCATATGGTAATAAAAAAAATAAGGTTATATAATATATATATAATCTTATATAATCTTATGATGATCATGGAAGAGGAAAGTATTGTCCCCTCTTTGATTTGTTCAAATCAGTGAAACGATCTCAAATGAAGGTACAGTTGGGGACATTTCTTTCATGAATAAAGATTTTTTTGCCACCTATTTCCTGTTAACGTTTCCTCATATTCCTCAAGTTTCCCAGCTCTCCTGCTCTTTGTTAGGAAGAATGAGTTTCATATTCAATTTCTGACACCACATAGGCTACATCATGTGGTGGTAGTTCTGCATGATAAACTACAATAATAGTTGTGTACAGGTCCAGTAGTATCATTTTGACATGTCATGCTGAAAATATTGTCCTCAAAGGAGAGAAGTGAAGATTGGGTCAGGCAACAAATATAACTTTAATAGTAATGTATAACATTAATTGGAATTAAACTCAAAGTGCGTTTGGAAAAAGGTTGTTAGATTGTTTTTATATTTTTATTGGGGGTCAAACATTGTGGGGCCAAATGATTAGATTTCAATTTTGTCCAGCCGTGTTGAAATTTGTGGGAGTGTAACAAAGTTATAAGAGTGACAGGGGGTTTAAACCAATGAAATATCTGATATCTCTGCTCAGTTTTTCTCCACGAATGAGAACTCGAGAACGATATGGTTTGAGCTCTTTGACGTCATCTCACATAGGCGATCCTTTGGTTTGGGTGAATTTGAGGTTTCCTCTTCAAATTGAGAACGAGGAAGTACCGTGGAAATCTCAAGAAAGTCCATTGGCTGTGTGTGTGTTACTTGAAGACGGATTATTTTCCTTACCAGAAACATGGCAGAGTGAGTATTGCACAGCAATGCATTATCGTCTCTGAGAACTGAATTATTATTATTTCAAACAGCTGGCGATGGATAAACCATCTATTTTTGCTAGCTCACTCCACTTGTTATTTCATTCACTTTAGCTAGCAAGCTAGTTAGCTAACGGTAGCTATCCAATACCACACAGCAGTGTAATATGGCTAGCAAACGTTGCATGCCTGGCATTAAAAGGGCAGTCTGACTTAATCTACTAACTAGCCTAGTTAGCCACAGAAACCTCTCTGTTTTACTCTTTGATTTAACGTTAGCAAACGTTGTTAGCTAAGTGATTTGACAATGCACGCGACACAACGACAGGTCTAGTAAAATAACATTAAAATGTATCCTCAACCTTGAATAGTAAATGACATGGTAATCTTGTATAGTTAAGGGAATCCTGGCTATTTAGTTAACTCTTTCCTACATGATCATGTCAATCAACTTTGAAATTGTCTAGTCAATTTATATAGATATGGCTTTAAAATATGCTACATAACGTTGTAGAATTGATTCAGAGTAGGCACTAACGTTACAATATTGGACAGGCTTGTTTTTCTTGCTTGAGAGGCACCCTCTTGTTTGTTCAGTCTCAATCCAGATGCCCTAACTAACAGATACCAGGACTCTTGACTAATATGATTTTCTTTCCACAGAGCAGATATTGCGTTGATTGGTTTGGCTGTCATGGGCCAAAACATCATCCTGAATATGAATGATCATGGCTTTGTGGTAAGTCTCATTGCAGTTTATACAGTTACATACCCCCTAAATAGTCTGCAACATAAGTGGTAGGCCTAAACTTTTTACAGTACATTGTCTTTCCCTTGCCTAAACTGTCTTACATCTATCGTAGGGTTGCAAAATTCTGAAAACTTTACCAAACTTCCCAGATTTCCCCAGGATTTCTGAAAAACCTGGGAATTTTATTAAAGTCACCAGAATTTTGCAACCCTAATCTAACCTGTTCTTTCCATAGGTCTGTGCATATAACCGCACTGTCTCCAAAGTGCATGATTTTCTGGCCAATGAGGCTAAAGGCACCAAGATAATAGGAGCTGAGTCCTTGGAGGACATGGTGGCCAAGCTGAAGAAGCCCAGGAGGATTGTGATGCTGGTCAAAGCCGGCCAGGCGGTGGATGACTTCATCGACAAGCTGGTCAGTGGCACAAACAGAAAAACAGGATAGAAATTATGAGTCATGCTGTAGCTGTCAAATGTATCAAGGCTTTTTCAGTTTACCAAATCAGGTAATGGCTGGCTTGGATGCATTTGGGGTATTGAAATACCACAAAGAAAACATTTAGAACTAGTGAAATTTAGCCCCACGGTTTAAAATCTCCGGTAGCTTTCCCAAAACTTTCCCAAAATTAGGAGGGGGAAAAAGCAGGAAATCTGTAATCCTTCAAACAAGATTTCTGGAAAAATTCAGAAATGTACAAATTTGCAACCATGCAGTCCCTAATGTGGCTCATTTGGTTGTGCATGGCACTTGCATTATAGTAGATTGCCCCCTTCTAACAGCCCATTTTCCTTCACAGGTCCCTCTTCTTGAGGCTGGGGACATTATCATTGATGGCGGCAATTCAGAATACAGAGACACAACAGTAAGTTTATCAGAAACACCCATTTCAAAGCTATGGTAGTGTCAGTGTCAAGAGTGTGGTCTCATGGTAGTGTCAGTGTCAAGAGTGTGGTCTCATGGTAGTGTCGACTGTGTGTGTGTGTGTCTAGCGGCGCTGTAAGAGTCTGAAGGAGAAGAACCTGTTGTTTGTCGGCAGTGGAGTCAGCGGAGGAGAAGAGGGGGCTCGCTACGGACCCTCACTGATGCCAGGGGGACACAAAGAGGCCTGGTGAGTTTTTGGGACTCTACCCTTCCCTCTGCTATGGAGGGGTTGGGATTGATGGTTGATTATGACTGTGTCCCAAATAGCACCAGAGTACACAGACTATAATGAGGAGGAGTAGTGATCGTCTGTGAGAAAATTGTCTTAATCATACTGTATTTTTAAGCTTTCCCATATTGTTCAGTGTGTCCACAATCAATTATTTAATTATCATTATGAACTGTTAAAATGTGATATTTTTTTTACTCCTACAGGCCACACATTAAAGAGATTTTCCAAAGCATCGCTGCCAAGGTGGGAACAGGAGAGCCGTGCTGTGACTGGGTGAGTGGAATTTATTTTTGATGTCCACGGGATTTGGCACAAAATTGCACAACTTTCCCTCTTCCCTGGCTCTACATACCATTTGAAATGTGCTGTTTTGACAGGTTGGTGACGAGGGTGCAGGCCACTTTGTGAAGATGGTCCATAATGGTATTGAGTATGGGGACATGCAACTGATCTGCGAGGCGTACCACCTCATGAAGGATGTCCTGGGTATGGACCACGACGAGATGGCACAGGTGAGCCATTCAAAATGAATCAAAGTTTATTTAAATGATGAACCATTCCAGACACCCCTGATGACTTTCCGCTTTTCACTCCACCGCCAGTCATGTAATAGATATGTCTTTTAGAAAAGAGACTGAATGTCTCCGTAACCTGAATAGCATAAACCTCGCCATGAAATAGTCTCCATAGTAGCTAACTACAACAGCTGTTGATACTGTGATGTCATGACGTATCTTAGTTGATTATTGTATTTGTCAGGTTCACTTCTGCTCTTGGGTCTCCCTTAGGCTTTCGAAGATTGGAACAAGACGGAGTTGGACTCCTTCCTTATCGAGATCACAGCTGGCATCCTCAAGTTCAGAGACACCGACGGCACTCACCTGCTGCCTAAGATCCGGGACGCAGCCGGGCAGAAAGGCACAGGGAAGTGGACGGCTATTTCGGCTCTCGAGTACGGCACACCAGTCACCCTGATCGGTAAGAGACGAACGGACAGTAGTCATGAAGTCTCCATTTGGAAATTAATCGTCCGCAGTGACGTTTCTCTCCGAGGCTAAAAGTTTAGATTGCCACCAATTTTGACTGACATTTTGAGTCTAATCAAACTTGTTTTGTGTAGTCTACACCACCAAAGTGGTTATTTTCTAATTTGGACACGGTTTATTTTCAGTTGTACCACTCTTTATTAACAGCCTGGCCAAGAGACTTGTATCCCAGCCATGTTGGCGTAGTCATGATACAGGGTTGTGTTCATTAGTGCACACCGGGCAATGGAAAACGAAAACAAGCATTTCTTATTCAATAAGTTCAGATGGTATCTCCCCGTTTCACTCTGTTTCAGAACATTGGCTTCCATTTTGTGCATACTGAAGAATTTTTATTTATTGAACCTTTATTTAACTAGGCAAGTCAGTTAAGAACAAATTCTTATTTACAATGATGGCAAACCTGGACGACGCTGGCCCAATTGTGCGCCGCCCTATGGGACTCCCAATCACAGCCGGATGTGATACTGCCTGGATTCTAACCAGGGACTGTAGTGACGCCTCTTGCAGTGATACCCAGCCTGCAAACTACTTAGTACTCTAGTAGTGGTTTAAGAGCTGCTAATGTTTAGCCACATTAACTGACCCCGGCAGTAGTGGCTGAGTCTTGTTCAGCTGAACGTGATCAATGAAGTGTCTGCTGCCTCCCTAAGAAGATTGGAGGCTTTTCTAGTCACACCACCTCATCTCAAGTGACATAAGGGTGATTTTCTATACTCTCTGAGTCTGCTGCTGCTGCGATGGGCAGCGTCTCCTAAAGGTAGCATCAGGTGGTGTGGTTATTCCAGGACAAAGCTGCCTCCAGCTAAAGACTAAAATAGTGGAGACACATCTCCTAAGTGATATGATCAAACTGGTTTACACTTGAGTTGACAACCAGGTCATAGGCCTGTTATTCAGTCTTACTCACGATCTGAAAATGGAACCACAAGATTTGCTATAGGAAGGGCTACTTTTTTCTGCAACAGAAAAGGAAGACTTTATACAATTTTTGCTGGGTGTTATTGGTATTTAATGTTGTCCCTGTATCATCAGTACTGGGAGGTCCTGTGTGAATGATAGCGGAGAGAACAAAAGGGCTCATTGTGAAAGCGGAGAACTGGTGTGGGTGGCCAGGGAGAGAGTGGACACGCCGTACAGGCAGGCTTGGGGGGTGGATTTCAGCTCTCAATAGGGTTGCGTTCAATGTGGAGTTGGGTGCTTCGTTTAGCCGTACTCATTGTGACATCTTTTTCTCTTCTCTTCCCCCTCTCGCCATTGCATTGCATCACTGTGGCAATATTTAGCAAGTCATGCTTACCCAATGTATTTTTTCATCATGTGGTGGGAAGTTGTTCCTTTTTTTTTATGTGGCAAGCCCTGCTTTTACAATAGAATGCTGGTTACTAACGCTGAGTCATAGGGTACCTTTGTGTTGTGGGCGGCATTGTGTTAACTTTGTCGGCTAGGAACTGTGCCAGCTGTAGGCTTGTCATTATGTTTGGTATTAGTATTAAACTTGATGATTAAGGTATAAACGGGATGCCTATTTGATCAAAGATATAGAAGGGCAGAATTTTGGGGGGAAATATTGGAGTTGTCTGTCAGTGTCTAGCTTATAGAGTGTAGAATACAATCCCTTAATGTCTAATTCATGAAGGAAGGAGAAACCCGCACTCACCTTTTCCTTCAAGTATATGCCTTTTGAACCCGCTACCCGAGGACCTTTTGTCACGACAAACATTTGAGCTGAGCATGCCAATTTCAGCTAGGCTATCAATTATCTTTGACAGATCACAGCTGTTTACTGGGTCATTCCTTACGGAACTAGAACAACAAAAATACCAGGATTTGGGAGATTTTCATGAAATGTAATCCATAGTAGGGTCCTTTACATTTCATGAAAATCCCCCAAATCTTGTTATTTTCTTTGTTGTAGTTTTGTGAGGAATCGCCATACGAAGACTCGTAGGGTGATTGCATTTAATAGAAATGAAAAGGGAGAACATGTTTTGAGGTAGACCTTGACCTTCTACTTGATCTTGTCCAATTTCCTATTGAAAGCATTTTCCCCATTTTGTGCCCAATGACCGCGACCCGGTTTGTGACCAAATAATGTGTTGCTCTGTATCGCTCGCTCGCTCTGCCTCTCACTCGCTCTCATGCCTCTTTCTCTCATTCCTCTCATGCTCTGCCTCATCCCTCTCTCTCTCTCATCCTCCTCCCTCTCACAGGCGAGGCTGTCTTTGCCAGATGTCTGTCGGCCCTGAAGGACGAGAGAGTGGAGGCCAGCAGGAGCCTGGCCGGGCCCCAGGGAGCCAAGTTCAACGGGGACAAGGCCTCGTTCCTTGAGGACATCAGAAAGGTAGCCAGGCTACAGATGTCTGGGTTTCTGGGGCAATGCTGTAAAAACAAGAGTTCATCCACATATCACTATTAAAGCGCTTGTCATGTTTTCTCACCAATAGCTGAGGAAAATCACGTTTTATTTGTAATCAGCCAAACAGAGCATTTTGAACATGTTGACTCATGCTCCCGAGTGGTGCAGCGGTTTAAGAGCTCAGGGCAAGAGGCATCACTACAGTCCCTGGTTTGAATCCAGGCTGTATTCCATCCGGCCGTGATTGGGAGTTCCATAGGGCGGCGCACAATTGGCCCAGCGTTGGCCGGGGTAGGCAAAACAAAAAATGCTATAGCTAATTGGTGGACTCCAGCTTCCTCAGTTATAGACTGTTCCCAAATAATTTATTTCATATTGTTTTCTGAAAACTTGAGTCAAATCTCTCGAAAAAAGAACAACCGGGACGGGTAGCGGTTGAATGATAGTACTTCAAAAAAGTGGCAATATCTTTTCCATCAAGCGGTAGTAAAAAAAATAAAGTGGAGGGGGAAAAATCCCATAAAGTGGCAATATTTTGAGAATATTTTTTTATTTTGGGAATGAAGTTGCAGTTATATTTCAAGATGAATGTAGGGATTTGGTTAAGTGCATGTCTCCCTGGCTTCCTGTTGCTGTACACTCCACTGTTGAAATGCCTGAGTTAGATCACCTGGGGAAACTAGACTTTAGAATTGGCTTAAATTAGAAGGAAATCTTTACTCTCTTAGCACATAATAACCATTTTATTATAAGTATTAGAACCTGGAAAAGGTTGTGCCAAAGATGATTTTCAGGAGGAGGAACCGTGGTTACAAACAGACAGGCATATTGTGTGTGGGTGGTTAAAAAGTAGGGGCAAAACAAACAAATGGCCATCAATCTAATGATCTAATACAGGCGTCGCTGAACACTCACGCTTATCAATCTAATGATCTAATACAGGCGTCGCTGAACACTCACGCTTATCAATCTAATGATCTAATACAGGCGTCGCTGAACACTCACGCTTATCAATCTAATGATCTAATACAGGCGTCGCTGAACACTCACGCTTATCAATCTAATGATCTAATACAGGCGTCGCTGAACACTCACGCTTATCAATCTAATGATCTAATACAGGCGTCGCTGAACACTCACGCTTATCAATCTAATGATCTAATACAGGCGTCGCTGAACACTCACGCTTATCAATCTAATGATCTAATACAGGCGTCGCTGAACACTCACGCTTATCAATCTAATGATCTAATACAGGCGTCGCTGAACACTCACGCTTATCAATCTAATGATCTAATACAGGCGTCGCTGAACACTCACGCTTATCAATCTAATGATCTAATACAGGCGTCGCTGAACACTCACGCTTATCAATCTAATGATCTAATACAGGCGTCGCTGAACACTCACGCTTATCAATCTAATGATCTAATACAGGCGTCGCTGAACACTCACGCTTATCAATCTAATGATCTAATACAGGCGTCGCTGAACACTCACGCTTATCAATCTAATGATCTAATAACTCGCACACACCAAGTTTTCCCCAGACCATTTCAGACTATAGACAAACACTCTTCTAATGTCCATGGTGAGTTATGAGCACACAAAAAAACTCTTGCTACTGAATGAGAAGAGACCTGGGGTTGAGTCCCTGTCTGCTCTCCGAATTCGCTACAACATTCTGCTGCATAGCCTAGGCCAACACCTTGCAGTAAATCTGTGCATAATGGCAACTATTAACGACCGTATCAATGGAGCTTTACTTATAGTAGTATTTCCCCCTTATGGAAACTATCAATCTAAGGATTATAGGCTCGTAGGCTTCTTGAGTACACCCAATTCCAAAGTCTAGTTTCAGCAGGTCATCTAACTGCAGGCATTTCAACAGTGGCGTCCACAGCAACAGGGAGACATGCAAATCCCCTACTTTAATCTTGAAATATAACTGACTTTATTCTCAATTTTGACTTTTCTCTAAATATTGCCACTTTGTTAAGTGCTATTGTGCAAAAATATATATATATATATATATATGATCAAGTACCACCACAATTATTTTTTTAATATTTTTTTAACTCTTCTATAAATGAATCATGGATATGGGAACAGAATTTCTCTGCTAATTATCAGTTACTTTAAGCAAATGGGTTTTGTCTTGTGTCCTGTTCAGGCCCTCTATGCCTCCAAGATCATCTCGTATGCCCAGGGCTTCATGCTGCTCAGACAGGCGGCCAAAGAGTTTGGTTGGTCCCTAAACTATGGCGCCATTGCCCTGATGTGGAGAGGAGGCTGCATCATCCGAAGGTAAGACCTCACATACCATCATCATTAAAAGGCTGTCAGAGCTCCATTTTACGAACGTGTGGCCACAGTGTGAAGCCATTTGTTTTATTCTTGCTGCCACAGAGTGTTGTAAGGCAGGGTTGACGAAGCCATAAGAAATGTGAGATAAGATTTCCTGGAAAATCGGAGTGGGACAAGAATGAGGAAATGTCTCTCCTAATCAGGGTTGCCGTCAGTAAAAAAAGAAACGTTTGAAATTAATATCTTCTCATTTTCAGTGTATTGAGAAGTCATTTAATAATGGATGCCCTTTTGTAAATTATTGAATTGGAATGTCAGTTTGCATCCTGAATTGACTCCATTTGATATCACCCTAACTCTGGTGTCAAGTCATATTTGTTGTATTCTTGCTGTCACAGAGTATTGTAATGCAGCCAGCTGGTAAGGAAGAAGAGAAGGCTTCCTGGAGAATCAGAGCCATATAAGAATGAGGAAATGTTGGTCTTAATGCGCAATGTGGGAAAGGTGTTGCATAAACCTTGAGCAAACAGAAACCATTCATCATAACTTCTCTCAGCCCTGTGCCAAACTACATCCGACATTACTTTTCAAAGTGAAATGTGTTTTAACTGAGAATATGGTCTTGGTCAGTAGGGCAGAGCCGTCTAAAGTAGATCGGTCCTTACCTAAGTGTTCTACAGAGCGAGTAACACTCCCGTCTGAAATGGTTTTATCTTTTTTCAGGGATAATAAAACAGTGACCCTGGGTCATATTCATTAGGGCACACTGTAGCAAAATGTTTGGCACCAGGAAATGAAAATAAACGGTCTCGTAGTCCCTCCCTGTTTCAGTCCGTTTTGTTTGGTGAGTAATGATGCGAGTATCTCTCTCACTGTCTCTTTTCTCCAGTGTTTTCCTGGGGAAGATCAAAGAGGCCTTTGACAGGGATGCTGAGCTGCAGAATCTGCTGTTGGATACCTTCTTCAGTAATGCCGTACAGGATTGCCAGGTACAGTTAAGGAGAGTAGGGTTAATCTGCCCTGAAATGCTTATCTTGGGTCATTTTGAACCTTTTTCCCCCCATAATGGTTAAGTTTAGGATTGGGGGAAGGGAAGCTGATCCTCAATCTGCACCTAGGGGAGTAGGAAGTGATGAAAGAAAGCCCACCCCTTTGTGGCCACGTTAGCAACACATGGCTGTTTCCTCTTTGAAAAAGAAGTTACCACCCCACTGCTATATTGATACATACCATTTCCCAGCCCACAAAGGGAGAATATGATGGGGCTGTTAGTTATTGGTGGAAATGTGTTTTTGGAATATAGATGATACGCATGTCATGGGCTTCTTATTCATACTGCAATCTAATCGCAGTGTTGTACATGGTATGGCCCAAGACAGGGCAACATTTACAAAGTTATACTGTATTTGGTCTCTGCGTTAAATAAACCCCTTGTAGCTATCTAATTATGTGATTATAAGTGTTCATGTCATATTGCTTTGCAATGATCTTGTCTAATAAACTTGAAATAACTGTATTCACCCTGATGTTCCCAAATCCCAGAGGGTTAGCGATTTATTCTGTGTGCTTTTGTTCATGCGTGTGCTTGTCTTTGTCATGGCTGTAGGACTCGTGGCGCCGGACGGTCAGCATTGGAGTGCAGCAGGGGATCCCTATGCCTTGTTTCACCACCGCCTTGTCCTTCTACGACGGCTACAGACACGACATGCTCCCGGCTAACCTCCTCCAGGTAACAACACATTGGATGCCACGGTGGAAGCGTCTCCTCTTACCATGCTTAAGGAGCAACTCAGTGACACAACACACCACTCTCTTCAGGGCACAAAGATCCCCCTACAAGAACATATGTCAAAGTGAAGGAGATTAAAACGGTCTTGTCACGTGTGGATGTTAGCTAAGGGTAGTGTTTGTTTAGATGCAGGGGGAGGCTGGTGGACTTTAAGACCCTAAGACGATGATGTTACTACCATATTTAAATGGATACTGCAGCCTTTAGGCCCACCCATACGCCCAGCTAGCAAGGAAACGTTTTACAAAGTTGTGAAAACGTTGCAGAACATTACAAAAATGTTATGTGCCAGCCGGGCTGTTCTGGTGTCCACTTCTGCGAGAGCGTCTTGCGTCGCTTTATTGGCAAAAATATAGAAGGTATAAAACAACATTTTACTGAGGCAACTCTTAACCCTGTGTGTTTGTCACTTTAGGCCCAGAGGGACTACTTTGGAGCGCACACGTATGAACTTCTGTCAAACCCTGGCAAGTACATCCACACCAACTGGACAGGCCACGGTGGCAATGTTTCCTCTTCCTCTTACAACGCTTAAGGAGCAATGCTGTCTCAGACAGACGCAGACGGGCAGAGACGGAAGGCCAGAAGAGATGAGGGGCATTTTCTAGCTCAAGAAGATTTATGTTAGATGTTACTTCTCTAAAACCAAGCATCAATATTTAAAGACCCCTTCCTTCAATCAGACATATTGTATCTTAAGATTCTTAAAAGGGGTTCTGATGTACTATTACAGTTTTATTTATGATGAAGTGTGAAAAGTAATCATTGTATGTAAACACTTCCCCTATGAGGTTGGTAGTGCAGTGCTTAGTACTGTAGGGCCCATTGCTACAGACAGACACAACAGAGGGAAGTCACAAGGGTTTCGCCCCCAAAGCTTACACCACAAGCTGTCGGCTAGTTTCTCCAATCATGTTCGACCCAGAGTTCACACAGGTAACACTGGATTAAGGTTAACCATTGCACTGTACTGTATTAGGCTAAATAAAGATTTAAATCCATTTGTAATTAGCTTTTGTGGTCCTTACACTCCAGCCTCGAGCGGGAAACAGGATTCAGGTTTTGCTCTGTTTATAACCACCCAGGGTTACATTGGGCAGAACGAGACGTCAACTGCGGCAATGGCCCATGGTACAGTAATAAACTTTGATAAAAGGACCCTGTTAAGTCAGTGAGAGCATCTCTCTTTCATGAAATCCATTGAAGCCTTTGCTTACCAAATTATCACAATTCAAACAAATTGAACATTTAGTGATCTTTTGTTTAGTTGTAGGCTGTGCAATTTCCAGTAGGTGGCCCTAAGACACTTGTCCCTGTGGCTCCTGGATATCAATCATGAAAACACCAATTGACCATAGACTCATATAGTCTGAAATGTGGCTTGGAAATTATTTAGTGGTTTATTGAAGTCCATCTTGTCAGTGCAGGTTTGTTCTTACTTTGAGAAGGTGTTGAAGGGTTTTGGATTCTAAGGTTACTGAACTTTTTCAAATGATTGATAATGCATCTCATTTGTGTACAACTTCACAGTATGGAACGCTTGAGCGGAAAAAGCTAAATCACATTTGTGGAGAGAGCGGAGTTGGTGTCTCACCTATTGGCGAAGGCAATATAGTTCACCTGTTGTTCAGATCTCAATTCACTCTGCTCAGATCTTCTCAATGTCTTTGGCTTATGAGTGAGAAACGCTACAGCTCAAGCAGGCACACAGTTTGTTCTTCCTTTAGTATCTATCAGCTGTAGCACTCACCTGTTGAAATCCATAGGGCAATTCAAAGCTCATTTGCCAGTGCCCCAGATGCACCTGTAGCTTTGGTCTTTAAGTACCCCTCATTCAGCTTCTCTCTAGCCATCCACCGTCACTTACTTTGGGCAGTTAGGTTCTTCCAAGAATACCTTCATTGGCCCCCATTTTAGCAATTGGTTCCTGCTTAACACTGGCACTGGCCATATCTGCATGTTTCTTTCAACTATCTAATCCTTTCAGATCAAGGTAGAAGGGTTTGGAGAAGTGCATAGGAAATGTAGCCTGGTCCACCAAAATGTAAGATCAGGATGGTTGAACGAGGCTATAAGAAAGGAGTCCACTGTCGAGTATTGACATTCAGTATGGAAGATGTACTGCCATTGTCAATCCTTCTGATGGTTAAAGGAGTCTTTATGTCTGTAGGCTTGCTGTAAATACATTTTGGTGTTCCTGTTTAGTTAACTTGAATCTCTAACTTCTTACATGACAAACAAAGTGACAGTGTTTTTGCTATGTAGGCCTACAGATGACAATTATCATAAGAAGACAACCTCCTGGCTCTCCCATTATCAAAGTTAGGATCGTCATCACCACTCAACCCATTTAGCATAGCTTTGCTATTTGGATTCAGACTTTGTTAATGATACTCTTCTCCTTTTTTGAATAAATATTTGTCTGGTTTGATCCTTTGTTTATGCCCACGGCCTAATTAATCCATCGGAAAAGGGAACATCTCGACAATTAGGGGCTTGCCGAGGAGAGAATAGTGTTCTAAATTACTGTTAATGAACCGCGGAGGTTGTATTAAAACGTGGGAGGCTGTTATATGGTGGCAGCGCAGGTGGGTGATGGTGCGGAGTCCATCCTTCATACAGTGAGTCCCAGATGGCACCCTATTGAGTACATTACGTTTGACCAGGGCCCAGATCAAAGTAGTGCACTGTAAGGAATAAGGTGCCGTTTGGGATGTAACCTGTTCAATAATGCATTATACAGTTGTGTTGAGGAAGACACGAGAAGAACCCATATTCCCAAAAACGTGAATAAAATTGGGTCCTGCAGCATACTACCTTCTTGTGGTTTTTATATTACACATATCGTTGGGGAATGTATAGGCCTGCAATTCCTTCCAATCTGAGAAAGAGGAATGGGTGAAAGCTATATAGGGTTCATGCAAGGATTAATTCAGATCAACGTTAACCCTTGTTAGCCACATGCATAGCTTTTCATTGCTTTTGTTGGTCAAATTGGTGAGCAGCTGCTCTTGTGGTCATTGTCACGAAACCACAACCGTCCTATCCCACCCACGTTAGAAGTTCAGAATGAAAAAGAGTAGGATATATATAAATAATGACACTCATTTAAAACCAATAAACGAAAACAAATAGGGATTCATAAATGCCTAATCGACATGCCAGTGTTCGAACTTGTAACGCGGCTGCATGGGATTTTTACTGATGCGTCTTGGTGCATCCAATGGCAATGTCCGTGATAGGTAACGCCAGGAGCCACTTGTGGATTTGACAGCTCTAACTCAGTTAATAGGACTATGTGCAATCCATAGCGCTGAAGATCCCGCTACAGCACAATTGAAATGTAATTTCCAATTGAGCCGACATATGCAGCGTTTATCAATGAATGCCGTAGGCCTAGATTCAATCAGATCAGCATTAACCTGCAGTAAACGCCAATTCCATAGCATATCATTGTTTTTCGTTACGGTGATGTCGGAGGTGCAACTGGAGCTATCATATCGTAGAGCAGCTGTTCCACATTGCAGAAGTTTAGCGTTACAGCGAGATTACATTTTTTTTAAAGCGAATGTTCCTGCATTATCGGAGACCACATTCACCGTAAACACTGTATATGTCGGCTCAATTGGAAATGACCTTTACAAAATGAAACATTGGTTTCCTTACCCTCTAAATCAATAGACAAACTATGACATCAATTCATGCTTTGGTTTAGTTTCCTTGGCACTGTTTCCACATGCTTTTATTTTATTTAATCCTTATTTTACCAGGTAAATTGACTGAGAACACATTCTCATTTACAGCAACGACCTGGGGAATAGTTACAGGGAAGAGGAGGATGAGTGAGCCAATTGTAAACTGGGGGTGATAAGGTGAATGTGATGGTATGAGTGCAAGATTGGGAATTTAGCCAGGACACCGGGGTTACTCTTACCGGCCATGATTGGGAGTCCCATAGGGCGGCGCACAATTGGCCCAGCGTCAGTGTAAATACGAATTTGTTCTTAACTGACTTGCCTAGTTAAATAAAGAATGACAATAAGTGCCATGGGATCTTAGGTGAGCTCAGAGAGTAAGGACACCTGTTTAACATCCCATCTGAAAGACAACACCCTACACAGGGCAATGTCCCCAATCACTGCCCTGGGATATATATATTTTTTTTAGACCATAGGAAAGGGTGTACCAAAACCACTTCCAGTAGCATCTGGTCTCCCATCCAGGACCAACCCTGCTTAGCTTCAGAAGCAAGCCAGCAGTGGGATGCAGGGTGGTATGCTGCTGGCTTACCACCCTAATGTTTTAGCATTTGTGGCACAAATCCCATTCAAGTCATGGGGCCAATGATTTGGACATGGTGTGCAAAACATGCAAATATCTGTCCCATGACTCGAATGGGATTTGTGCCACAAATGCTAAAACGTTAGCATGTGGAAACGGTGCCAGGGGAAACTAAACCAAACCATGGATTGCTTTTGTGATACAGATTGAATAGAGCCCTTAGTTTTGAGATCCTTTCCTAACTTTCGTCACACTTTTGTTATTTTGTCCTTACCATTTATTTTTACAATTATGGAACACATGCCAAATTGATACTTAATCAGTACATAATTACTTAGAGGAGATGTTACAAATTGTGGGGGAGGGAGGCTTTTAAAGGAAATTACATCCACTTAATTGTGATGTCTAATTCAGAGAACATACTGTATTGACATGTTTTTTAAAAAATCTACTTCAGTGTATTAATAGGAAATGGGCTCATTTTGCTAATTACTCATGTCTATTGCGTCAAACACCTGTGTGTGTGTGTGTGTGTGTGTGTGTGTGTGTGTGTGTGTGTGTGTGTGTGTGTGTGTGTGTGTGTGTGTGTGTGTGTGTGTGTGTGTGTGTGTGTGTGTGTGTGTGTGTGTGTGTGTGTGTGTGTGGTCTATAAAAATAAGGCTTGTGCCACGAGACCTGCAGCAGCTTCAAAAAGTGATGATCATGAGGGTGCTGGTGAGTTTAGTACCCTTCGTCCTCATGGTGTGGAGTGGACAAGAGACAACGGCACTTCCCATAGAGGATAACCTAGGATTGCTGCGCAATCAGGTGAGTTGATAATATTCACTCCCTATTAAACTCAATAGCGTGTTTAAAGGTTTGGTATGAAAATGTTAGTTTCTACATATGTCAATTTAGACCTTTGGGGACAGCTCATAGTTTTGTGGTAAAGTTCTAAAGTTGAGCTTTGACACCACACTTGATGCTGCATGTTTGTTGTGTTGTAATATCAGGCATGAGCCATGAATTGCAACCACAAATGCCGATATTCAGATTAACTCCAGATAGTGGTTTTCTGGATACACGCTTAAAGTCGGTTTGATTCGCAGGTCAACGTGTCCTGGCTGGCAGTAGTTGACACGTGATTTAGGCCTCTATTCAATCTGTAACGCTGAAACATTAGATTCCACGCTAGAAATATAAAGGTAATTTCAGATTGAGACAACATATTCCGCGTTTACGGTGAATACAGTCTCCGCTAAAGTGGAAACATTGCCGTTAAATTCTAATCACGCTGTAAAGCTAAAGTCCCGCGATGTGGATTGAATGGAGCCCTTAGAAACCGTTCTGACAGCAAACCTGGCTGAGAGGAAGTTATCCATTGGATGCAACCTAACAAGGACTTAATCAAGTGTCAACTCCCTCCATCCAGGATCATGTTGTGCAAATCATATTCACCTATATAATTGATTTAATAATACATGCCAAAAATGTATGTTTGGTCCAGGAGTTGACTGTGGAGCAGAGGGACCTGTTGAAGATGTTGTCGGGGCTGAATGAGCTGACGCCAGAGTATATGTATCCTGATCAACAGCTCCACAGAGAGCTGCAGGACAGAGCTCTCAGAGCTCAAGTTCCTGCCAGAGTGAGATCCCCCTGTAAGAAGTTCTTTTGGAAGACCTTCTCATCCTGCTAGTGAAGGCACTGGCAGACAGCTGCTGACAGTCACAGTCCACACCCTGGCCTCTTAGCCGCATTGCATGAGCGATACTCAATGACTATGAATAAACTGCAACTAAAGAAAAACGAATTATGAATGATGACTGTGTGACGCAGTATCTCTGCCTATACTCTATCTCTCCTATAATGTAGGGCAGGCAAGTGGTATTATCTTACTATTGCAGTGGTCTTTCTTTATGCTTTTCAGGGAATGTTTGAGGTGTAGAATTACAATTCCTTGCTGTTAACTTTTTGCATGGATTGAACATGGTTTATTGTTACTGTATCAGCAAAACACTACGAAGCCTTCATACTGTCATTACTATTAACATCAACTGAATTGAACTGAGAAAAGGCTGTAGCCTAGATAATTGCTTACCTCACATTTTGGCTTCTTGCCTTGCCTAGATGGTGCCTTCAGAAAGTATTCAGACCCCTTGACTTGTTCCACATTTTGTTACGTTACAGCCTTATTCTAAAATTGATTGAAATATTTTTTGTCCTCATCAATCTATACGCAATACCCCATAATGACAAAAAAAAAAAAAAGTTTTTTGACAGTTTTGCTCATTATAAAAATGAAATATTACATTAACATAAGTATTCAGACCCTTTACTCAGTACTTTGTTGAAGCACCTTTGGCAGTGATTACAGCATCAAGTCTTCTTGGGTATGATGCTACAAGCTTGCCACACCTGTATTTGGGGAGTTTCTCCCATTCTTCTCTGCAGATCTTCTCAAGCTCTGTCAGGTTGGATGGGGAGCGTTGCTGCACACCTACCTATTTTCAGGTCTCTCCAGAAATGTTAGATCGGGTTCAAGTCCGGGCTCTGGATTGTCCCGAAATCACTCCTGCATTGTCTTGGCTGTGTGCTTAGGGTTGTTGTCCTGTTGGAAGGTGAACCTTCGCCCCAGTCAGACCCTGAGGAGCGCTGTGGAGCAGGTTTTCATCAAGGATCTCTGAACTTTGCTCTGTTCATCTTTGCCTCGATCCTGACTAGTCTCTCAGTCCCTGCTGCTGAAAAACATACCCACAGCATGATGCTGCCACCACCATGCTTCACCATTGGGATGATGTCAGGTTTCCCCCAGACATGACTCTTGGCATTCAGGCCAAAGAGTTCCATCTTGTTTTCATCAGACCAAAGAATCTTGTTTCTCATGGTTTGAGAGTCTTTAGGTGACTTTTAGCAAATTCCAAGAGGGCTGTCATGCCTTTTACTGAGGAGTGGCTTCCGTCTGGCCACTCTACCATAAAGGCCTGATTGGTGGAGTGCTGCAGAGATGGTTGTCCTTCTGGAAGGTTCTCCCATCTCCACAGAGGAACTCTAGAGCTCTGTCTGAGTGACCATCGGATTCTCGGTCACCTCCCTGACCGAGGCCCTTCTCCCCCGATAGCTCAGTTTGGCCGGGCGGCCAGCTCTAGGAAGAGTCGTGATGGTTCCAAACTTCTTCCATTTAAGAATGATGGAGGTCACTGTGTTCTTGGGGACCTTCAATGCTGCAGAAATGTTTTTTGTACACTTTCCCAGATCTGTGCCTCGACACAATCCTGTCTCGGAGCGCTACGGACAAGTCCTTTGACCTCATGGCTTGGTTTTTGCTCTGACCTGCACTGTCAACTATGGGACCTTACACAGACAGGTGAGTGCCTTTCCAAATCATGTCAAATCAATTGAATTTACCACAGGTGGACTCCAATCAAGTTGTAGAAACATCTCAAGGATGATCAATGGAAACAGGATGCACCTGAGCTCAATTTCGAGTCTCATAGCAAAGGGTCTGAATAGTTATGTAATTTAAAAATATATATGTATTTCTAAAAACCTGTTTTCACTTTGTCATAATGGTGTATTGTGTGTAGATTGCTGAGGTTTTTTATTTCATCCATTTTAAAATGAGTCTGTAACGTAAGAAAATGTGGAAAATGTCAAGGGGTTTGAATACCTTCCGAAGGCACTGGATATGGGTAATTTGCATTTCTTAACTCATGAACCCACACTATCCTTAGTTTTACGCTAACAATATTTTGCTCATGGTGTGCCCCTTTCTGTCCCATAATTTAGTCCATTTACCATACCTGTTTGACTCAAAAGCACTCCAAGGCAAAAGAAACCGTTTCAAACAATGGGCAACATTCATTCATGCATGTGATCTAACAGACCACAAGCAAAGAGGTCAAGTTTGAACGTCTACTGAATTACACCATAGTATCTTGTTTATCATACAACCTATCCAATGGGTGGCCACTAGTTATTTTATAGATGTCCATGCAGAAAAATATACATCTTAATTTCATTAACCTCATACCTCCAGCACTCATATATAGCCCGAAATCATCAACCCTGAGATCAGTTAGAAGATTGAATCCAATATGTCATGTCAGCAGCATGACATACACGCCCAGCATACAACCCACTAGACCAGTCCACCAGCTCTGGTGAGTTTAATCAAATCAAATCAAAGTTTATTTGTCACGTGCGCTGAATACAACAGGTGTAGACCTTACAGTGAAATGCTTACTTACAGGCTCTAACCAATAATAAGAAGAAAGAAAAAAAGGTGTGTGTGTGTGTGTGTGTGTGTGTGTGTGTGTGTGTGTGTGTGTGTGTGTGTGTGTGTGTGTGTGTGTGTGTGTGTGTGTGTGTGTGTGTGTGTGTGTGTGTGTGTGTGTGTGTGTGTGTGTGTGGAGGTAAGTAAAGAAATAAAACAACAGTAAAAAGACATTGCAAAAATAAGAGTAGTGTTAGGGTTTAACCAACTATTTGCTTGCATAACCAATATAATACAACTATTTAAACCTATATAATAAAACTAGTTGTGGTGCATAACTTATGAATACTAATGCTAAACATAAGAGGTTTATATTGTATTAACATAGATTGAGCGACATATAATAGACATGACTAACTGGAGGATTGCTGGCTAGTAGGAGTGTAGGCTGAGTAGACTCGTGACACACACAATGCCTGGTTGTGGGGCCGCTCAAGGACAGGTGTACGGGAGGGGCTGGTAGAATGGAAGATAGCTGTAGCACAAAAGCAGAAACTGTCCTAACTGTAGCACAAGAACAGGCACTGTCCTTGGGTGTCTGACTCTCGGGTACACACATGAAGATAAGCTAGAAGACAACTATGCTTGGCAACAAAGATGCGTCTAGAGGCTGGGACCAGCCTGCACGCCAACGCTAGGATGAGTAAGTTTAAACCACACTCATCCTCCCTCTGACAGGCCAGCAGTGAGCGGGAACTATCTCTGTCAGAGTATTTAATGAAAAGCAAAGGATGTGTCACTCAGTTCTCTGTCTGCCCTGCGAGGTGGTACAGTGAGCCCGTATATACGAACATCATATTTACCATAAATGTGTTTGCATTAATTAAAGTACCAAGAAATCAGAAGTTACTCTGTGTTAACTGTTTTATTCCAGTACCAGATTGAATTGACGCAACTCGACAGTAGCAAGGCTATATACAGACACCGGTTAGTCAGGCTTATTGAGGTAGTATGTACATGAATGTATAGTTAAAGTGACTATGCATATAAGATAAACAGAGAGTAGCAACAGCGTAAAAGCGGACACAATGCAAATAGTCCGGGTAAACATTTGATTACCTGTTCAGGAGTCTTATGGCTTGGTGGTAAAAACTGTTGAGAAGCCTTTTTGTCCTGGACTTGGCACTCCGGTACCGCTTGCCATGCGGTAGTAGAGAGAACAGTCTATGACTGGGGTGGCTGGGGTCTTTAACAATTTTCAGGGCCTTCCTCTGACACTGCCTGGTGTAGAGGTCCTGGATGGCAGGCAGCTTTGCCCCAGTGATGTACTGGGCCATACGCACTACCCTCTGAAGTGCCTTGCGGTCGGAGGCCGAGCAATTGCCGTACCAGGCAGTGATGCAACCCGTCAGGATGCTCTCGATGTTGCAGCTGTATAACCTTTTGGGGAGCTCAGGACCCATGCCAAATGGAACGTAATTCCCGTTTTATGCATTTTTCCCTCTATGCATATTATGACCCTGAATTTAAGCATGGTAATACCATGCTATTCGTTTGGGGTGGAGATTAAAGAAATTTAAATGTGGTGTGTGTCTACAGATACACCATATTCTGACCTTGATTTCATTCCCTAATAATTCCATCACATTTACACGCGATGAAACAATGGAAAAGGAACATCTTTATATATATAATATATAACACCATTCACCATGCACTGTAATTTACACATTTATCAGAGCTATTGATAAGAGCTAGGTAAATTAGTAAACCGTTTGGATAAGGGGATTTTAAATATAAATGACAATTGTTTTAGATTTTACCTTACGATCGCTGGAGACGTGAAACCAGTCTTAAGCCATCAAACTGAAGCATATCAACATGTCACCTTTTCCACAGTGAAGCTTATGAAATACGTGCCTTATAACTTGCAAGGATTACATTTGGAGACCAAAGATATAGGCTTCTGTAGCCATGAGCAAATGACAGCGCACCACCAAACCTACGAAGTTTATTTATGATTTCTAGAATATTGTATTATATACCCGGACTTTTCACTCTATCGTGTTAAATATTAGCCACTATCAATTATTAGTAACCACCGTCAATTATACCCACATACACTTTAGCTACCTGGCGCAAGGTTCAAGATGACTGGATCGTTGTTATCACAGTTCCATTAGTGAGGTTTATTAGGGTAGATTCATAGGACTATTGTACACTTTTCTCACCTTCCAATATTGTATGAATTGAACAATTTAAATAGGCAACTTTCAGGATGAATCAAACCACAAGGCTCGCTAAACCAGTTTTTTATTTTTTATTATTGATAAATACAGTTGAAGTCAGAAGTTTACATATGTAACAGTGTATGTTCCGTCCCTCTCTTCGCCCCAACCTGGGCTCGAACCAAGGACCCTTGCACACATCAACAACTGACACCCACGAAGCATCGTTACCCATCTCGCCACAAAAGCCGCGGCCCTTGCAGCGCAAGGGGAACAACTACTTCAAGTCTCAGCGCGCACCACCGCTAACTAACTAGCCATTTCACATCGGTTACACATACAGCTTAGCCAAATACAGTGAGGGAAAAAATTATTTGATCCCCTGCTGATTTTGTACGTTTGCCCACTGACAAAGAAATTATCAGTCTATAATCTGAATGGTAGGTTTATTTGAACATTGAGAGATAGAATAACAACAAAGAAATCCAGAAAAACGCATGTCAAAAATGTTATAAATTGATTTGTATTTTAATGAGGGAAATAAGTATTTGACCCCCTCTCAATCAGAAATATTTCTGGCTCCCAGGTGTCTTTTATACAGGTAACGAGCTGAGATTAGGAGCACACTCTTAAAAAGACACCTGTCCACAGAAGCAATCAATCAATAAGATTCCAAACTCTCCACCATGGCCAAGACCAAAGAGCTCTCCAAGTATGTCAGGGACAAGATTGTAGACCTACACAAGGCTGGAATGGGCTACAAGACAATCACCAAGCAGCTTGGTGAGAAGGTGACAACAGTTGGTGTGATTATTTGCAAATGGAAGAAACACAAAAAAACTGTCAATCTCCCTCGGCCTGGGGCTCCATGCAAGATCTCACCTCGTGGAGTTGCAATGATCATGAGAACAGTGAGAAATCAGCCCAGAACTACACGGGAGGACCTTGTCAATGATCAAGGCAGCTGGGACCATAGTCACCAAGAAAACAATTGGTAACACACTACGCCGTGAAGGACTGAAATCCTGCAGTGCCCGCAAGGTCTCCCTGCTCAAGAAAGCACATATACATGCCCGTCTGAAGTTTGCCAATGAACATCTGAATGATTCAGAGGACAACTGGGTGAAAGTGTTGTGGTCAGATGAGACCAGAATGGAGCTCTTTGGCATCAACTCAACTCGCCGTGTTTGGAGGAGGAGGAATGCTGCCTATGACCCCAAGAACACCATCCCCACCGTCAAACATGGAGGTGGAAACATTATGCTTTGGGGGTGTTTTTCAGCTACGGGGACAGGACAACTTATCAAAGGGACGATGGACGGGGCCATGTACCGTCAAATCTTGGGTGAGAACCTCCTTCCCTGAGCCAGGGCATTGAAAATGGGTCGTGGATGGGCATTCCAGCATGACAATGACCCAAAACACATGGCCAAGGCAACAAAGGAGTGGCTCAAGAAGAAGCACATTAAGGTCCTGGAGTGACCTAGCCAGTCTCCAGATCTTAATCCCATAGAAAATCTGTGGAGGGAGCTGAAGGTTCGAGTTGCCAAACGTCAGCATCGAAACCTTAATGACTTGGAGAAGATCTGCAAAGAGGAGTGGGACAAAATCCCTCCTGAGATGTGTGCAATCCTGGTGGCCAACTACAAGAAACGTCTGACCTCTGTGATTGCCAACAAGGGTTTTGCCACCAAGTACTAAGTCATGTTTTGCAGAGTGGTCAAATACTTATTTCCCTCATTAAAATGCAAATCAATTTATAACATTTTTGACATGCGTTTTTCTGGATTTCTTTGTTGTTATTCTGTCTCTCACTGTTCAAATAAACCTACCATTAAAATTATAGACTGATCATTTCTTTGTCAGTGGGCAAACGTACAAAATCAGCAGGGGATCAAATACTTTTTTCCCTCACTGTACATTTAAACTCAGTTTTTCACAATTCCTGACATTTAATCCTAGTAAAACATTTCCTGTTTTGGCCAGTTAGGATCACCACTTTATTTTAAGAATGTGAAATGTCAGAATAATAGTAGAGAGAAGATTTATTTCAACTTTTATTTCTTTCATCACATTCCCAGTGGGTCAGAAGTTTACATACACTCAATTAGTATTTGGTACATTGCCTTTAAATTGTGTAACTTGGGTCAAATGTTTCAGGTTGCCTTCCACAAGCTTCCCACAATAAGTTGGGTGAATTTTGGCCCATTCCTCCTGACAGAGCTGGTGTAACTGAGTCAGGTTTGTAGGCCTCCTTGCTCGCACGCACTTTTTCAGTTCTACCCACACATTTTCTTTCAGTGATGGCCACTCCAATACCTTGACTTCGTTGTCCGTAATCCATTTGGCCACAACTTTGGAAGTATGCTTGGGGTCATTGTCCATTTGGAAGACCCATTTGCAACCAAGCTTTAACTTCCTGACTGATGTCTTGAGATGCTGCTTCAATATATCCACATAATTGTCCCGCCTCATGATGCCATCTATTTTGTGAAGTGCACCAGTCCCTCCTGCAGTAAAGCACCCCCACAACATGCTGCCACCCCCGTGCTTCATGGTTGGGATTGTGTTCTTTGGCTTGCAAGCCTCTCACTCTTTCCTCCATACATAACGATGGTCATTATGGCCAAACAGTTCTATTTTTGTTTCATCAGACCAGAGGACATTTCTCCAAAAAGTGCAATTTTTGTCCCCATGTGCAGTTGCAAACCATAGTCTGGCTTTTTTTAATGGCGGTTTTGGAGCAGTGGCTTCTTCCTTGCACTTTTCAAACCAAAGTGCGTTCATCTCTAGGAGACAGAATGCGTCTCCTTCCTGAGAGGTATGACAGCTGCGTGGTCCCATGGTGATAATACTTGCATACTATTGTTTGTACAGATGAACGTGGTACCTTCAGGTGTTTGGAAATTGCTCCCAAGGATGAACCAGACTTGTGGAGGTCTACAATTCTTTTTCTGAGATCTTGGCTGATTTCGTTTGATTTTCCTATGATGTCAAGCAAAGAGGCATTGAGTTTGAAGGTACTTATGTATGTAAACTTCCGACTTCAACTGTATGTGAGAATGCTATTCATTGACTACAGCTCAGCGTTCAACACCATAGTGCCCTCAAAGCTCATCACTATGCTAAGGACTTTGGTACTAACACCTCCCTCTACAACTGGATCCTGGACTTCCTGACGGGCTGTCCCCGGGTGGTAAGGGTAGGTAACAACACATCTGCCACGCTGATCCTCAACACGGGGGCGTGCTCAGTCACCTCCTGTACTCCCTGTTCACTCATGACTGCACGGCCAACGCACGACTCCAACACCATCCGATGACACAGCAGTGGTAGGCCTGATCACCGACAACGATGAGACAGCCTATAGGGAGGAGGTCAGAGACCTGACTATGTGGCGCAAGGACAACAACCTCTCCCTCAACGTGATCAAGACAAAGGAGATGATCGTGGACTACAGGAAAAAGAGGACCGAGCACGCCCCCATTCTTATCAACGGGGCTGTAGTGGAACACACCAAGACAGTCGTGAAGAGGGCACGACAAAACCTATTCCCCCTCAGGAGACTGAAAAGATTTGATATGGGTCCTCAGATACTCAAAAAGTTATACAGCTGCACCATCGAGAGCATCCTGACGGGTTGCATCACTGCCTGGTATGGCAACTGCTCAGCCTCTGACCGCAAGGCACCACAGAGGGTAGTGTGTAGGGCCCAGTACATCACTGAGGCCAAGCTTCCTGCCAACCAGGACCTCTATAGCAGGCGGTGTCAGAGGAAGGCCCTAAAATTGTCAGAGACTCCAGCCACCCTCGTCATAGGCTGTTCTCTCTGCTACTGCATGGCAAGCGGTACCGGAGCCCCAAATCTATGTCCAAGTGGCTTCTAAACAGCTTCTACCCCAAGCCATAACACTCCTGAACATCTAATCAAATGGCCACCCAGACTATTTGTATTGCCCCCCCCCTCCCCCTCTTTTACGCTGCTGCTACTCTGTTATTATCTATGCAGTCACTTTAATAACTCTACCTACATGTACATACCTCAATTACCTCGACTAACTGGTGCCCCCGCAAATTGACTCTGTTCCGGTACCCCCTGTATATAGCCTCGCTATTGTTATTTTACTGCTGCTCTTTCATTATTTGTTACTTTTATTTATTTGTAGGTATTTTTCTTACCTGCATTGTTGGTTAAGGGCTTGTAAGCATTTCACTGTAAGGTCTAATACACCTGTTGTATTCGGCACATGTTACAAATAACATTTTATTTGGTAAATAGCTCGAGATAAGGTTGGAGAAATGTAACCACTTTAAAATTCAAGGACTGACCATCCATGAGATCAAAATTAGTCTTAACCATGGGCTCTATTCAATCTGTAGCGCTAAAGATCCGATTTATAGCACTACTGACAATTAAAGGCATTGTTTCTGCAGTCGTGGAGACCGCATTCACGGCTGCATATGTTGGCTTGACTGGAAATTACCTTTACATTTTGGCACAGATCTTCTGCAATATGGATGGAATCCAGCCCTGTGTCAAAGGTCAAATAGGGGGTGCTTATTTGTGTCCTGTTTCACACATGTACAAGTGTGTGGTGTGAAATGGAAATGTGTTTTTTTGCATATCCCACTCCCCCGAGACGACCTCAGAGTGGGATCACGGCCAGGGATCAGCCATTATTGATGGGGACCCTGGAGCAATTAAGGGTAAGTGCCTTGCTCAAGAGCAGATCAACAGATTTTTCACCTAGTCGGCTCGGGGATTCAAACTTTAGGATACTGGCCCAACTCTCTAACCGTTGGGCTACCTGACGCCGTTTTGAGGCTATCGTGTTTGTTTTACTCCTTTGTTGATAAACAATGTAATTGTAAACAATCTTATTTCGGTGCCTGATGGGTTTAGATCAGGGCTCTCCAACCCTGTTCCTGGAGTGCTACCCTCCTGTACGTTTTTGCCCCAAACCCAGTTGTAAATAATTCGATTCAGCTTATCAGTCAGCTAATTATTAGAATCAGGTGCGCTAGATTAGGGTCCAATTGTCTAAATTCAACAAATGACAGAGTTGATCTATAAAATATATTGTTCCAATGTTGCCTGACTCAAATGTAAGAGATTGTGAACTTTGCAACAATTTCTGACTCTGCACCAAATATGGTGCTGGCTGCTGAAAGACTATATAACCTTGACTAAACAGAGAAATACAACAAATTATTACAAATTTAAAACTTTATTTTACACTTCAGTGAACTAAAAATAAAAAGAGTTCCATATCTGTACACAAGTGACAATTCATGAGGGGTATACTACAAAGTAGGTTCAATTAGTTAGCCAGCTAACTTTGATAAAGAACCAGAAGCTAAACTTAGATATGCGTTTTCGGTTGTTGAGTCAATTAGACCATGCCCAAAGGTTTTCAAAATATATAGGCAAGTTAGCTGGCTAACTCATTGAACCTGCCACTGGCGGGTTCAAGAATTTTCCACATATCTAAAACCCTGTAAAACTGACTCAAGTCACTCCCCTTTACAGCCTTAAAATAATTTGAAGGTCCCGTAAATCCAACAAAAATTTTACATTTCGACCCACATGAAAAAGAGATCTACGGAATACTTTTAATAAAAGCCTTTAACTTAAATCTTTCCATTTACAATAACTGATGGCTGTATTGGGACAAAGGATAAATTAATGACACAAAAGGAATCTTTCAAAAGTAAGATTTAAAGAGTCGGGTAATTAAAAAAAAAAACTCAACAAAAACATGGTCACTAAATAGCAGGCAATTCATTATATAAATTAAATGTTGCCGTTGCTTTTAAAATGTACTTGTTTGAAGGTATAAAACTAAATACCTCTGCCAAATTTGAAAATGGTCTGTTATAAATTTCAGTGGGGTGATCCAAGGGGTCTTGTTAGTGAGGTGAAGAAGTCCCTTTCCAGGCATAAGGCATTCTGCAGCCCCCAACCAACAGCGCAAACTCCAGTCTTCAGCTTCCCGAAAATTGACTTCACTCTGGGGTTCAGATGTAAACCTGGGCCAGCCGTGTCCAAGGTCCCTATACATGCGAATTAAAGTGTTGGCAGTACAATTAATGTTAAAAATAAAAAGTCACTGTAAGGTAGGCAAAATACCTAGTCAAATTTTATTTGAGAATTCCCTTTGATTCACAAAACATATAAAATGCATTCAAAAACACTTCAAACTTTCAATAGGGACTCGTCAAACGCTCGCCACTGCACCCTCTTAAGACACACGAGTTCACTTGCACATCACTCCTCCAAGCTCCCCCAGTGCTCTCAACACAGAATCATCAACAGGTCACATTTTCACACAAAGGGGTAGGTAGGAACAAGAAGAAAATAAAGCACACAGCATTCACATCAAATCAGACAGCAAGAAAGAATACAAATATCCATAGCGCTACACATTCCACTGTATTTAAGATTAAGTTTGATAGAAATATTAGAGAAAGGAGACTTTGGGGATCTCAATATGCGATAAATGTCCTTTTGATGGTCATATGGAACACACTCGTACTTGCTTCTTCCTTTCACACTCGCACAAAGCCACAGGTTATTCTTAACTCTCGCAGACATCTGGCCCTTCAGCATCGCACAACCAGTCCTCTTCACACTTGCTTTCTTTCCCGTTCGCTCACTCAGTCTCACTCTTTGGCCACCACCAATCGCATTGTTCTCAAAAGCGATACAAAAAGCAGACAAGATTTGTATATCCATGAAGAGGGGAGAAAAAAAGGCAACACCCACCGTCTAACACAGTATATGCAGAGTGAAGCTGTGTCTTTTGATGGCAAAGCATTTACACATGGGAAGAGGGGTACCGATACTGAGTTTGGTCGAACATTGCTGCCAACGAGGGGCTTCTTCCCGGGAAATTCGAAAACAGTTGGTTAACTGTTGAAGAGATTTTCATGAAGGCGTTTCCATAAAACGGTAAACAAAGATACAATCAACTGCATACAAAGATTAAACATCAAACCCAATTCAACACCATTTAACCATATACACGTTGTTGAGGGGGGGGGGGGGGGGGGCTGTCGTGATACGAGATACTCAGAAATATCTACTTAGCATGCAGTCATCTGATGTCTTATACAAAATAACTTTTTCTCAAGAAAATAAAAAAAAACTACGTGTAGTAGTTTACCACTAACTATACACTTCAACCACTCTGCAGTCATTTCCTACAGAATTAGTCACACACACACCAAATTAATGTCTTTAACAAAACAACAAAAAAGGCAATAGTTTTAAATAGCAGGGACATATGATATGACTAACTCTTTCTTGCCCCTCAAAATACTTACCAGATTAATCTAGAAATCAGACTTTCAATCAAAGCTCTCTACATTCCCCAACCTGATGACTTTGACTCCATAGAGGTGCCAAAGCCAGAGCTGAACCCACTGCCGGAGGCAGAGTTAGTGCCTGCAGCCCACCCAAGACTAGCTGAGCTGCTGTAACTGGTGCTGCTAGAACTATAGGCTTGGCTTTGATCTCCGGTGGCACTTGTCTGCCCAGCGGCGACGGTGCCTGCCACATTGGTCTGACCCTGCTGGTTAGCCAGCATACTTTGCAGAGCGGCGGCCATCATGGCTGGGTTAAGGCTAAAGCCCCCAAAATTCACCCCGCTACTGCCACTGCTCGGTAGCCCTCCACGACCACCGCCATAGCCCTGACCCCCGAACCCACCAGCCCCACGATCCATCATTTGCCTACTATTATTGTGCTTAGGCTCGGCGTTGGAGATGTGCACGCTGACACCCTTGATGATCAGGTCCTCTCCGCACAATGCTGAGGCAACCTAGAGAGACGGGGACGGGTGGAGGAGATGATTCAACACGCAAACCAACCAGTGTGTAATCTGCGTACCACGTCAAAAGTCTTGACCCAACAGGTTGAGGGATGGCCATAGGAAAACATACCTGGTCATCTGAGAAAGTGACAAAGGCAAATGCCCGGAAGGGTTTGGGAATGAAGACATCGGTGACCTCGCCATACTGCATGAAGAACTGCCGGAGCTCATCAGTGGTAATGTCCTCTGTGCAGCGGCCAACAAAGATTTTACAGTTGCGCATGGGCTCATCAGGCCCTGTCTATCATGAAAATAAACGAGAAAGCACTTGAGTATTTTACCTGCACAGGGAATAGAACAAAATGGAGACTTGAGGAAAGGATTCAAATGAGAGTACTCCTTACATATTGATTAAATACCTTAGAGTTTGGTAGTTTGCAGTCACACCATCTTCCATCGATCATGTGTCGCTGAGAAATCACTTTGGATTGAGTCTCATACTCAGTGAACCGAACAAAGCCAAACCCCTTTGAGTTCCCAGTCTTGACATCTCTTTTGACCTGCAGAGAGGCAGAGATTGAAAAGTATGATTATTGACATGCATGGTTACCTCCATGACATGCATCAACCATTAAACCAAATGTTGATAAGGTTGTGTTACCTGCACCATGATGACTTCTCCAAAAGTGACGAAGTAGTCTTTCAAATCTTGCTCAGATGTTTTCCATGGCAACCCAAGGATAATGAGGTCTGATGTTCTATCAATACCTCTCTTCATTTTTACGGCAGAGGCAGCATCCATTTCATCCATCTTCCTTTTGTTATCTGACACAGGAATACAAAGTGTTGTAAGATGATACAGCGATTAGACAAAATCAAAAGGCAGTCAAGAAAAATAATTGGTCATTAGCCTAAACACAAGCAACATATCTAACTTAGCAATATAAATGTTAAGTAGTTCTGAAATAGTCTAGTTAACTAAGGCCAATAAACTTTTCGTGCACCAACTTTAGTTAATGGGTAACTCACTAAATGAGGCTGCACAGCTACTGTTACAAGTAACGTTACTAGCTAGTTACGCATGACTGTGCACACTGTACAGTCAGTCAAACGTAGCTAGCTAGTACTGGTAGCTAGCTAGCACACCTTACCTTTTGGGTAGTTGACAACGTACACCAGACTACCCCAGTCATTCTCAGGTGCATGCAAGATGCCCTCAACTAGACGGACGCCTCGCATGCACTGAGACGCAGGGCTCCTGTAACGTAGGCCGCACGCTCCGGGAAACTGGGCTGCTACTGTTGACAGCAAAACAGTGCCATCATCCTCAGATGGGATCTCCATTGGCTCTTCGTTTTCATCCTCTCCCACGCGAATGTACAACTCTGCCATGGTCTCCAAAGTAGATTAGCAAGTAACGTAAACTAGCTAGCTAATGGCTAATTCACGTTCACAAAGCTGATGGTGCACGCGGGGTTGTCAATTGTTAGCTAGCAAGCTAGTTGGCCTAGCAATATTCCAAAGGGTTTCTAATCTAGCTATTTTAATAAAATGACAAAGACACAAGTTATAATTTATACGTTCACGGGCCATACGTCTATTTTGATGGGGAAAAAAACGAGATTTGGCGTCTGAGAGCTGAAAGGGCCCTCTTTTAACGGGCTAAAAAACCACGCACACTTGCAAAATGACAGGCTAGCAGCAGGATCTCCGCCGCATACGATACAAAAATATTGGACTCAACTTCTTTACTAGTTCAAAAACGAGGTCGACCCGGTTCTTGAATTAAATTATGCTTTATAAATCATAAAACCAGCATAACTACACCTGAAATTTGTGAGACGAAAATATTATATGAAAGTCGTCAGATAATCTCCTTTACCTTCAAACTTCTAAAATGTCCGCTTTGCTAGTACAGAAATGATGACGTCAGTTTCGTACGGTAACAAAGGAACCTTCAAAATAAAAGCCCACATTTCAACCAGTTTTGCACACTGAGTAGATTATTAGGTAATTAGTTAATTAAACTGGGATAGTCACCTTCAGTTCTTAGGGCCCGGGAGGAGAGCCAGAGTCTCAAGCCCTCTATTCTCATTCTGTGGACCAACACATCCATGTACTCTGAGAAGCATTCCACATCTCCCTCTGAAAATACATTTAATTTCAGTGGGTTGGTTCTAGTGTTGCAGGCTACCTGTAATTTACCAAAGTTACCAGAATCTTTGGTAATTTTGGTAATTTATACTTGAATAACTTTTTAAAAAAAAGTATTAATATAGTATACATTTTTTGTATGGCTTGTGATAGCAGCCACGCTTTAGATGTTGTAAGAATTATTTCTGATTTATAGTTATTATTTATAGTTATTATTATTCCTCTTACACCGTTTAAACTAGAAACGCCGTTCAAACTTTAAAAAGTGTAGACTGGTCGGGAATAGTATGCTTGCATAAAACGTTGTATACTTTAAACTATTACATTTTTTGTCTCATGGGATTTCCTCAGCATTCTAAAGGTTCCATTGTGACATCATAACACCCAACATTCTATTCACTGTAAAAAATGTACCTTTTGACACAAATCAGCTAGTTTGAATACTTTCCAAACAATTTGACAAAAAGTTAGAGCATATGAAATCTGCCTCTACTTCTCTGCTATTCAATTCTGAAACAGAACAGATCTTCTACCAACTAAAAATGACAGCTGTTTTAATAAACCCATCAACTACTTTTCATCTCAAGTTTTACAAACAACTGAAATTTTACTTACCCAGCACTTTAGCCAAAAACCAAGAGGGAATGACATATTGGTCTACTTCTCTTCTTTTCAAATCTGGAATCTGAACAGAATTATCTTCTACCAATCAAAAACGACAGCTGTTTTAGTTCCGCATCAACTACTTTTCGTCTACACTTTTACAAACAACTGAAATGTTGACCACTTACCCAGCACTTTAGACAAAAACGTAAATGGTATGACATCTTGGTCTACTTCTCTGCTATTTAAATCTGGAATCAGAACAGAACCATCTACTACCAATCAAGAGATACAGCTGTTTTAGTAACCACATCACCTAATTTACCACTGCCATGAATTAACTGCCATGGAACTTTTCAGAACTTACAAATTATAACAATGGGGGGTCACATAAGACTTATTATGCCACACAGTACTGTTTGTTCACAAATAGTTAGTTATCTTTTACCTTTAGTACTGGTCTGTAGTCTGCCTTGCACAGTAGTAAACCCCCATCCAGCTGGCGGCGCTGATTTGCAATTCTTTGCTCGCCACCCCACTAGTACCAAGAAATTTTAAAAAATGTGTTGATTAGAACACTAAAGTAAGGTTGAAGAATACTTTGTTTTGATTTCAAACATTCTTTGTATGGAGTAAAGAAATATATAATGACTTACACAACACATTCACAAATCTTATTAGACCGAAAATGTCCATTCATCCATATTCCATAACTTTGCATCTTTGCATACATCCATCCATTAGGTATTTCATCCCGTGTCCTTAATTTATTTATCTATCCATATATTTATATATCCTATTTATTCATCTATCCATCCAGCCATAACTTTACTTTAACAACTTTATAATTTAATTAAGAAATACATGTATGGTTGAAGGGAGGTTACTTTAGCTAAAACAAACGTCTAGACATCTTCCACTAGAGGCACCATCATATTTCTCTCCCTAAATGGTAGCCCACAATTTTTCTAATTCCTTATGAGTAATTATTGCAGTTTGTATATACTGTAGTTTTCTAGTAGGAGAGTGTATAAAAGTGTAATAGTCTTATTTGTGATGAAATATGTGATCCAACTGCCCCACACTCCATAGTAATAAGGTTGATATAGTAGTCTATCAAAGTAATCAGACCAGCTATTTTAACATATTTAACTTGGACAATATTTCACTGCTTAATTAAGTAAAACATTTTAAACTTCTTACACTACCACAAAAATGCTTTGTGAAGTTGCAAAAATATTTGTGATGGAAAATTACCATCTAGTTTATATCTGTGTCCAAGAGTTTCGAGTGGCTAGATCATATGGTTCAAGAGAAAATAGCCTAATTAATTAAAAAAGCAAATAATCAACAATGGCATTGTTAGGTGTGCTTTCTGAAAGCAAAGCACAACTTTAAAAACTGTTCATACTTCTTCTTATTCCGCTGGAACCTCTAGTTCCAAAACTGTAAAAGCTACCAACACCAAAACAACTTTAAAAGGAGCAGGCTGGCACTGATCAGTGTACTTACAGAATTTTGGTACTACTACTACTAATGATAATACTTTTCACACTACAACCATATTTGCATAAATCTTAATGCATTACAATGGCTATAGACTTGAATGGGAAAATGCTATCCCTCTGGCTCCCCCATAATTTGTATCTGATTGTAATCAATGGCCATTTTTATGGTGCTTATAAGCAAATGCAAGAAGGAATTTGTGATTTTTGAAATATATATACAGTACCAGTCAAAAGTTTGGACACACCTACTCATTCAAAGGTTTTTATTTAATTTTACTATTTTCTACAAGGTAGAATAATAGTGAAGACATCAAAATTATGTATAACACATATGGAATCATGTAGTAACAAAAAAGTGTTAAACAAATCTAACTATATTTTATATTTGAGATTCTTCAAAGTAGCCGCGCTTTGCCTTGATGACAGCTTTGAACACTCTTGGCATTCTCTCAACCAGCTTCATGAGGAAGGCTTTTCCAACAGTATTGAAGGAGTTCCCACATATGCTGAGCACTTGTTGGCTGCTTTTCCTTCACTCTGCGGTCCAACTCATCCCAAACCATCTCAATTGGGTTGAGATCGGGTGATTGTGGAGGCCAGGTCATCTGATGCAGCTCTTCATCACTCTACTTCTTGGTCAAATAGCCCTTACACAGCCTGGATGTGTGTTTTGTCTGTCTGCCCCTGAACAAGGCAGTTAACCCACTGTTCCTAGGCCGTCATTGAAAATAAGAATTTGTTCTTAACTGACTTGCCTAGTTAAATAAAGGTAAAATAAAAAATAAAATATGCCACAGCTGTCAGACAATCAGCATTCAGGGATTGAACCACCCAGTTTGTGAACATATATGTTTAAAAAATTGTTTAAAAAAATTAAGACCACTTAAAAACTACAATGTAGACTGGTATATTCACAATATTGGTCTGTAGAATCTATATATGGTGTCATTTCATGGGGGACTGGATAATCCAAAGTGTTGCTGGGCTTCTACTCCACCCATTCCATTGCCCTCAATGCAATACACTGTATATTCATTCAGAGGAGGCTGGTGGGAGGAGCTATAGGAGGATGGCTCATTGTAAAGATTTAACCATGTGTTTGATACGGTTCCATTTATTCCATTCCAGCCATTACAATGAGCCCATCCTCCTATAGGTCTTCCCTCTAGCCTCCACTGTATGAATTACATATTGGCTTATAGAGAAAAAACTATTATTACTATTATTGACGTACAAGTGAGATTGGGAGTACTAAGTAGGGTCTAAAGACTCCTTAACACACAGCCAACACAACACAAGTCTCTGAATGTCCTTGAGTGGCCCAGCCAGAGCCCGGACTTGAACCCGATCGAACATCTCTGGAGAGGCCTGAAAATAGCTGTGCAGCGACGCTCCCCATCCAACTTGACAGAGCTTGAGATGATCTACAGAGAAAAATAAGGGGGAAACTCCCAAAGTACAGCTGTGCTAAGCTTGTAGCATCATACCTAAGAAGATGCGAGGCTGTAGTTGCTCCCAAAGGTCCTTCAACAAAGTACTGAGTAAAGGGTCTGAATAATTTTGTAAATGTGATATTTCAGTGTATTTGCTAAAAATCTGAAAACCTGTTTTTGATTTGTCATTATGGGGTAATGTGTGTAGATTGATGAGGAAAAAAACTATTTCATCCATTTTAAAATAAGGCTGTGGTAAAAGGGGTTTGAATACTTTTCGAATACACTGTATATCAAATCAAATCAATTGTTATTTGTCACATGCTCTGAATACAACAGGTGTAGACCTTACCGTGAAATGCTTACTTACAAGCCCTTAATCAACAATGCAGTTCTAGAAATAGAGTTAAGAAAATATTTATTAAATAAACAAATGTAAATTTTTTAATAAAAAGTAGCACAATAAAATAATAATAACGAGGCTATATAGAGCAGGTACCGGTACCGAGTCTATGTGCGGGGGTACATGTTAGTCGAGGTAAATGGTGTTATTTCATCGGGGACTTAGAAACTTCCTTGTTTTCCATGAAAACATACATGAAATGAGTTGCAAAATGAATAGGAAATATAGTCAAGACGTTGACAAGGTTATAAATAAGGATTTTTAATAGAAATAATAATTGTGTCCTTCAAAAGAATCCTCAATTTTTAGCAATTACAGTCTTGCAGACCTTTGGCATTCTAGTTGTAAATTTGTTGAGGTACTCTAAAGAGATTTCACCCCATGCTTCCTGAAGCACCTCCCACAAGTTGGATTGGCATGATGGACACTTCTTACGTACCATACGGTCAAGCTGCTTCCACAACAGCTCAATAGGGTTGAGATCCGGTGACTGTGCTGGCCACTCCATTATAGACAGAATCCAAGCTGACTGCTTCTTCCCCAAATAGTTCTTGCATAGTTTGGAGCTGTGGTTTGGGTCATTATCCTGTTGTAGGAGGAAATTGGCTTCAATTAAGCGCCGTCCACAGGGTATGGCATGGCGTTGCAAAATGGAGTAAGAACCTTCCTTCTTCAAGATCCATTTTACACTGCACAAATCTCCCACTTTACCACCATCAAAGCACCCCCAGACCATCACGTTGCCTCCACCATGCTTGACAGATGGTGTTAAGCACTCCTCCAGCATCTTTTCATTTATTCTGTGTCTCACAAATGTTCTTCTTTGTGATCCGAACACCTCAAACTTAGATTTGTCTGTCCATAATACTTTTTTTCAATCTTCCTCTGTCCAGTTTCTGTGTTCTTTTGCCCATCTTAATCTTTTATTTTTATTGGCCAGTCTGAGATATGTCTTTCTCTTTGCAACTCTGCCTAGAAGGCCAGCATCCAGAAGTCGCATCTTCACTGTTGACGTTGAGACTGGTGTTTTGCGGGTACTATTTAATGAACCTGCCAGGTGAGGCTTGTGAGGCGTCTGTTTCTCAAACTAGACACTCTAATGTACTTGTCCTTTTGCTCAGTTGTGCACCTGCGCCTCCCACTCTTTCTATTCTGGTTAGAGCCAATTTGCTCTGTTCTGTGAAGGGAGTAGTACACAGCGTTGTGCCAGATCTTCAGTTTCCTGGCAGTTTCGTGCATGGAAAAGCCATCATTTCTCAGAACAAGTATAGACTGACGAGTTTCAGAAGAAAGTTCTTTGTTTCTGACCATTTTGAGTCTGTAATCTAACCCACAAATGCTGATGCTCCAGATACTCAACTTGTCAAAAGAAGGCCAGATTATTCCTTCTTTAAACAGGACAATAGTTTTCAGCTGTGCTAACATAATTGCAAAAGGGTTTTCTGATGATTGATTAGCCCTTTAAAATGATAAACTGCCAATGAAACAAAGGAGGGTGTAATGCTCGGGCGTCGTGGGTGAGGAATCAAAAGTGGGTTTTAATGGGCCAAATGGCGAAAAACACAAGCCACCCCAAACAGCGATGAGAGCGCACACAAAACAAAGTGCCCCAAACACAGGGGAAAACACAGTCGGTGCAAAACCAACGCACTAGCGCAAAAACACAACCAGCGTGTACACAAGCATACAACAGATAAACAATCCCGCACAAAGAGCAGGCGGGCCAGCTAGCTCATATAGCCCCGCTAATCACCCCCACTAAGAACAGGTGCAAACAATAACAGAAAGGGGGAAAACAAAAAGGGAATCAGTGGCAGCTAGTACGCCGGGGACCCCCGATGTCCAGAGGGGGCGGAGGGACCTCCGGCACCTCATCTTCCTGTAGGGGACCAGCTACCACCGGCCTGAGTAGAGACACATGAAACGAGGGGTTAATACGGTAATAGGAAGGGAGTTGTAACCGATAACACACCTCGTTTATCCTCCTCAGGACTTTGAAGGGCCCCACACACTGCGGCCCCAGCTTCCGGCAGGGCACGTGGAGGGGCAGGTTCCGGGTCGAGAGCCAGACCCAGTCCCCCGGTACGAACACGGGTGCCTCACTGCGGTGGCAGTCAGCACTCCTCTTCTGCCGTCCACTGGCCTCCTTCAGGGATTCCTGGACAGCTCTCCAGGTCTCCTTGGAGCGCTGTACCCATTCCTCCACCGCAGGAGCCTCGGTCTGGCTCTGGTGCCATGGTGCCAGGACCGGCTGGTAACTCAAAACACACTGAAAGGGTGACATGTTAGTAGAGGAGTGACGAAGTGAGTTCTGGGCTAACTCCGCCCAAGGAATGTACCTCGCCCACTCCCCTGGCCGGTCCTGGCAATACGACCTCAGAAACCTGTCCACCTCCTGGTTTACCCTCTCCGCCTGCCCATTACTCTCGGGGTGATAACCGGAGGTCAAACTGACCGAGACCCCCAGCCGCTCCATAAACGCCTTCCAGACCCTGGATGTGAACTGGGAACCTCGATCAGAGACAATGTCCTCCGGCACCCCGTAGTGCCGGAAGACGTGGGTAAATAGGGCCTCCGCAGTCTGCAGGGCCGTAGGGAGACCGGGCAACGGGAGGAGACGGCAGGACTTTGAAAACCGATCCACAACCACCAGGATCGTAGTGCTCCCCTGAGACGGGGGAAGATCTGTCAGGAAGTCTACAGACAGGTGCGACCATGGCCGTTGTGGAACGGGGAGGGGCTGTAACTTCCCTCTCGGGAGATGCCTAGGAGCCTTACTCTGGGCGCACACCGAACAGGAAGAGACATAGAACCTCACGTCCCTAGCCAAAGTGGGCCACCAGTACTTCCCCCTGAACCTCCGCACTGTCCTCGCCACACCAGGATGACCCGAAGAGGGTAGAGTGTGCGCCCACCGAATCAATTGATCACGAGTACATGCGACCCACGGTACACTGTGAAGGTGCAGGTTCCAATACTAACGCCCGCTCGATGTCCGCGTCCACCTCCCATACCACCGGTGCCACCAGCCTAGACGCTGGAATGATGGGAGTCGGATCGATGGGCCGATCCTCAGTGTCATAAAGACGGGACAGCGCGTCGGCCCTCGTGTTCAGGGAGCCAGGTCTATAGGAAATCGTGAACCTAAACCGGGCGAAGAACATGGCCCACCTTGCCTGACGCGGATTCAGTCTCCTTGCTGCCCGGATATACTCCAGATTTCGATGGTCGGTCCAGATGAGAAAGGGGTGCTTAGCCCCCTCAAGCCAGTGTCGCCACACCCTCAAGGCTTTTACCACCGCTAGCAACTCCCTGTCCCCCACATCATAGTTACGCTCCGCCGAACTGAGTTTCTTCGAAAAGAAAGCGCAGGGGCGGAGTTTCAGTGGCGTACCCGAGCGCTGTGATAGCACGGCACCCACCCCAGCCTCGGATGCGTCCACCTCCACTATGAATGCTAGAGACGGGTCCGGGTGCGCCAACACGGGTGCTTCGGTGAACAGCACCTTCAACCTCTTGAAGGCTCCGTCCGCCTCCGTCGACCACCGCAAACGCACCGGCCCCCCCTTCAGCAGTGAGGTAATGGGAGCCGCTACCTGGCCAAAACCCCGGATAAACCTCCGGTAGTAATGGGCAAACCCTAAGAACCGCTGCACCTCCTTCACCGTGGTTGGAGTCGACCAATTACGCACGGCCTTAACGCGGTCACACTCCATCACCACCCCCGTGGTGGAAATGCGATAACCCAGGAAGGAAACGGCTCGTTTGGAAAACACACATTTCTCAGCCTTAACATATAGGTCATGCTCCAGCAGTCTCCCAAGCACCTTGCGTACTAGGGACACATGCGCGGCACGGGTGGCGGAATATATCAGAATATCATCGATATAGACAATCACGCCCTGCCCTTGCAGGTCCCTGAGAATCTCGTCTACAAAGGATTGAAAGACGACTGGAGCATTCTTCAATCCATACGGCATGACGAGGTACTCATAATGGCCCGATGTGGTACTAAATGCGGTTTTCCACTCATCTCCATCCTTAATACGCACCAGGTTATATGCGCTCCTGAGATCCAGTTTTGTGAAGAATTTTGCTCCGTGAAATGATTCCACCGCCGTAACGATGAGAGGTAGCGGGTAACTAAACCCCACCGTGATAGCATTTAGACCTCTGTAATCAATGCACGGACGCAGACCTCCCTCCTTTTACTTCACAAAAAAGAAACTCGAGGAGGCTGGTGAGATGGAGGTCCGAATGTACCCCTGTCCTAGAGATTCCATGACATATGTCTCCTAGCCACCGTCTCCTCCTTTGACAAGGGGTACACGTGACTCTTGGGAAGCGCAGCGTTAACCTGGAGATCTATCGCACAATCCCCCTGTCGATGAGGTGGTAATTTGGTCGCCCTCTTTTTACAAAAAGCGATCGCCAAATCGGCGTATTCAGGGGGAATGTGCACGGTGGACACCTGGTCTGGACTCTCCACCAACGTGGCACCTATGGAAACTCCTAGACACCTCCCTGAACACTCCTCTGACCACCCCTGGAGAACCCCCTGTTTCCACGAAATCCGGGGATTGTGATCAGCCAGCCAGGGGACCCCCAGCACCACCGGAAACGCAGGCGAATCGATAAGAAAGAAACTAATCCGTTCCTTATGATTCCCCTGCGTTACCATGTCCAGTGGAACCGTAGACTCCCTGACTAGCCCTGGCTATCTAGGGAGTGCACGGGGAAGGGGGAATCTATTGGCACTCGCGGAATGCCCAGCTTAATGGCGAGTCCGCGATCCATAAAGTTCCCAGCTGTGCCTCAATCGTCTAACGCCCTATGCTGGGAAGAGGGGAAAAAAATCTGAAAACAAAATTAATAAGAACACGTGACCAACAGTGGGTTCTGGGTGAATTTGGTGCTGACTCACGTGGGGTGACCGAGAAGTGTTCTGCCTGCCCTCTCGACTCCCAGACTGACTCCTCCAGCACCGGTCGGCCGTGTGTCCTCTCCGACCACGGCTGGTGCAGGAGGAGCCACTTCCTCCGGTGCCCCTTGGCACAGCCCCCCCTAACTCCATAGGAGTAGGGGCGGGGGTGCACGGAGGTGGAACGGACAGGACCCTTTCCAAACGCCCCGGCTGCCAGCAGATTGTCCAGTCGGATAGACATATCAATGAGCTCATCAAGAGAAAGAGCGGTGTCCCGACAGGCTAGCTCCCTGTGGACGTCTGCCCGGAGACTACACCAGTAATGGTCTATGAGGGCCCTGTCGTTCCACCCCGCCCCAGCAGCCAAGGTCCTGAACTCCAGCGCGAAGTCCTGCGCGCTCCTCGTCTCCTGCCTGAGGTGGAACAGCCGCTCACCCGCCGCTCTTCCTTCCGGAGGGTGGTCGAACACGGCCCGAAAGCGGCAGGTGAACTCTGGGTAGTGGTCCCTCGCCGAGTCCGGACCATTCCAGACAGCATTGGCCCACTCCAGAGCTCGGCCTGTCAGGCAGGAAACGGGGGCACTCACGCTCTCCTCTCCCGAGGGAGCAGGTCTGACGGTGGCCAGGTATAGCTCGAGCTGGAGCAGAAATCCCTGGCACCCAGCCGCCGCTCCATCATACTCCCTCGGGAGCGCCAGACGAAGCGCGCCAGAGACAGACGCAGTGGGAGGCGGAGGTGGCTGCGTTGGAGGAGCCGGAGGTGGAGAGAGGAGACCACTCCTCTCCCATCGGTCCATCCTCTCCATCATCTGATCCATCGCGGACCCGATTCGGTGGAGGACGGATGTATGGTGGAGCACGCCTTCCTCCATCGAGGGAAGGGGGTTGGCCGCTGCTCCTGCTGACTCCATAGTCGTGGTGCGGGATTCTGTAATGCTCGGGCGTCGTGGGTGAGGAATTAAACGCAGGAAGCAGCGAATACAGGGTAGTGGCTTTTAATGGGCCAAATGGTGAAAAACACAAGCCACCCCAAACAGCGATGAGAGCGCACACAAAACAAAGTGCCCCAAACACAGGGGAAAACACAGTCGGCGCAAAACCAACGCACTAGCGCAAAAACACATCCAGCGTGTACACAAGCATACAACAGATAAACAATCCCGCACAAAGAGTAGGCGGGCCAGCTAGCTCATATAGCCCCGCTAATCACCCCCACTAAGAACAGGTGCAAACAATAACAGAAAGGGGGGAAAAAGAAGGGAATCAGTGGCAGCTAGTAGGCCGGTGACGACGACCGCCGAGCGCCACCCGAGCAGGAGGGGGCGCCACCTTCGGTGGGAATCATGACAGAGGGATGGTTGCTGATAATGGGCCTCTGTACGCCTATGTAGATATTCCATAACAAAATCTGCTGTTTCCAGCTACAATAGTCATTTACAACATTAACAATGTCTACACTGTATTTCTGATCAATTTGATGTTATTTTAATGGACAAAAAATGTGCTTTTCTTTCAAAAACAAGGACATTTCTAAGTGATGCCAAACTTTTGAACAGTAGTATACATATTGGCTTCTAGAGAAAAAACGATTCATTATGCCGATGTAAAAGTGGGGTTCGGTTAGTACTGGATAAAACGAAGTGTTGCTGGGCTTTTATTCCACCCACTCCATTCCACCCACTCAAAGCAATACACTGTATGTGAATTACATATTGGCTTATAGAGAAACAACTATTATGTGCTGATGTAAAAGCGGGGTGGGAGTTCTCAGTAGGGTCTGTAGAATCTATATATTGTGTTATTTCATGGGGTACTGGATAATACGGAGTGTCGATAGGCTTTTACTCCAACTATTCAATTGGAAAATCTGTATCGATATCAGTTGCATTTTTCTATGCGATATCGATATCATACGAATGTTAGCTAGCTTGCTATGGCTATCCAACCATTGAACTCTTCCAAGTCAAGGCAAGCTTTTTTAACTGCTAAACTGCTTGCTGACTGTACACTATACTGCATGATTGTAGCGGGTTTACTAACGCGTTAGTTTTAGTAACTATGTTGACTATGACGTTACTAACATTGTTAGATAATATGTTGACAGTGATGTAGGCTGTGTGTAGTGGTTAGCGGTTATGATATGAAGGTTTGGCTTGGAAAGGTTTCTTCGTCTGGTCACAGACAACTGATGTGTTGTGCACTGAAGTCCACAAGCGAAGGGAAAAGGAGAGAGGAGGAGAGCACGTAGATGCGAGAAGGAATTATACTATGAGCAAAATGTTCATGCTGTTTGTATGTGGCTGCTATGAAAGTGAACTGTGTTTGCGTGTGATCATTTAGCCGATTCTGTTTAAAAACGTTTCTTAAACGGAAGTAAACTAACTGTGAATAAACAACAATTTGTTCAATAGAAACTCTTGTTTGCAACTGTTGGACTAGATCAGCTAGATGCAGGCAAGAGTGTGAAAGGCGGTATTGAATGTGTCACTGTGTCACCTTGATTAATCCAACTTTTCTCTCGAAATGTGAACCCACATTATAAACTTTCCTTTGTAGGCTAGGTTGTAGCAACCTCATGATGGGTATAGGGAAAATTTGAGTATCGTGTAGTAGCCTAAACCTATTGATGTAACATTGAGCTGGGTGAATGAAATATGAATGACAGTCATCCAATTTGCTGTAATAGAAATAAGGCCATGCTCATCAAAAATATTATCGTCCTCCCTTATCTTAAACGTCACCAATCGCCACTGCTCCCATATACGCTACATTTATCAATAGATGCAGTGTAGATTATGTTCCTTTTATGTAAAATTGACTCAGTAGGCAAATGAATTTGAGAGAATTGTCCACTTTATTCATGAATCATGGCTTTGCCTATACTTTATTGAGATTATGATCACAAATATAAACATATTGCTTAACTTTGTACATGCTGTTAATCAATGAGATTTTGTAAAGTAAAGTATCAAAACATCCCTACAGGTGTAGCCCTACTACACCTGGCTTGTCATAATCACTTCCCCCTTTACATTCTTCAAAGGACCCAGGTGAATTTTCACACTTGGATATATCTGGTGACTGCTCTGATCCTTTGCTTTCATTTCCCTGGTATTTACTTGTTATATTTCAAGACAAACACAGCTGAGAATGCACTGCACCTATAAAAACCCACACAACAACAGTTTGCCTACCTCAATCACAAAGTGGCATGGATTGGACTATGCTTGGTGTCATCCTTACTATGTAAGTACTAAAGTTTAAAATTGATACTCACTTTTGTGTTTCTTTTTTGTTTTTAATTACCAATATTTTAGGCTGTAACGTTGGCCTAGGTGTAAAGTCGATATAAATTCAAAGTCATTCTTTATTAGATTTTATGACAAAATGGCTATTTACTGTATGTGTTAGATAATGTCTTGGCCTGCATGTTTTGTATAATCTGTTTATCTACACAGGAATGCTTAAACACTTCAAATTAAAGTATTTTCTTTTCTTACAAGAGTGACTATTGATTTATTTGACAGTAGGACTACCCTATTTGTCTAAACTATTCTGCCTTGTTTTCTGTAGTTGTTTTGTCCTGCCTATCAAAGGGGGTGTCTTGAAAGTTCAGAAAAGAGACTGGATGGGGAACCCACCAGCAACTTTAACAGGTATGGTTAATTGATCTATGAAGGTTTTTTCCCTTTCTAAGCTATATTTAGTTTTATGTAAGAATTGTATGTCAGTGTTTGACATTGGACAACTGAGAGGCAGGAAAAATAACTAACTAGGGTTGCAAAGGGAGGGTATATTACTGGAAAATTTCTAAGTTTACCAATAAACTACCAGCATTTTGGTAACTTTCAAGTTTTTATTTGTATTTTATCAGATGACATAGTGACCCTTTTGGGTACTTCAGATTATCACAGGTGTCTGCAATTATCGCTGTCCCTCTGTGTGGCCTTATCACATTTAAAATATGTAAAATGATCAAATAAGATTATTATAAAAATAAAAATAGAATGACAAAGCTGTAAAACATGATCCTAAATATAAACCATCAACTTAGTGAACACTATTGGTGTTTAATATGAGGGGTTCAGCATGAAATATCCTTTATTTTTTGTACACACTTTTATTTATTTTACTATGTCAATATATATGTCTTTGTTGTAACAGTTTTGTCGCCAAACTGGTGTCAGTTGTGAAAAAAGTCAATAGTTGGAAGAGTTGCAAAGTTAATTGAAACCTAGAAAAGGACATTTACTAAAGTAAATGTGGTGTGCTTGGTAGTCTTGAAATATTTATGGTTGTGAAATAGTAGTAGTAGTGGTAGTGATGGCAGTAGTAATTATAGTAATAGTAATGGTAGTAATAGGGTTTTCATTGGCTATGTGTTAGTTATAGTGACCTATTTTGGGTGGTTTGTTGGTGTGGAGTTATTATAGTGGGTTATAGCAGGCTAGTATATTGTGCTAGAGTGAGTACTATAGCACATAAGCCATATAATGTGTTTTGAAGCTATTAAATGTATCTGTGGCAGTCCTTTCAGTTCAGAATCTTGAAGCCTGCATTCCGCCATACAACAAGCTTAATTGTTTTTAAAGTACCATGAATTTGAGCAAAAGCTGTGTTTGAAGCTATCGAAGTAGAGTCAGTTTGGAATGGAACTTTGTTTTGTTGCTTGTAGCATAAACACCTCAGTGGCAAATCCAAATGTGGCCTTTTGAAGTCTATAGAGCTTTTATGCCTATTTAAAACGGTTGTGAAGTCAGTATAAAGCCCCAGGTAGCTCACTTTCTGAAGTGATTTGTTTGACAATCAGATGAAAATATCATGACTGGTTGTGCTCATGCCACATTAAAATGTAATGAATTGTTACTGTTCAATGACGTCTTTACTATTAGGCCCATACATTATTTGAATCAGCTGTGTAGTGCTAGGGCAAAAACCAAAATGTGCACCCCTTGGGGTCCCAAGGACCGAGTTTGGGAAACACTGCACCACTGAAAAGGCACCTAATTGGTGTAACGACCCACGTACATGTCAACGCTGGTTTGGTGTTTGTAGCAGTTTGTAACAGTTCAAGAGCAGTGACGAATCCAAATATTTCCTATTCAAGCCTATGGAGCTTTTATGTACATTTAAAATGGTTATAGTCGGAGTGCGAATTATGGGGGATCCACTCTGGTTATGGTTCAGAAATGATAAATGGTATCAAAAAGCTGTATACAAGGAACCTATTCCAGACCGGTCTGCATGTTTTAAAGTTTGTGTGGCGTTTCTAGCTTAAACGGTTGAAGGCCTGAATGTTTCCCATTCAAGTCTATGGAAATTGAAATGCATTGGGATCTATGCAAATGTGGTTGTAGTGTAAAAAGTATAGGTAGTATCAATTGTTTTTCAAGCAACCTGAAGACAGTCAGCCTGCCCGTTATAAAGTTGTTTTGGTGTTAGTAGCTTCAACGGTTCAAGAGCAGTGGTGAAACCAAATACTTCCCTTTCAGGCCTATGGAGCTTTTATGCACATTTAAAATGGTTAGAGTTCAAAAAAGAATAAATGGTATCAAAATCGGTATACAAGGAACCTATTCCAGACCGGTCTGCACATTTTAAAGTTTGAATGGCGTTTCTAGCTTAAACTGTTGAAGACTAGTTACATGTCAACATTTACCCATTCAAGTCTATGGCCTCTGAAATGCACTGAGATGTATGCAAATATGGTTATAGGGTCCAAAGTATTAGTAGTATCAAAAATATGTTTTCAAGCACACACCAGTGCCAGCCTGCATGTTTTAAAGTTGTTTTGGTGTTGGTAGGTTTAAGAGTTTTGGAGCTAGTGGCTTTATTTCCAGTGAAATAAAAAGTATTAACAGTTTCTAAAGTTTGGCTTTGCTTTCAGCAAGCACACCTAATAATGACATTGTTGATTAGATGCTTTTTTCACTTACCATTAGGCCACCAAGGCAATTCATTGCCTGGGGTCTCACATCATCAGGGGGCCTCGTGAAAAAAAAAGTTGCAACTTACTGTTGGGAGTTAGGATAGTAGATTACACAATATTGCAATTTAGGGAGTTGGTAGTGCATCAGTTGTTTTCCTCTTGTTATGTCAATCACTGACAATCACTCAATTAGCCATGTCAGCTAACATTTTATAGATTGCTACGTAAATTAGTCTAGCCAGCAATCTAAACTTGTAGTAATCATGGCTGAATTACTGACCAGGCAGGAAGGGCAGCTCCAGGGGGCTCCTCTCTAGCCTTTTGGCTAGTCAACCAGATAGTATGAACATGGCAGAAGTCTAGGTGAAATTTGTAGAATAGCAGGATGTATGGTTTATCTACTAGAAACTCATGGACAATACAGAGACGTAGAAAATGAATAGGTCTACTAGGCCTACTGTATACAAATATATATTTTTAATTCAAGTATAAATTACCCAAGTTACCATAGATTGCAATAGATTGCCTGTTAATGACCAAAATTACATAAGATTCCGGCAACTTTGGTAAATTACAGGTAGCTTTGGAACACTAGAACCAACCCACTGAAATGAAACGTATTTTCAGAGGGAGATGTGGAATGCTTCTCAGAGTACATGGAGGTGTGGGTCCACAGAATGAGAATAGAGGGCTTGAGACTCTGGCTCTCCGGGGCCCTAAGAATTCAAGGTGACTATCCCAGTTTAATTAACTAATAACCTAACAATCTACCCAGCGGGCAAAACTGGTTGAAATGATGTCATTGCAACCATTAACTGGTTGTAATGACGTTGTTATTATTATGTCAATTCAACCAGATTTGCACAGTTTTGCCTACTGGGTACCAGCTATGTTACAGCTTTTTGTGAAACATTTCAAATATACTTTTTGACATTAAGCTACATCACATATATCTTTCATGAACATTTCACATTTTGTATTCTACATGAGCGGTTGTGTCACAATCAAGATTAGACTGCATTATTATGATGTATTGCCCTTACGTTTGTTTTGTAATGCCTTTTCATCCCTCTGTCCTCAGTAATCAGCCTTGCCTTCCTGGATCAGCTGAACCTCCAGCTGTCTGCATGTGGATTCTCACTACACAAAGATCCTGACAAGAACTACATCTTTAGAGTTATGTACAATGGCTGTTTTGTCCAACATCAGGTAAGATAGCAGCAATGTAGGACTTGGCTACTTGGCTATGTCCCGATTCTGCACCCTTCTCCTTATTCACTTCGAGATGATCTTGTTATGAAAAGTTCTTTACAAATGCAATACATTATTATTATTATTATTATTATTATTCATTAAGTGTTATCTTGCACACTCCTCATCAGACATGAATTAACAGTGGTGGAAACTCCCTTCAGCCAATGCTCAAATGTGTTTACATTTGTGATGGGATGTGGGCAAGATACATTGTAGCTATTAGGCTACCTTTGCCTGACCCAGTATAACCCCTTTTTGTTTTGTGTGATGGTTACATCCTAGCAGCATGGCAACAATGTCCTTGTGCTGAATTTGGTGAAAAGAATCAACCGGTTTGGAGGTCGAACTCACAGCTTCATAATGAAGTGTCCAATGGTTCCTGCACCACCCAACAGAGAACACATTCAGTGTGATCCAGACTACATACAGGTAAAGCTTTACAATTCAGTGATGTACATTAGCAATATCTCTGTGAATTCAAATAAAGTATTTAAAGTGTGTGTGTGTGTGTGTGTGTGTGTGTGTGTGTGGGTCGGTGGGCGATTGCGATTGGGCAGGGAGGTGGCTGTTTTGTACATAAGTTTACGATACCTTGAATAAAAGGCACATTATCCTGCACCAAATGGTATCTTTGTTAATGATCATTGGTGTTGTGACCATAGCTGAAAATGACATACAGAATTCCCACAGGTGATCAGACAGATCCCACTGGACAGCTGGAACAATGAGGTTAACAAGTTATACATACACTGTACACTCTGTGTCTGTAGTCATTTAATGCATGCATCAGATCGTACAATGTGCTAACACTATGTGTGTATGTATGCGTTTGTGTGTGTGTACATGTTGTGTGTGTGTGTACGTGTTGTGTGTGCACATGCACGCATTTGTCCGTTTACAGCTTCAATGGTCACTTTCCCTGAGGGGTAATCTAATTGTAGCCCTTGAGGATGCTAGCTTGATCCAGGTATACGCTGACATGAATGGAGCAAGCATCACAGTTCAAGGCAAGAGGAGAGAAATCTTGAGTCCTGTGACAGTAAGCTGCCACATTGTGGCCATTCAAGAAATTACAATGGAAACCAATAATGTTACAACCTTCTGGAACCAGCCTGATCGCTGTGTCCACCATTCTGATTCCACCAAGTTAATAATGTTGGTGAACTGTAGAGAATTATTTGCATTTCAATGACGTATTTGGCCATCCATAAAAGGAAAATACTTATTGTAGTTCTCAAATGGATGGGCAACTTCAGATTGTTGTAATTGTTTGTTCTTGGATTAACTTTAAATGACAGGTAATGGAAAGGACAGGGGAATTTCTTGCCTTGAAGTTGGTCAGTGGACAGTATGCCTACAGTATGGAAGCTACCTGTCCAAATGGTGGGTCACGAGAAGCAACAATCATTTACTTTGTTTAGACAATCTGGTATCACTTTACTTAAGCTATGGCCTAGAACTGTCACACGTGTGACATGATGCTTGTTAGAAATTATGGGTAAAATTGTATTTTAAGGTAAACATATTAGCCACTAATTTGTCATTTATAAGTGTCTATATAATTAGCTCATAAGGCATTTATTGTGCATTATATCAATAATGAAAAGAGGCATAACATTTAAAAGTAGTTTAAAATATGTCAGTCATGTCAGTGTTTTTCACTGTCATAAACTGTCACAGGCATGATATCATAATAGTTATGCAGCTTGTATCCCATCAAGTTTTACTGAAAATCCAAAACAATTTGATACAGTTGTGGGCACTAAAACATTAGGTTGTGCTGTGCTATTGGCAGAACAATTGCCACAATGCACAATGCACTCTATTGTCTCCTAGTGATAGCTTGCCACAAAAACCTGTACCAGTTTTTTTTCATGGACTCGCTTTTTGATGCCTGAAACCACTGAATGAAATTGAACACGAATGTAATGTTAATTTCAAGTATCTCTATGCCCACAACGTAATGCCACCTCCTCACACACCCTCCCTTTTGATGTCCATAGTGGTGTCAGTGTCCAGCCCAGCAGCAGAGGACACTATAGTGCACATTTTTAAACGGCGCATGGGTTTGACAAAAAGAGGAGGCTACGAGAGTGACACCCTAACAGTTAGCAGTGTTTCTGTGAACCAGACAGAGAAGTTCACTGTCTATGAGACCCATGACTTTGTCCAACTCAGCATCCCTACAGCCCTTATCATACAGGTCAAGGTAGGTGTGTTTCTGTAAAGTATTTTTCTGACCATTTGGTGCAAATTGATGTGGCTATTTAGCAGACGTTTTTATCTAAAGCGATTTACAGTTCATAGTGACGCGTGGCTGATGTGAGAATCACACTCACAACCCTCCATGTACTAGCATGCACACAAGACTGTAAGTCGCTTTGGATAAAAGCGTCTGATTAATGGCCCATCTTCTTCTTCTTCTTCTTCTTCTTCTTCTCTAACCGACTGAGCCATAGCATTTTGACCTATATTAATGCAATTTCTACATTTATCATACAGGCTAAATACTGTATACAGTGCTTTCGGAAAGTATTCAGATCCCTTGACTTTTTCCACATTTTGTTAGACCATGAGAATTTTGTTTCTCATGGTTTGAGAGTCTTTAGGTGACTTTTGGCAAACTCCAAGCAGGCTGTCATGTGCCTTTTACTGAGGAGTGGCTTCCGTCTGGCCACTCTACCATAAAGGCCTGATTGGTGGTGTGCTGCAGAGATGGTTGTCCTTCTGGAAGGTTCTCCCATCTCCACAGAGGTACTCTAGAGCTCTGCCAGAGTGAACATCGGGTTATTGGTCACCTCCCTGACCTAGGCCCTTTTCCCCCAATTGCTCAGTTTGGCTGGGCGGACAGCTCTAGGAAGTCTTGGTGGTTCCAAACTTCTTCCATTCAAGAATGATGTAGGCCACTGTGTTCTTGGGGACCTTCAATGTGCAGAAATGTTTTGGTACCCTTCCCCAGATCTGTGCCCTGACACAATCCTGTCTCGGAGCTCTACGAACAATTCCTTTGACCTTATGGCTTGGTTATTGCTCTGACATGCACTGTCAACTGTAGGACCTTATATAGACAGGTATGTGTCTTTCCAAATCATGTCCAATCAATTGAAATGACCACAGGTGGACTCCAATGAAGTTGTAGAAACATATCAAGGATGATCAATGGAAACAGGATGCACCTGAGCTCAATTTCGAGTCTCATAACAAAGGGTCTGAATACTTATGTAAATAAGTTATTTCTATTTTTAATAAATTAGGAAAAAAAAAAAACGCAAGGGGTCTAAGTACTTTCCGAATGCACTGTATATAATCAAAACGTCTTTTACAGAACTGCCCCACTGACGGCCGGCTTGCACAGCCTTTCTATAGGGTAGACGTTGTGCTCACGTTCAAGGAGACTAACCACAAAATGTACTGGACTATGGAGAACACTCTGCCATGCACAGGTGAGGGTGTGCTCAGTAACAGTGACAGAAATGTTATGATCAACATTAAGCCTCTGATGTAACTCTTACAATTGAAATAAAAATAGTAAGAAATATGCAACATGTTAGCTACAGTAGCCCTGCCACTTGTTTTGGTATACAGCTGAGGAATTGAGCTTGTAGTAATGTAACCCCTTTCAAATATCATTCACTTGATAGTTTTAACATATTTTTAAGCTATACATTCTTTGTTTACATTGTCGTTTGTAAACAATGGAGTAATATAAATATATTTGGGGTTATGATAGGGTAAGACAGTTGTGCTAAGCTCATGAGGCATTTAAAAGTTATATTCTTCAAAAAGAAATATCAATCATTTAAACTACTTTTAACAGATTCCTTGATCCAAGACTGTGCCTTTAAAGTTTCCTTTTGTAGCTAATGTTTTTAATTCTGCCTTTTTGCAGAGTCCCCCAGACTGCTATCAATCTCACCTATATATTATCATACTTCAACAACATTGGACCCTATTTTGACATACACTACATCAACCCCTGCTTCCTATACCACAGTGCCCTTTAGCTCGTACTCAACAATGGACCAACAGTTTCTCTCAACAGAGAAATCTCAGGAGGGCACCTCCACCTTCCCAAAAACAACATCAATTGAGAGGACTCAGGCTGAAGAAACAGGAAGAAAATCATCACCCACCAGTTCCTCACATACACAGACCTCTGGTTCCATTATCTACTGGAGTAATGTGACATCAATGACTCCAAGTACAACAAACAAAGCAACACAGGACAAATACCAACAGACAAACAGCACAGGTAGAGTGCCAAGGATCATCCGTTACAAGTCAAACAGAACCAGTAGAATTCCAAGGAGCAGCTGCCACAACTGCCACAATGCAGGCAGAATTCCAAGGAACAACCAATAGAAATGAAACAGCACAAGTAGAACTCCAAGGAACATCCGTTACAAGTGAAACATCAAAGGTGGAATTTCAAAGAACAACCATTGCAAGTGAAACAGAACATGTGGAATTCCAAGGAAGAAACACTACAAGTGAAATAGGACAGGAGGAATTCCAATGAACAACCATTACAAGTGAAACAACACAGGTGCAATTTCAAGGAACCACCGCTAGAAGTGCAACATTGCAAGTTCTTAGAAACAACCACTAGACAGGTAGAATTCTAAGTATCAACCACTATTAGTGAAACAGCACAGGTGGAACAACTGCCGCAAGTGAAACGATGCAGGTGTAATTCCCGGAACAGTGGCAATTAGTACAACAGATCAGGTACCATTCCAAGAAGTGACTGTTACAGTTGAACAGGTGGAATTCAAAGGGGCAAATGCTACAAGTGGGACAGCGTGGGTAAGATCCAGAGAGACAACATCTAGAAGTGAGGCAACACATTTGCAACTCCAAGACAGCAAACAAATCTGAGGTTATTTTCAACTCATCCCCAACAACTGAGACAAAACCAATTTTTTTTATTTTACCTTTTTTAACCAGGTAGGCCAGTGGAGAACAAGTTCTCATTTACAACTGCGACCTGGCCAAGATAAAGCAAAGCAGTGCTACACAAACAACAACACAGAGTTACACATGGAATAAACAAACGTACAGTCAATAACACAATAGAAAAAAGTCTATATACAGTGTGTGCAAATGGTGTGAGGAGGTAAGGCAATAAATAGGCCATAGTAGCGAAGTACTTACAATTTAGCAAATGAACACTGGAGTGATAGATGTGCAGATGATGATGTGCAAGTAGAAATACTGGTGTGCAAAAGAGCAAAAAAGTAAATAAAAACAATTTGGCGATGAGGTAGGTAGATTGGATGGGCTATTTACAGATGGGCTGTGTACAGCTACAGCGATCGGTAAGCTGCTCAGATAGCTGATGTTTAAAGTTAGTGAGGGAACTATAAGTCTCCCTATAAGTTGTTACAGTTATTATTCCAAATTCCTGTTCAAGCGAAGCCAACCATACATCCCACTGTGACTGGACCACCAAATCAAATCAAATCAAATGTTATTGGTCACATACACATGGTTAGCAGATGTTAATGCGAGTGTAGCGAAATGCTTGTGCTTCTAGTTCCGACAGTGCAGTAATATCTAACAATTTAAGAATAACAATATGTACATATAAATATATGGATGAGCGATGGCCGAACGGCATAGGCAAGATGCAGTAGATGGTATAGAGTACAGTTTATACATATGAGATGAGTAATGTAGGGTATGTAAACATTATATAAAGTGGCATTGTTTAAAGTGACTAGTGATACATTTATTACATCCAATTTTTTATAATTAAAGTGGCTAGAGATTTGAGTCAGTGTGTTGGCAGCAGCCCCTCTATGTTAGTGATGGCTGTTTAACAGTCTGATGGCCTTGAGATAGAAGCTGTTTTTCAGTCTCTTGGTCCCAGCTTTGATGCACCTGTACTGACCTTGCCTTCTAGATGATAGCGGGGTGAACAGGCATTGGCTCGGGTGGTTGTTGTCCTTGATGATTTTTTTGGCCTTCCTGTGACATCGGGTGGTGTAGGTGTCTTGGAGGGCAGGTAGTTTGCCCCTGGTGATGCGTTGTGCAGACCTCATTACCCTCTGGAGAGCCTTGCGGTTGTGGGCGGAGCAGTTGCCGTACCAGGCAGTGATACAGCCCAACAGGATGCTCTCGATTGTGCATCTGTAAAAGTTTGTGAGTGTTTTTGGTGACAAGCCAAATGTATTCAGCCTCCTGAGTTTGAAGAGGCGCTGTTGCGCCTTCTTCACCACACTGCCTGTGTGGGTGGACCATTTCAGTTTGTCTGTGATGTCTACACCGAGGAACGTAAAACTTTCCACCTCTCCACTACTGTCCCGTCGATGTGGATAGGGGGGTGCTCCCTCTGCTGTTTCCTGAAGTCCACGATCATCTCCTTTGTTTTGTTGACGTTGAGTGTGAGGTTGTTTTCCTGACACCACACTCCGAGGGCCCTCACCTCCTCCCTGTAGGCTGTCTCATCGTTGTTGGTAATCAAGCCTACCACTGTAGTGTCGTCTGCAAACTTGATGATTGAGTTGGAGGCGTGCATGGCCACGCAGTCATGGGTGAACAGGGAGTACAGGAGAGGGCTGAGAATGCACCCTTGTGGGGCCCCAGTGTTGAGGATTAGAGGGGTGGAGATGTTGTTTCCTACCCTCACCACCTGGGGGCGGCCCGTCAGAAAGTCCAGGATCCAGTTGCACAGGGCGGGGTCGAGACCAAGGGTCTCGAGTTTAATGACGGGTTTGGAGGGTACTATGGTGTTAAATGCTGAGCTGTAGTCGATGAACAGCATTCTTACATAGGTATTCCTCTTGTCCAGATGGGTTAGGGCAGTGTGCATTGTGCAGTGTGATTGCGATTGCGTCGTCTGTGGACCTATTGGGACGGTAAGCAAATTGGAGTGGGTCTAGGGTGTCAGGTAGGGTGGAGGTGATATGTTCCTTGACTAGTCTCTCAAAGCACTTCATGATGACGGAAGTGAGTGCTACGGGGCTGTAGAAGCCACAGATTGGACAGGCCAAACAGTAACTACCCCACCATCCTCTGCATGGTCCTTTGGTGAAGGAGAGGCCCAGATAGCACAGACTGTACCAAGGTCTGAAATCCCAAACTCATCCACCGACAGTCCCATTTCGAGCACCAAGGATACGGAGGGGACCAGCCTTTTTCAAATCAAATTGTATTAGTTACATGCGCCGAATACAACAGGTGTAGACCTTACAGTGAAATTCTTACTTACGAGCCCCTAACCAACAATGCAGTTGAAGAATAAGAAATAAAAGTAACAAGTAATTAAAGAGCAGCAATAAAATAACAATAGCGAGTCTATACACAGGGGGGTACCAGTACAGAGTCAATGTGCGGGGGCACCGGTTAGTTGAGGTAATATGTACATGTAGGTAGAGTTATTAAAGTTACTATGCATAGATGATAACAACAGAGAGTAGCAGCGGTGTAAAAGACCGGGGGGCAATGCAAATAGTCTGGGTAGCCATTTGATTAGATGTTCAGGAGTCTTATGGCTTGGGGTTAGAAGCTGTTTAGAAGCTTTTTGGACCTAGACTTGGAGCTCCGGTACCGCTTGCCATGCGGTAGCAGAGAGAACAGTCTATGACTAGGGTGGCTGGAGTCTTTGACAATTTTTAGGGCCTTCCTCTGACACCGCCTGGGGTAGAGGTCCTGGATGGCAGGAAGCTTTGCCCCAGTGATGTACTGGGCCGTACGCATTACCCTCTGTAGTGCCTTGCAGTCAGAGTCCGAGCAGTTGCCATACCAGGCAGTGAAGCTCTCGATAGTGCAGCTGTATAACTTTTTGAGGATCTGACGACCCACTACAGCCTCGTCGATGAGAATGGGGGTGTGCTCGGTCCTCTTTTTCCTGTAGTCCACAATCATCTCCTTTGTCTTGATCATGTTGAGGGAGACGTTGTTGTCCTGGCACCACACAGCCAGGTCTCTGACCTCCTCCCTATAGGCTGCCTCGTCGTTGTCAGTGATCAGGCCTACCACTGTTGTGCCATCGGCAAACTTAATGATGGTGTTGGAGTCTTGCCTGGCCGTGCAGTCATGAGTGAACAGGGAGTACAGGAGGGGACTGAGCACGTACCCATGAGGGGCCCCCGTGTTGAGGATCAGCGTGGCAGATGTGTTGTTACATACCCTTACCACCTGGGGTCGGCCCGTCAGGAAGTCCAGGATCCAGTTGCAGAGGGAGGTGTTTAGTCCCAGGTTCCTTAGCTTATTGATGAGTATGGGCCTGAGGTCACACAGTGTGCAGTGAAATCTGTGAATGCATTGTAATGTTTTTAAAATTGTATAAACTGCCTAAATTTTGCTGGACCCCAGGAAGAGTAGCTGCTGCTTTGGCAGCACCTAATGAGGACCCATAATAAATACAAATACAACTGACCAGCATTTCAAAGCACTTCATGGCTACAGACGTGAGTGCTAGGGGTCGGTAGTCATTTAGGCAGGTTACCTAAGTGTTTTGGGGTACAGGGACTATGGTGGTCTGCTTAAAACATGTTGGTATTACAGATTCGGACATGGAGAGGTTGAAAATGTCAGTGAAGACACTTGCCGTGAAGACCTGGCAGCAGTTTGGTTACAAAGGTAGCAGGCAGCTTATGATAGACCAACCCTAACTGCAATTCACTAACCCTAGTCATTAGTTCCTATAGCTTCACTAGCGCATAGCCTAACTACAGTAGCCTATGTAACGCAAACTTGTAGCATTGCAAGCACTAGGCAGCTGGTTTGTGATTTGAAAGGTGCTGTGGTGGTCACTAGGCCTACTGTTGAGGGTTGATTACACAAGCAGAAGCATAGCAACCTCTCTCTGCCAGCCACTGCCCCGAGGGCAGACATTATCCAGACGCATTCAAGCCTGCAGTTTAGTAAACATGTCTCAATCCAACATGGCTTGGAGCTTGAGGGACCGATGCTGAGAGGAAAGCTCCCACAGTGGTGGGACTAAAAAGTGGGACTAAAACGCCTGAAAAGAAGTCATGTTTTATCCATTGGGATTTGTATGCTGGGGGTGAGGTAAACATTCAAATTAAATGTGTAATTGTAGTTTATTATAATCATGTTTAATATTTTTCTTGTGATATTACTGAAATGCAATGGTGCATATTGCTTGATACAGTATATCTCCTTGCAATGCATGGACAAATCTGTTGATTGTGTTGTATTGCCTGATGATAGTAGCCTACAGTGGATTTCCTACCCCAGAATAGTGCATATTATTTTAGGGTTATGCATCCTGAGAGTAATGTTGGCATACTATTGAGTAAGACCATTTCAAAGTCAAGATAAAGTAGTAAAAGACAATAAAATGCTCCTGTTTTCTTGCATAATCCAACATCTGCTTTGAAACAGTAACATATAAAGTACTAGCTTATTTTAGTTTTTAATCAAATAAATTAAGCAAACCATCTGGTGTAGACTTTTCACGTTTGAAGTACTGTGTGATTTTGCAGTAGCTGCAGACAATTTATTGGACAAAAGAGGGCAGTATTGTTCATATTTTCTCTTGATTTTAAAAATGAATGGGTTGCATTTCCAGAGGGAAGCTCACTAAAACTGAAGGTATTTTACATTTTTATGTAATTTTGACCTCAATTCTGTTTTTCATTTATTCTTTCTTTTAAAAAACGAACAGAAAAATACACATTTGATTGAACTGAAAGGTCTAAATGAATAGATTTATTTTATTGATACTGTATCATGGCCTATTATCCAGAATTTTCATTAAAGCATCCAAATGAATAAATAATTACTTTAAGAAATCATTTATGGTAACATTTCTTGACCATTCATAGTGAACCAAATCCTGTTAATACATCTAATTGGTCTTTGTCATGACAAATTTGAGTGAAACATCCCTATCCATTTTGTACACCTTGGTTATTTTGCCCTCATCCTACGCACTGGAGGCTCCATCCATTATACCAAAGCACTGTTACGCAGTAAAATGCATCATATACAATGGGCTGTCAAGCAGAAAATCTAAACTTCCTTGTGCCTTTGGTCCCCATCTGGCATATGAACTTGTGAGCAGGAAACATGATAGTGCTGCAAAGTACACCAACATCCTACGTCCATGTGTCTTCTCTCTGCCATTATGTCCACCAACATCCTACGTCCATGTGTCTTCTCTCTGCCATTATGTCCACCAACATCCTACGTCCATGTGTCTTCTCTCTGCCATTATGTCCACCAACATCCTATGTCCATGTGGCTTCTCTCTGCCATTATGTCCACCAGCATCCTACGTCCATGTGTCTTCTCTCTGCCATTATGTCCACCAACATCCTACGTCCATGTGTCTTCTCTCTGCCATTATGTCCACCAACATCCTATGTCCATGTGGCTTCTCTCTGCCATTATGTCCACCAACATCCTACGTCCATGTGTCTTCTCTCTGCCATTATGTCCACCAACATCCTATGTCCATGTGGCTTCTCTCTGCCATTATGTCCACCAACATCCTACGTCCATGTGGCCTCTCTCTGCCATTATGTCCACCAGCATCCTACGTCCATGTGGCCTCTCTCTGCCATTATTTTATCTGTATAGACTATTAACTGTCTTTACAAAGTAAAAAATCCCTTTCATGTGTTTGTGTGTCTTTTTTTGTGTTTTAATTTCAGTCAAAGCATATGGTTTGCACATCTGGGAGATACTCACCATGATGGCACCCAGCCCCCACACTGCGTCTGTGAAGTGATCCATACGTGGTCTTCACTGCTATTGCAAACAATCCCCTTCTTGATGGGCTATGTTCTCAGAGGTATTTTAATGTGTTAGGTGAATAAAGAAATGTACACAATTATTGACATATTTACAGAAATAAAGTTAAACTTAAAAAAATCCAGTCTCAAAGAAGGGCAAAAAGCTTCTACAGTAGTAGTTTTGTTAGTGCACTGCAACATAGACATCTACATTTTAGCCTTTGAGTTTGAGAGAGTTGAAACAATGCACAGGCGTCTTCAGTCTAGTGTGCAATTACATTTTCCAGGCACCTGTGACTAATCTGGATGTCCTTACATAACCTATTTCACTTATGTCATCATTTACTGTGGATGTGCTTCTACTGTAAAGAACTGACGTGGGATGTCTTGAGATCGCTCTGTAGCCTACTGTGCATCTGCTTTTCCTCATGCCTACAGGCCTGGCTGGTTGGTGAAACCAATGAACATACTCAATCTACTCTGCTGCAGCCTAAGGACTAATACCATTTCTCCAAGACAACAACACTACATAAAGATAACAGTAACATACACAAAGATGTTGGCTGTGCCATATTTTCTCTACTTTTATTTTGGTGTTTACACAGAAAACACAAGTACACACAACACCCCCCCCCCCCCCAGAAGTCAGTGGAGTATCACAATGTTGAGTGAAGGTCGATTGGAGATCCTGTTCAGCAGCTCACAGCTCAGTGGAGCAGCTTGTAGTGCCATTGCCTCACATGTTTTGGAGAGGTGAATAGGGATCCATGCCACGGGGGGAATGAGGGAGAGGGGAGGAAGGGGATGTGGGGGTTTTCAGTGGTTTCACTGGGCCTCTTCATCTCGCTTGGAGGGTAATTACAAAATCACGGGTCAACCATGCATGTAACCACGGTTACGTTGCACAGTAGCAGATGTGCTCGTGGCATTATCGGGTGCGAGCGCAAAGGTAAACAAAAACAGATGCAGCTGGTTGCTACGGACCCTCGCCAAACTTAACGCAGCCTAATTGTTCCCATGTGGGGATGGCAGAGCTGAAGCAGTAGTAAAAGGGGGGATATGCCCCGTTTAAGAGATGCCCATTGGTTTTCAATGGGAACATTTGTGAATGGACACGGGTTGTTCTTGAATTGCTGTGGCATTTGCGTCCCTTGCCTTTGCAACCATGAAAAACAGTTTAACGTGACAAATAGTTATACATCATACATGTTTCAATTGTATTGTATCATTGATAAAACATAACGTCTAAGACCTTTATACTGCAAAAACAAAATTATGCATTGTTTATAGTACTTAGGGCAAGTCACTTGGGTTGTCCCAGTAGTGATGAGCAGAGTTGTATGACATGTGGGGCGGCAGGTAGCCTAGTGGTTAGTGCGTTGGACTAATAACCGAAAGGTTGCACAGATTGAATCCCTGAGCTGACAAGGTGAAAATCTGTTGTTCTTCCCCTGAACAAGGCAGTTAACCCACTGTTCCTAGGCCGTCATTGAAAATAAGAATTTGTTCTTAACTGACTTGCCTAGTTAAATAAAGATAAAATAATGTGTTGGAGATTTAGAGATATTTTTTACAAATATGATAACCCGCTGGGCACACCACGTCATTTCAACATGGATAATTTGGTAATATTTGGTTGAGACGTTGATCAATGAGATTTCAACCTAAAGTATATTCACTTACTCAAAAAGACAGCCAAAAGTTTTTGAATTTCCAATGTGTTATCACAATGCTTTCATCCATCTAAAAGCACAACCAAATTCCAATGGAAAAACAATGTCTGACTTTCGATTTAGTCTGTCACTGCACTTTCAACCATTTAAGAGCACAGCAAAGTTCAACTGGTAATACAATGTCAGATATTTTTTTTATTTATACAACAGATTAATGTGATATCACTGTGCTTCATCTAATAGTAGAACCAAATGACCTGGATTGCAGTTGAGATTACATTAAAAGTACATGGTACAAGTGAAAATTTGCATTTGAGATTATGCACAGATTATTACAGCAAGTGTGAAGATCTCTTCAGACCTGCAACGACCTATGCATGCTATCTTGAACATACACACTTTATATGATTACATAAGAAGAAGCGTATAGTTACAGTAACCTCAAAAATGTGGCCATGGATGTGGCCATGGATGTGGCCATGGATGTGTTTAAGGTTGAATGTAACATTCGTTTGTGAGATAGCCTAAATTTAAGGCTATTTACTGTATTACAAAGGTAATATTGAATTTTGTTTGGTTGACAACACAACCAAAAATCAACATTTAAAGATTTGGTTGAGTTGGAGATGTGAATCCAACATATTTGTTAACTTATCGACAAGTTAATAGGCTATTGATATTGAATTGTGTTGGTTGTCAATGCAACCAAGAATATTTATCTTCTGCTTGGATAGTGCCATCTGTGCCACTGACTTAGTCTGGCTTTAATTCCTGTTTGTCTACAAATTAACAATTGATACAGTGCCTTCAGATAGTACACCCCTTGACTTTTTCCAAATGTAGTTGTGTTACAGCCTGAATTTAAAATGGATTAAATGAGATGTTGTGTCATTGGCCTATACACACACAATACCCCATAATTTCACAGTGGAATTATGTTTTTAGATGTAAAAAAAAATGTCAATAAAAAATGAAGAGCTGAAATGTCTAGAGCCAATAATTATTCAACCTCTTTGTTGTGGCAAGCCTAAATAAGTTCAGGAGTAAAAATGTGTTTAACAAGTCACATAATAAGTTGCATGGACTCTCTATGTGCAATAATAGTGTTTAACATGATTTTTGAATGACTACCGCATTTATGTACCCAACACATACAATTATCTGTAAGGTCCCTCAGTTCAGCTGTGAATTTCAAACACATATTCAACCACAAAGACAAGGGAGGTTTTCCAATGCCTCGCAAAGAAGGGCACCTATTGGTAGATGGGTAAAAATAAAAAAGCAGGCATTGGATATCCCTTTGAGCATGGTGAAGTTATTAATTACACTTTGAATGGTGCATCATTAAAACATTTGCATCCTGTAGCACTAACTCCAAAATGTTTTGGGACACTGTAAAGTCCATGGAGAATAAGAACACCTCCTCCCAGCTGCCCACTGCACTGAGGCTAGGAAACACTGTCACCACCGATAAATCCACGATAATCGAGAATTCCAATAAGCATTTCTCTACGGCTGACCATGCTTTCCTCCTGGCTACCCCAACCCCAGCTAACAGCTCTGCACCCCCCGCAGCTACTTGCCCAAGCCTCCCCAGCTTCTCCTTCACCCAAATCCAGATAGTAGATGTTCTGAAAGAGCTGCAAAACCTGGACCCGTACAAATCAGCTGGGCTAGACAATCTGGACCCTCTATTTCTAAAATTATCAACCGCCATTGTTGCAACCCCTATTACCAGTCTGTTCAACCTCTCTTTCGTATCGTCCGAGATTCCTAAAGATTGGAAAGCTGCCATGGTGACACTCTAGACCCAAACTGTTACAGATCTATATCCATCCTGCCCTGCCTTTCTAAAGTCTTCGAAAGCCAAGTTAACAAACAGACCATTTTGAATCCCACCGTACCTTCTCCGCTGTGCAATCCGGTTTCCGAGCTGGTCACGGGTGCACCTCAGCCACGCTCAAGGTACTAAACGATATCATAACCGCCATCGATAAAAGACAGTACTGTGCAGCCGTCTTCATCGACCTGGCCAAGGCTTTCGACTCTGTCAATCACCGTATTCTTATTGGCAGACTCAACAGCCTTGGTTTCTCAAATGACTGCCTCACCTGGTTCACCAACTACTTCTCAAATAGAGTTCAGTGTGTCAAATCGGAGGGCCTGTTGTCCGGACCTCTGGCAGTCTCTATGGTGGTACCACAGGGTTCAATTCTCGGGCGGACTCTTTTCTCTGTATACATCAACGATGTCACTCTTGCTGCGGGTGATTCCTTGATCCACCACTACACAGACGACACCATTCTGTATACATCTGGCCCTTATTTGGACACTGTATTAACAAACCTCCAAACGAGCTTCAGTGCCTTACAGCACTCCTTCCGTGGCCTCCAACTGCTCTTAAACGCTAGTAAAACTAAATGCATGCTCTTCAACCAATCGCTGCCCGCACCCGCCCTCCCGACTATCATCACTACTCTGGACAGTTCTGACTTAGAATATGTGGACAACTACAAATACCTAGGTATCTGGCTAAACTGTAAACTCTCCTTCCAGACTCATATTAAACATCTCCAATACAAAATAAAATCTAGAATCGGCTTCCTAATTCACAACATAGCCTCCTTCACTCACGCTGCCAAACATACCCTCGTAAAACTGACTATCCTACCGATCCTCGACTTCAGCGATGTCATTTACAAAATAGCCTCCAACACTCTACTCAGCAAACTGGATGCAGTCTATCACAGTGCCATCCGTTTTGTCACCAAAGCCCCATATACCACCCACCACTGCGACCTGTATGCTCTCGTTGGCTGGCCCATGCTACATATTCGTCCCCAGACCCACTGGCTCCAGGTCATCTATAAGTCTTTGCTAGGTAAAGCTCCGCCTTATCTCAGCCCACTGGTCACCATAACAACACCCACCCATAGCACGCACTCCAGCAGGTAAATCTCACTGGTCATCCCCAAAGCCAACAACTGCTTTGGCCGCCTTTCCTTACAGTTCTCTGCTGGCAATGACTGGAACGAATTGCAAAAATCGCTGAAGTTGAGACTTATATCCCCCTCACTAGCTTTAAGCATCAGCTATCAGAGCAGCTTACCGATCGCTGCAGCTTTACACAGCCCATCTCTAAATAGCCCATCCAACTACCTACCTCATCCCCATATTGTTTTTATTTACTTTCTTTTGTCTTTTGCACACCAGTATTTCTACTTGCACATCATCATCTGCACATCTATCACTCCAGTGGTAATTTGCTAAATTGTAATTACTTCGCTACTATGGCCTATTTATTGCCTTACCTCCTTATGCCATTTGCACACACTGTATATAGACGTTTTCTATTGTGTTATTTGTTTATTCCATGTGTAACTCTGTGTTGTTGTTTGTGTCGCACTGTTTTGCTTTATCTTGGCCAGGTCACAGTTGTAAATGAGAACTTGTTCTCAACTGGCCTACCTGGTTAAATAAAGGTGAAATAAAATAAAAATAAAAAATCAATACACCCAGTCACTACAAGATACAGGTGTCCTTCCTAACTCAGTTGCCCGAGAGGAAGGAAACCACTCAGGGATTTCAACATGAGGCCTATAGTGACTTTAAACAGTTAAAAAAACAGTTACAGAGCTAAGCACAGGCAAAATCCTAGAGGAAAACCTCTTTCAGTCTGCTCTCCAACAGACACTGGGGGACAAATTCACCTTTCAGCAGGACAATAACCTAAAACACAAGGCCAAATATACACTGAAGTTGCTTACCAAGACAACATTGAATGTTCGAGAGTGGCCTAGTTACAGTGTTGACTTAAATTGGCTTGAAAACCTATGGCAAGACTTGAAAATGGCTGTCTAGCAATGATCAACAACCAACTTGACAGAGTTTGAAGAATTTGAAAAAGAATAATGCGCAAATATTGTACAATCCAAGTGTGCAAAGCTCTTAGAGACTTACCCAGAAAGACGCACATCTGTAATCGCTGCCAAAGGTGATTCTAACATGTATTGACTCATGGGTGTGAATACTTAAGTAAATGAGACATTTCTGTAATTCATTTTTAATACATTTGCTAAAACTTCTAAAAACATGGTCTCACTTTGTCATTATGAGAAAAAAATTATATTTAATCCATTTTGAATTCAGGATGGAACTCAACAAAATGTTGAATAAATCAAGGGGTATGAATGCTTTTGGTTGGATTCATGTCTACATCTTAACCAAAAATCTAGAATAGGACTAAATCAAATCAAACTTTAAAATGCACTTTAAATAAAGTTTGATTTGATTTAGTCCTACTCTTTAAAGCTGCTATATATAACTTTTTGGGCAACCCCACCAAATTCACATAGCAATGTGAGTTATAGATCTGTCAATCTCATTGAAAGCAACTCTAAGAAGCGGCAGATCTGTTCTACGTGTGTTAAGTTTTGTTTTTGCGTTTTTTCATTTTGATGTTGTACATCAGCTTCAAACAGCTGAAAATACAATATTTTGGGTTCTGGAAAATATATTTCACAGTGGTTTAGATGGCACAATAACTCTCTACACTATATTTGTTTATTTTGTCACACGAACTGAAATTAGGCTAGTAGAATTTTTACAAATTTGTTGACAAACTGGAATTAAGCCAGACTAAGTCAGTGGCACAGATGGAACTATCCAAGCAGAAGATACATATCCTTCATATGTTGATATTTGGTTGAGTTGACAACCAAACACAATGGAATATCACTAAATATCATTACATTTTAAATCAGCCAGAGCTTGAAACCCTATGCCTATTGTATTGTCTATTTTTAGTTTAATTCTGGGTTGAATTGAAACAATAGCTGTTGATGATTTCGCAAATACTATATGGGCCTAAATAGTATCATTGATGATATACAGTATGAGTAATAAAGTATGGTCACAATTTATTTGCTGTGTAAACCTCTCCTTTAGAATGACTTCGATAGCAACAGAGAATCTATTTCATTTTTAAGTGGAGATCTCTCAGCTATCATTCTCATGATAGCACATTAGTAATAGTCAATGCTAAATATCATAGCTAAGCAGGGCTTAGTTAAAACCCTGGATGGAAGACTGAAGGTTAGCTGTAGATAAATAAATTATCCAGTAGGAGGTGCTGCCCAGCTTTTAGTGGATATAACATTGAATATCTGAGGTTGTTTTAAAGGTACAAATTCAATACAAGGTTTGTCTATGTTGAAATTTGGTTTCAAGGATGACATAGTGTGGTTGAAATTTTACCCTCAAAACATCAGTTGATTACTTTTTCAAATGCAATATATTTTCTACGTAGATTTCACATCACAATACATTGACAAATGACGTTGAATCAACGTTGTTTCAATCAGTTTGTGCCCAGTGGGACGTGTCCCTAAGTTTTATGTAATTGGTGTTACTGCCTGGGAAATCACTCATTACAAAGATATACTAGGACCTTGAGCATTTCCTCCAGTGGCAAACAGTTATCGTGGGAGGAGTCGATATATATATATAAAAAAATTGCTAATCATACTCCTTTAGTATGTCATAAATTTGAGGATTCTATTGATCATTTGGCATGTCTGAATAAAAAGTGTCATTTGTGTTACTCGATGAGCTGAATTTTTTCCAAAATGCCTTTGCAATTCAAGAATGACCCACACAGTATCTGGAGGATTAGTGGTTTTGTGTGTGTTGTGTATTTTTGTGTGTCTTTTGTATTTTGTGTGTGTGTGTGTGTGTGTGTGTGTGTGTGTGTGTGTGTGTGTGTGTGTGTGTGTGTGTGTGTGTGTGTGTGTGTGTGTGTGTGTCTGCGTGCGTGTGTGTGTGCATGCTGATTTACCAGATCATTAGAAGAGGGGAAAGAGGCTTGACCTAATATTTCCTTTGTTGTTTGGTCAGGAAAGGGACGTTATTGTAAAAGTACCGTAAGCATAAATAGTCCTCCCGTTTCCATGACAAAGTCACAAACATTGAGCACTGAAAACAAAAGACTAGAAGACTATAAATCCAACCACTGTCAATTTTGTTTAGTTTTCAGTGTTTCAAGATAAATATGGTTTCAAAACAACACATCCACTTTTCCAAGGAGAAGGGGAAATCTGATCATTTTTTCCATTTTTTTTTTTTTTAACTTGGCCAGTTTCATATTCTATATTTTCCAGCCCACTCTGCCGTGATTAGTAATGGGAATATCTGATACCTTATTTTTTTTACCATTGGGTCAGGAAACTCCTACAGCTGTAAACTTGTTTTTATAGCTGTTGAAAGAAAGGGCATTGTCTCAAAGTACCAAGGAGCAGATCGTTTATTATAGCCTGTCCAACCATCAAAATCAAGCACGCCAACGAAATATCTCTCCAGCTCTGCCTTTGGTAACAATGCACCATGGGTAGGTAATAAACAATGCATTATGTGTGACCATAGGGTCAGCTGCGATGAACGATATCAAGAGAGGATATCATTTAAATGGCCTTTCTGTTTTCTAATGCAAAAGCTTTTTTTCAACAATTCAAAATCTGAAAGTAAAGAATTGTTGAAATTGCAGTAAATGTAAGTTCTATTTGAAGGCAATGTTTGGTTGTGGGTTCACTTAAATGACCAATGAGTTGAGGTTAGATTTGGGTCTGAAAGGATATTGTAGCAACCTTAGTAGGCCTGCAACAGCTAGCGACCTCATCAACAGGTTCAAGTCTCTTCGTGTAATAGCTAAGGTGTTGGATTGACAATCGCAGGGACCTGGGTTTGAGTCCTGGTCAAGCTATCCCCAAAATTCTCTACAATATCATGTCCCAAATAATTACATTTCCATGTGGTGTTCATTTCAATTGACCAATTGAATTTCACCCAGCTTTCACTGTAAAAACCAAGCATGGACACAGCAGGGCAAACATGGACAAGAAGGAAATCATCCCTCATCACTGAGTATCACTGAGTCATCTCCTCATCACTGAGTATCACTGAGTTATCTCCTCATCGCTGATGGAGACGCCCGTTAGAACCCAGACAAGAGCTGCAGCCTTATCACTTCTAATACGAGAGCAAACACAGGAGTCTTTACAGCATGTTGTCTAAGCGAGCAACGCTGAGCAAGATTACTGGGGCTTTTTAGAAGCCAAGAAGAGACACCATGAAGTAGTATTTTATCTTTGCTTGCCTTTCTGTGAAGCCCGGGGATAAAAGAGCAGCCTCCGCGAGCTGCGTCTGATTACGATCTAATTGTTAACATTCACTGTGTCTTATTATCTGTCTGTTGTTGCCATACACAGAGCAGTTAGGGGCCTTTTTAGTGTTGGCAAAGATTTGAAACGAGAGACTCGTTGTTACTACCCTGTGCGTTACCGAAGTACTAGTTAGCGCTAAGGTGGCAGGAGAGGAGCCCCCAGCTCGACAACAACAACAACAACGAGAGCAACATCAACAACAAACAGGAATTGATGGCGAGCGTTTATTATCTGGTTTAATTGCTCGTCATCTGGAGGATCTGACAGTCGCGGTTAATGAGAGAGAGAAGAGGCACGCGCTGTTGGCAGCAGGCTTCATAGAGAAAGGGTGGTGTGTGGGGAGTGGAAGGGGGTTCTTGGGGAGGGAGGGCAGAGAGCATTCCAGCTCAACAGAAGCAACGGAGGCACAAGCGGAGGCTGCCAAATCATTTGTTTATCACATTATCAAAACAGTTCTGAGTTTGAGTTTCAAGGGCTTTTCGAGCATCGTGTTAACCTGTGTGTCGTTAGCCCACGTCACCGCGCGTGCGCGCACACACACACACACACACACACACACACACACACACACACACACACACACACACACACACACACACACACACACACACACACACACACACACACACACACACCACGTCAGCCCTGATGTATACTGTAATCAGATGGTTAGCATAGACAGGATATCACAGAAATGTAGCCCCTTCCTCAATTTCTCATCTGGGCTGCAGGCCTGGCCAATGTCCAAGTAGGGACCTCCCTGACATGTGCAGTGTCACGCACACACAGGCAGGGTTCACCAGAACAAGCATCAGGACCAGACCCATAACAGCAGGCCTATAGGGCTTAAGAGCTGTTCTTTCCTTTCCGCATGCACACATTTAGTTTTCTTGTTATTTTAATTTAGGTAATGGGAAACTAAAATGCTTTGAACCCTATTTAGACATATTCTAACTAGCTGCTGGGTTTCAGGGAAAAGTCAAAGACACCACTTATCCTTCACAGCGAGATAGCATGTTTGAGGTTAGGAATACAGTTTCATTTTGTTTCATGCAATGGGAATGTTATTTTCTGTAATGTTTCCATGACAGCGTCGTGAGAGCTGTAGTGTGGAGACTGGCCAAGACACTAGGTGGAGACAGAGGAGCCAGTGACTGTCACGTTTCTCTCCACTGTAGATAGCGGTGTACTCTGACTCTTGCATCTTTCTTGGGCTGGTGCTCTAAGAGGAGATGGTTATTCATTTGGGAATGCAACGTCAAACGTTTTAACACATTTTGTAAGAAAGCAAAAATTTGTGTTTCTTTTTAAACAAGTCCATGAAGACCCTCCATGTTTCAGTCTGTTTACGTCCATTTGGTGCCTTATGAACACAACCCTGGTTCTATTACACATGTTCTATGGGCCTCATTTATAAATATAAATATAAAAACTGAACTTGGCATATTTGTATTTGTATTTATTATGAATCTGCATGCCAAGGTAGCAGCTACTCTTCCTGGGGTCCAGCAAAATTAAGGCATTTTTAAAAATATTACAATATATTCACAACAGATTTCACAACATATTAAGTGTGTGCACTCAGGCCCCTACTCTACTACCACATATCTAAAACACAAAATCCATGTGTACGTGTGTGTATAGTGTGTATGTTATCTTGTGTTTGTATGCATGTGTTGTTTCAAAATCCACGCTGTTCCATAAGGTGTATTATGGAATTTCACTGCTTGCAGGAGTTACTTGATGTGGAATAGAGTTCCATGTAGTCATGGCTCTACGTTGTACTGTGCACCCCCATAGCCTGTTCTGGACTTGGGGACTGTGAAAAGACCTCTGGTAGCATGTCTTGTGGGGTATGCATGGGTGCCTGAGCTGTGTGCCAGTAGTTCAGACAGACAGCTCGGTGCATTCAACATGTCAATGCCTCTCACAAATACAAGTTGTGATGAAGTCAATCTCTCCTCTACTTTGAGCCAGGAGAGATTGACATGTATATTATTAATGTTAGCTCTCTGTGTACATCCAACGGCCAGCAGTGCTGCCCTGTTCTGAGCCAATTGCAATTTTCCTAAGTCCCTTTTTGTGGCACCTGACCACACGATTGAACAGTAATTCAGGTGCGACAAAACTAGGGCCTGTAGGACCTGCCTTGCTGACAGTGCTGTTAAGAAGGCAGAGTAACGCTTTATTATGGACAGAATTCTCCCCATTCAAGCTACTGTTGTTTCAATATGTTTTGACCATATTTACAATCCAGGGTTACTACAAGCAGTTTAGTCTCCTCAACTTGCTCAATTTCCACATTGTTCATTACAATATTTAGTTGAGGTTTAGGGTTTAGTGAATGATTTGTCCCAAACACAATGATTTACATTTTTTTGATATTTAGGACTAACTTATTCCTTGGCATTCTGAATAACTGCAGCTCTTTGTTAAATCAGAGAGGTGCATAGTGTTGAGTCATTCGCATACATAGACATACTGGCTTTACTCAAACCCAGTGGCATGTTGTTAGTAAAGATTTTAAAAAGTAAGGGGCCTAGAAAGCTGCACTGGGAAATTCCTGATTCTACCTGGATTTTGTTGGAGAGGCTTTCATTAAAGAACAACCTCTGTGTTATGTTAAACAGGGAACTTTTTATCCACAATATAGCAGGAGGTGTAAAGCCATAACACATACGTTTTTCCAGCAACAGACTATGATCGATCATGTCAAAAGCCGCATTGAAGTCTAACAAAATAGCATCCACAATCTTTTTATCATCAATTTCTCTCAGCCAATCATCAGTCATTTGTGTAAGTGCTGTGCTTGTTGAATGTCCTTCCCTATAAGCATGCTGAAATGCTGTTGTCAATTTGTTTACTGTAAAATAGCATTGAATCTGGTCAAACATTTTTCCAAAAGTTTACTAAGGGTTGGTAACAGGCTGATTGATCGGCTATTTGAGCCAGTAAAGGGGGCTTTACTATTCTTAGGTAGGGGAATAACTTTTGCTTCTCTCCAGACCTGACGGCACACACTTTCTAGTAGGCTTAAATTGAAGATATGGCAAATAGGAGTGGCAATATCGTCTGCTATTATCCTCAGTCATTATCCATCCAAGTTGTCAGACCCTGGTGGCTTGTCATTGTTGACAGACAACAATCATTTTTTCACCTCTTCCACACTTACTTCACGGAATTCAAAATTACAATGCTTGTCTTTCATAATTTGGTCAGATATACTTGGATGTGTAATGTCAGCGTTTGTTGCTGGCATGTCATGCCTTAAGTTTGCTAATCTTGCCAATGAAAAAATTATTAAAGTAGTTGGCAATATCAGTGGGTTTTATGATGAATGAGCCATCTGATTCAATGAATGATGGAGTGGAGTTTGCCTTTTTGCCCAAAATTTCATTTAAGGTGCTCCAAAGGCTTTTACTATAATAATTTGTCATTTATCCTTGTTTCATAGTGTAGTTTCTTCTGATTTTTTATTCAGTTTAGTCACATGATTTCTCAATTTGCAGTACGTTTTCCAGACCTATTTGCCATTTTTATTGCCTAATCCCTCTCAACCATAACATTTTTAAATTCCTCAACCATCCATGAGGATTTAACAGATTTTACAGTCATTTTCTTAATGACAGACGCTTATAAGAAATCCTGCTATGCCCTCCGACGAACCATCAAACAAGCAAAGCCTCAATACAGGACTAAGATTGAATCGTACTACACCCGGTCTGACACTCGTCGGATGTGGCAAGGCTTGAAAACTATTACGGACTACAAAGGGAAGCACAGCCGCGAGCTGCCCAGTGACAAGAGCCTACCAGATTAGCTAAATGACTTCTATGCTCGCGTCGAGGCAAGCAATGCTGAAGCATGCATGAGAGCATCAGCTGTTCCGGATGACTGTGTGATCACGCTCTCCATAGCCTATGTCAGAGTAAGACCTTGAAACAGGTTAGCATTCACAAGGCCAAAGGGCCAGATGGATTACCAGGACGTGTACTTGGAGCATGCACTTCACTAACATTTTCATCCTGTCCCTGACCGAGTCTGTAATACCAACATTTTTCAAGCAGACCACTATATTTCCTGTGCCCAAGAACACCAAGGTAACCTGCCTAAATGACTACCAACCCGTAGCACTCACGTCTGTAGCCATGAAGAGCTTAAAGCTAAGCTAAGGACCCTGGCAGTGTGGTGCCAGGATAACAACCTCTCCCCCAAAGTAATCAATACAAAGGAGATGATTGTGGACTACAGGAAAAGGAGGGCCGAGCACACCCCAATTCTCATCGACAGGGCTGTAGAGGAGCAGGTTGAACAAACTATTATGGTCCAAACACACCAAGACAGTCATGAAGAGGGCCCGACAACACCTATTCCCCCCCAGGAGACTGAAAAGATTTGTCATGGGTCCTCAGATCCTCAAAAAGTTATACAGCTGCACCATCGAGAGCATCCTGACTGGTTGCATCACTGCCTGGTATGGTAACCAAAGTCTGCAGCCACCCTAGTCACAGACTGTTCTCTCTGCTACCGCACGGCAAGCGACACCGAAGCGCCAAGTCTAGGTCCAAAAGGCTTCTTAACAGCTTCTACCCCCAAGCCATAAGATTCCTGAACAGCTAATCAAATGGCTACCCGGACTATTTGCATTGTCCCCCCTTTTATGCTGCTGCTACTCTCTGTTTATTGTATATGCATAGTCACTTTACCTCTACCTACATGTACATATTACCTCAATTATTTCAACTAAACTGTGCCCCCGCACATTGACTCTGTACTGGTACCCCCTGTGTATAGCCTCGGTACTGTTATTTTATTGTTGCTCTTTAATTATTTGTTATTTTTCTACTTAATTTTTTATATTTTTTACTTTCTTAACAATTATTTTTCGGTGCTTGTGACATATACAATTTGATTTGATGTGAAAACATATTGTATGATCTCTTATACACTATATTAGGCCTAGCCTTTGGAACTTTGGTTTCCTAAAAATGGCTACTATATTGTGATGACTACATCCGATGGATTTGGATACTGCTTTCAAACTAATTTCTGCAGCATTAGTAAAGATGTGATCAATACATGTTAATGATTTAATTCCTGTGCTGTTTGTAACTACCCTGGTACAGTGCCTTGCAAAGGTTTTCACCCCCTTGGCGTTTTTCCTATAGTCCAAATTGGTGAAGTGAAATGAAAAAAATTACTTGTTTAAAAAAATTAAAAATAAAAATCCGGAAAAGTGGTGCGTGCATATGTATTCATCCCCTTTGCTATGAAGCCCCTGAATAAGATCTGGTGCAACCAATTACCTTCAGAAGTCACATAATTAATTAAATAAAGTCCACCTGTGTGCAATCTAAGTGTCACATGATCTGTCACATGATCTCAGTATATATACACCTGTTCTGAAAGGCCCCAGAGTCTGCAACACCACTAAGCAAGGGGCACCACCAAGCAAGCGGCACCATGAAAATCAAGGAGCTCTCCAAACAGGTCAGGGACAAAGTTGTGGAGAAGTACAGATCAGGGTTGGGTTATAAAAAATATCTGAAACGTTGAACATCCCACAGAGCACCATTAAATCCATTATTAAAAAATGGAAAGAATATGGCACCACAACAAACCTGCCAAGAGAGGGCCGCCCACCAAAACTCACGGACCAGGCAAGGATGGCATTAATCAGAGAGGCAACAAAGAGACCAATGATACCCTGAAGGAGCTGCAAAGCTCCACAGCGGAGATTGGAGTATCTGTCCATAGGACCACTTCAAGCCGTATACTCCACAGAGCTGGGCTTTACGGAAGAGTGGCCAGAAAAAAGCCATTGCTTAAAGAAAAAAACAAGCAAACACGCTTTGGTGTTCGCCAAAAGGCATGTGGGAGACTCCCCAAACATATGGAAGAAGGTACTCTGGTCAGATGAAACTAAAATGTAGCTTTTTGACCATCAAAGAAAACGCTGTCTGGCACAAACCCAACACCTCTCATCACCCCGAGAACACCATCCCCACAGTGAAGCATGATGGTGGCAGCAGGATGTTTTTCATCGGCAGGGACTGGAAAAGTGGTCAGAATTGAAGGAATGATGGATGGCGCTAAATACAGGGAAATTCTTGAGGGAAACCTGTTTCAGTCTTCCAGAGATTTGAGACTGGGACGGAGGTTCACCTTCCAGCAGGACAATGACCCTAAGCATACTGCTAACCCTAAGCATATAGCACTTGAATGGTTTAAGGGGGAACATTTAAATGTCTTGGAATGGCCTAGTCAAAGCCCAGACCTCAATCCAATTGAGAATCTGTGGTATGACTTAAAGATTGCAGTACACCAGCAGGAACCCATCCAACTTGAAGGAGCTGGAGTAGTTTTGCCTTGAAGAATGGGCAAACATCCCAGTGGCTAGATGTGCCAAGCTTATAGAGACATATGCCAAGAGACTTGCAGCAGTAACTGCTGCAAAAGGTGGCTCTACAAAGTATTGATTTTGTGTGTGTGTGTGGGGGGGGGGGGGGTGAATAGTTATGCACACTCAAGTTTTCCGTTTCTTTGTCTTATTTCTTGTTTGTTTCACAAGAAAAAATATTTTGCATCTTCAAAGTGGTAGGCATGTTGTGTAAATCAAATGATACAAACCCCCCAAAAATCTATTTTAATTCCAGGTTGTAAGGCAACAAAATAGGAAAAATGCCAAGGAGGATGAATACTTTCGCAAGGCATTGTAGGTTGATTGATAACCTGAACCAGGTTGCAGGCTTTCTCTTCAGTGGGCAGCCTGATGAAAGCCAGACAATATTTAAATCACCCAGAACATTTTCCTCTCTATTGATATCACATACATTATCAAGCATTTCACACGTTATCCAGATACTGATGGTTAGTACTTGGTGGTCTATAGCAGCTTCACACCAGAATGGGCTTTAAGTGAGGCAAATTAACCTGTAGCCATATTACTTCAACAGTATTTAACATGAGATCATATCTAAGCTTTACAGGAATGTGGCTCCAGATGTAAACAGCCACACCTCCACCTTCGGCATTTCTGTATTTTCTGTTGATCTTATAACCATGTATTGCTACCCCTGTATCATAAAAGCTACTATCTAAGTGAGTTTCAGAGATTTTCAGAATATGAATGTCATCTGTTACTAGCAAATGATTGATTTCATGAACCTGGGCTATTAACGTGGGCTATTTTTAACACTTTTCTGGGATGCATTATTGTTTTCATTGCTTTACTGGGAAGCTTAGCGGAGGTAGAGATGCTCGGGTTATTTATGTTAGTGCAGGGTGAGCTGCACACAGTGGACTTCCTCCTAGGGCACACCACCTCAGTGCTAACAGTATAACTCTGGTTCATAGGCATATGATTACTGCATACAATAACTGTAAAAACTGCAGAGGCATTCGGGGCAGTAAGAGGAATATAAATCAGGTTACTTACATAATGTTTTCCAACTCCCCTGGGATAATGTACATTTGCTGAAGCATTATGACAACTCAGCAACACAATGGTAGGGATTAAATGAGCTGGACTTGGGTCATTGATAAGTCATTGTCTCAATATGTCCTTATAAAGCTGTGAAAGGTTTGTGATTTGGGGGGATGCCATCCTCCTTATAATAGAAACTTTGTCTCCAGAAGGTATCAAAATTGTCAATAAATGTTACACCCACAGAGCTGCAATAGTGAGAATGTGTGTGAGAATGTGCATGAGAATGTGCTTACCTCCACGCAAACTTTAGACCATGTGTACTCACATTTTCTAATGGTTTAAGCAGGGGCGGAAATCCCGGGGGGGACGGGGGGGACACGACCCCCCCATCCTGGGAAAAATATGATTTGTCCCCCCCAATATATCACTGAAACATAACTATGTAATTTAAATAATATTAATAATACGCAATGAAAGCAATTGTGCTGATTATAGACACTTAATAGCGCGTTTTTAAGTTTCAAAAGATTGCGACCCCCCCCCCACCCTTTTCCTCACAATGGTTTGATCCACTGGCAAGTTAACAGAGGGGTCGTAGCCACTGTCTGAAAGGCACTCAATGAACGTAACTGACGTGAGGTTAATCCAGTCAATCGCGCACACACACTAGCTGAATATGCAGAGCTAGCGCGCAAATATTAACTATTAAGCTAGCTAGTACCTATTCCATTTATGTGGCCTCGTCAAAGATGGAATCTTTCCTATCGTCAATTTATTCTGAGATCAGCATGCAGATGATGTAAGTTAGTGCTTCAAAGTCCCTGTGATAAGGTTAGCGATAAACTGAAGTCCAAACTGAACAGAACTACACTCTCTTCTACCATTGTCTTAAATATATTTAATGGTCTCGTTGCAAAAGCTAAATTGTCGCAAGGGAACTTTTATTTATTTATTTTATTTAACCCGGGTAGCAAAGATTATAGCAAACACCACTGAAACGGAATTGGTGCTCGCTAGCTTTGCAAATTCAGCTATTGTTGGAAGCCAGCCAATATGAAACAAACTATTAAAATTACAACGGGTTGCAGCATATGTTGTGTAAATGGTGAACTCATACAGCTGTCAACTCTTGTCATTTTAATCCATTTCACATTTGCTAGCTACCTTTTAGATCGAAGCCCAAATAGAATGATAAAAGATAAGACGATAGAAGCCCATCTCCTACTGTAAATAACCTACATACTGTGTGTGTGTAGCCAACCAGGTAGAAAAATGGCAGAAAAAAGACGGACATCAGAGTATTTTTCAGTACACCAAAACGCAAAGTAAGAACCCTAGTAGCCTAATATCTCAAAGACTAGTTGATAAAATGTTCATAAGAAAGAAATGAAATTCTAATGGAAATGTTTCACAATGATGTCATTAGGCAGAGCAGGCAACAGATGGCACACAGACAGCAGAGTTGGGGACAGATATGCAGGGACAGACTGGCAGAGACAGGGAGTCTCAGGTAAGTTTGTTGAGTCTTTGTTTGGCAACATTATGAAAGGTTCTCAGTTTTTTTTACTTGTAAAATAGGAACATAATTGGAAAATGCCATGGATACCCCCACTCTCAACTTAAACTGGTGACTGAACTAAGATTTGTTAAAGGCAATGGTATTGCTGTTGTGAGTAGTTGTGTAGTTTTGGGTACCGGTAGTTAGGAGTATGGCAAACACCTTATTTCTTTGGTTCCTCAATATACATTTACCATATTACAATGTAGGCTATGTGTTACAGCACTACTTTTGGTGTCCCCCTCCGGAATTGCTCTTGAGAAAATGTCATGTAATTGTCCCCCCCAAAGTTGATATCAGATTTTCGCCCCTGGGTTTAAGTATTGTATTGCAAGCAGGCAAGTACTGTAGGTAGGCCTAGGCTATTTTTTGCAAATGGGGGATATGATGACACGCTTTCCTAAAAATATAATAGAAAAACATAATAAGAAGATGCAGCCATTTGCCGTTAGTGAGGAGAGCGAAAATCAATGTTTTCTGTTCTTGGAATCTAAAATAATTATACATAGAAATCTATTTCCTATTGTTTATTTTATTTTCATAACCATTGCATAATAAATATAGTGGTAACTCGCCTAGCCACAGTAGCTTCACCTTCAAGTGGGCGCTAGCAAGCATGCAAGGTAGTGCTAGGTATCAACGGCCATTGTCAGCCAATCCTGTAGGGGTTGGAAGCTATGATGAGCTTTGATTGGTTACTCTCGCTGCGATATTGGACAAGATTTGCATTCTGCTTTGCCCAACATTGTTCCTGCCCTCTTCAGCTCCCTTGCCCATTGAAAAAGAATGGGAAGCCGTTGTTTCACCTCGATGCAGTCACTAGTGTACAGGCCCCATAATGCCCCATATGTATAGGCCCCATATTAAGTGTGAAATTTATGCAACGGTTATAACTAAGGCCACAGGGCTGGGACTTTTCTCCCACTTCACTGGAATACAGAAGCCAACTGGTGCACAATGGTATTGCATCCTAAAGAGATCTGGGGCCAACCCTGCTCACAATTAAGTTGCTACTGTGTCTTCATCATTGGCCAAAGAAATCACATTTAGGAGGTCCTTTTATGCAATTTATTATTTTATTGCTGTGACAGTGTGGCATATCAGGATATATATATACACTACATGACCAAAAGTATGTGGACACCTGCTCGTCAAACACCTGCTCGTCAAACATCTAATTTCCTGTGGCGGCCCTCACGAGAGATAGTTTCATCATAGAGCTTGATGTTTTTGCGACTGCACTTGAAGAAACTTTCAAAGTTCTTGAACTTTTCCGGATCAACTGACCATTATGTCTTAAAGTAATGATGGACTCTCGTTTCTCTTTGCTTATTTGAGATGTTCTTGACATAATATGGACTTGGTCTTTTACCAAATAGAGCTATCTTCTGTATACCACCACTACCTTGTCACAACTGATTGGCTAAAACGCATCATGAAGGAAATAAATTCCACAAATTAACGTTTAACAAGGAACACCTGTTAATTGAAATGCATTCCAGGTGACTACCTCATGAAGTTGGTTGAGAGAATGCCAAGAGTGTGCAAAGCTGTCATCAAGGCAAAGGGTCGCTACTATGAAGAATCTGAAATATATATATATATTTTTTCTTCTTTTTTGGTTACTACATGTTTCCATATGTGTTATTTCATCGTTTTGATGTCTTCACTATTATTCTATAATGTAGAAAATATAACAAAATTAAGAAAAACCCTTGAATTAGTAGACGTGTCCAAACTTTTGACTGGTACTGTATATATACTGTATTTTCCTGCTGTAGCAAACGGTGTCAAATTAAAAACCCCTATATATATTTGAGCTAGTTTGCTACAGCAGGAAAATAATCCTGCAGCAAGAGCACATTTGAATTATTATGTGTATTATAGTTAATTGACATTTTTGTAGGGGTTGATACATTTTTCGTTATGGGAAATCAACTCAAGTGGAAATGACCAACTTTAAAAGCCTTTTTAAAACTCAAATACACTACAAGTTTGCATTTCCTGCTGCGCAGAAATATTCTCAGCAACAAAAGAGTGATCAAATTAAGATTCTACATCTGCACCACAACCATTGAGTCTGAATTTAACTTGCATTGGGTACATACCCTGCGAAAATGACAAGATGGGAAATAGAAGATTTCAAATTGAGTCTTGAATAAATCTGAATGTACTGCACCAGCAACAACGGGAGAAATAATCGCTTAACTTTGAATGGAACAAAATATTGTTGAACAGAAATTATATTTTTTTTACTAGCTTAAATTTGTTAGTTCTTTATGAATTTTGCCTTACTAAACACTAATACATTTCCAGACTAAAATATGCCTTGTACAAGCATCTGTGTATGCCTCACAAAACCCTGTGACTTATGCATGTACCCCAGTATACTTTAGCTGTCTAGTGCTGTCCGTTTCAGGAGCTAGACACACAATTACTCCTTTCAGGGAGATGTTCTCACAAATGTTACCTCCATATATGCAGAGTACTTTGCTCTATGCCCATAAACAGTGCCAATAATAGGCAAAACTGACAATTTAGATGAAGAGGAATAAGCATAAAAGCATGAGGTGCGTAGAAAGTGCATGTCACAATTAAATGACTTAATGGGTGAGGGTCCCCAGATAGATCACATGCAATTTACATCAAGAGTCAGTGTAGTAAAGACTTTGTAAAACTTACATTGAAATTCAATTAGAGTGTTGAATGCATAACCAAAGCCGTGAAAAATGAACTCATTGGGGGTCCCTTTTCATTTTTGCCCTCAGGCAAAAGAGACCATTAATTTAATACATTACATATTTTTTCACATTAGCATTTTTAAGTTACTGCGCATTTCAGTACTAATGTACCCTAATACAATAACAGAGGCTGCCAGAGACTGCATTATACAAACCAAGTAAGAAACTCAGCTACAGTTGTTACCTTGAGTAGTCAGGCCACTTTCAATGAGTGAAGCTTGAAAAACGCCCAGCCAACCCCCCCCCCCAAAAAACAGCGGAAAAGGACTCTATTGTTTCATTGATTCATCGTATGTTAAGTTATTATTTTGCTGCAGGCGCCGCTCATGTTTCAGAGGTTGGAGAAAATAGCATTGACTTCAGTTGCAAGCAGTTGGCACTTCTTAATTTAAGATATTATCGTTTTATCTCACAACAGTGGATCTGCACCCTTCAATCAACCAGAAAGTCAAAACAAAGCATGGAGCCCTTTAGATCCTCAACCCTTAAGAGAGATTCTAATTAAAATATATTTCATTAACTGTTCCAGCATGGTAAATATACATTTACACAGTGTCAGTACACTTTATAACACATAATGATTCCAAGTATAATTACTGTGTAACAGTAGCTATGAGAAATATGGTAAAACGAAGCAAAGTTGTTTACTGGTTGGTTCAAGTGTGGCCTGTAATGTCAAGCAGGTCAACAGCATCCTGAGGCTACTAGCTAGTAGCAATTGGATGTACAATCTATATACAATCTTTCCATGTTATGGCCCTTTTAATGGTATTGCTTTAGAATATATTCTTTGTTTAATCTTGACTTAACCAAGTGGGTTAATTAACAACCAGTTATTGTTGTCCATAATGACATTTGCCAAGGGTTTGTTGCAAGGAAGATTTAACAGAAAATTGTTCAACCAATTCACATATAATTTCATTCACACACAAAGGAATGGGCCAGCATTAACTTACTGCAGCTACAACAGGCAGGTGTACAAGATAGGTCTAGTTTGATACAGAGAGGATGGTGTCGGTGAACCAAAATGGTACAGACCATATTAATTTGGGAGTGGTTTGAGGCAAGACTGGTATGAGGAGATGTTATGTGTGTGCACATTTTGAAGTTGACATTTTCTTTTCCAAGGGGGCCATATTAAAATATATCACACAGATGATATACACTTAAATAAATGTTCTTCAGAAGTTTCTAGTTTTCTTCATTCTCTTATTGTCCCTTGCCCAACAACACTCATTGGTAAAAAAGAGAGAGAGAGAGAGAGAGAGAGAGAGAGAGAGAGAGAGAACAACATCAACAACTTCATTTGAGAACAATGTACAGGGCATGTTTTGGACAGGCAGTGCTGGAGATGATTTAATAGAAAGTGGACAGCTGTAGGGAAATGCCCCCCAAATTAGTTTTCCGGTATAAGACAAGAGGAGGTTTGAACACTTAAGCCAATCTGGATGACTCCTCCATCCAAGGGACAAAGGAAACCAACACAGCCATTTTCACACATCTCTAAAAATAACAGCATGGGGGACGTACACGTGTGGCAGAAAGAGGGGGGAATAGAGTTGTTAGTCAGGGAAAATCATGTATTATTAATGGAAACACTGTGAATGTAGTGCTTCTTTTCCTTGTTTTCCGCACGCATTTTTCCATTTGTCTTGTGTTGCTAAATTTTTTAGTTTTTTTTTCTCCCCACATCGGAGTGATGTTACATATAATTACTGACTTTGCACCAAAAGCACATCTGACACCACTTGGTTAGCAAATTAGAACATTTCAGAGAGGGAATAAATCTCCTGGGACAGAAGGGCATAGAAAGAGTGAAAGTAATGTAAATATTACATGCACTTCCCCCGGAAAAGTGACAAAATCATTTGAATTAACAGAAAAGATGTGAAGCCTAATTGAAAAGTTCTTATTTATATATTTATGTTTAGAGAGCTCATCAAGTTTCCGAGAACAGGATGCTCCTTGGCCACAAACACGGCATCATCGTCTTCCACAGAAAAAGGCCAGGAAATGCTGAAGTGCGTTTTTGATTTATTTATCTTAACCCAGACGGATACTCCAAGCATTAGTAGGATTTTGCCATTTGGTGGTTGAAATAATGGATGGAATGTTCATTCATTTTTTATCCCTGCATGTTGTGTGAAGGGTAAACATGCTGTTTGAGATGTCTTTTCTCTGCTCAACTGTGTTTTCTCATTGTTAGCCTGAGTATAGGGTGTAGCACCTAGTCACAAAAGTGCATACAATGTATTCAAACTGAACCGTGGAAAGCATTAGATGCCAACTTGACTTTCCAATAATTCTCAAGCCCTCAAGCATCTGTTTTCTTGACTAAAAATATTTTTATTTTACAATACATTGCAGGAAGACCCATGCCATCATGGAGCAAGATCAGTCAGTACATGAAAGACAATAGTTAATTATTAATATTTTCCATGAGGGAAGCTGTTGTGAGGGCCCCATACCTCAATGTTGTTACAATGTCATATAATTAACAATCTTACACTCATTGCTAACCTTCAGTCAAGTTCAAGGCAAGCTGTTTAGTTTAATTGAGTGTTAGATAATTCTGTGTGGTCGCTAACTTTAAAGCTAAAATCTGGAAAATGGCACTTTGGACCACCACTAGTTTTGGTATACAGCTGAAGGATATGGCTGGGAAAGGTTATTCTTCAAGAATCAATAGGTGAATATCAAGAATGTAAATGACCATTGAACAGAGTCCCAGATCACCTTTAAAGCAATTGTTGTTTCATAATAACTACTGTGTAATATAACAATGGCTATATGTTTAAATTACCACTGAACAGATTTCCAGATTGTACCTTTAATGTCATTGGTTCATAATGCCCCAAGTTGTTTTATACTATCTTTTATCTCAGAGAGCATTTCCCCAAATAAATGTAAACAACTGACTGCAACAAGCAGGACTCATCATCCTTGATGGACTAAGTTATGCCACACCCGTACCTCACCACCAGTCATGCAATACAATGCTCTCACTTCGGACCCAGACACCAACCCACACACATCTTCTGATGGTGTGTTCTGAATCATTTTAATATGTCCTAATAACGCAGAGGGTATGATTGTGCTTTGCAAGCCCTCGAAGATGAAATATGTTACATTGGGGCCTGATAGTAAAGGATATTGCTTGCCGTTCATACATAATTGAACACTCTTGAATGTCAAACCAGTGGGAGCAAATGCAAGAGAAGCAACAGTACACCTCACCACAAGGTACACAACATCCTCTCAATTCTGAGTGAATGAACAGAAAAGGACATGTGTTATGTGGTATACCAAAGAACCGGGAGGAGCTTGACGTGAGCCGGTACAGCATTTGAGAACCATTGGCAAAATACAAAGATGTAATGGTCTTCTTATAGCATAGCCTTTAATAAAGCAAATGTTTCCCTGGCCTGACCCTACTGTTACTGAGAAATGTGTTGCTGGAAGTTTTGAGGATTGGGGTGCAAGCCACTAGTGTGTAACGGTCGTCGTATATAGTGGACCAAGGCGCAGCGGGTTGAGTGCTCATATTAACTTTTATTAGAGACACGTAACAACAAAACAAGAAAACGAACAGTATTGCAGGCTAACACAGCAGTGCAAAAACTACTTCCCACAAGGGACATGTGAAAACAGGGCTACCTAAGTATGACTCCCAATCAGCAACAACGATGTACAGCTGTTCCTGATTGAGAGCCATACCAGGCCAACACAAAGAAATACACAACATAGACAGATCATAGAAATACAAACATAGAACATAACCAAAAGCCCCGGAATACTCTAAACAAACACCCCTCTACATAAACACATATCCCAACAAACCCCGAACCACATAAAACAAACACCCCCCTGCCACGTCCTGACTAAACTACAATAACAAATAACCCCTTTTCTGGTCAGGACGTGACATAGTGATGTGTTCAAATCAATCAAATCAAATAAAAATGTAAAATATTAGTCACATGCGCCAAATACAACACGTGTAGACCTTACAGAGAAATGCTTACTTACGAGCCCCTAACCAACAATGCAGTTTAAACAAGTAAAATATGGATAAGAATAAGAAATAAAAGTAACAAGTAATTAAAGAGCAGTAGTAAAATAACAATAGCGAGACTATATACGGGGGGGGGGGGGGGGGGGGTACCGGTGCAGAGTCAATGTGTCACGTCCTGACCAGTAAAGAGGTTATTTGTTATTTGAGTTTGATCAGGACGTGGCAGGGGGTATTTGTTTTATATGGTTCGGGGTGGTTGTGTATGTAGAGGGGTGTTAGATTTATGTATTCCGGGGTTTTTGGTTATTGTTCTATGTTAGTGTATTTCTATGTTCTGTCTAGTCGTTTGTATTTCTATGTTTTGCTAATTGGTGTTGGGGCCTTCAGTTGGCGGCAGCTGTCTATCGTTGCCTCTGATTGAAGGTCCTATAATTAGGAGTATGTTTGTTTTGGGGTTTGTGGTTTGTCTTGCCTACAAGACTGTTTTGTCGTCTGTTTATCGTTTTTCGTGTTTGTTTTGGATTAATAAAATATGAGCATTCACATACCCGTTGTGCCTTGGTCCATCTATTATGACAACCGTGACAGAATCTCCCACCAACCACAGACCAAGCAGCGGAGGAAGGAGCAACAGGTGGACTATCGGGAGTCGTGAACCTGGGGGGAGATTAAAGCCGGAGTGGGCCCATGGAGGAAGGTGAAAGAGGATCGGGAATGTTACAGGGGTACACGGTTGGCATTCAAACCGGAGAGGCAGCCCCAATAAAACATTTTGGGGGGGCACACAGGTAGTTTGGCTGGGCGAGGATTAAGCCCCAAGCCAAATCCCCGTGCTTTTTTGAGGCAACCTATGACTGGACAGGTCCCATGTTTCGGGGTAATGCTTACTGTGGCGAGGCCAAGTATTTTCAGGCCGGTGTGCGCAGTGCCAGCGCCCCGCATTTGCCAGGGGGAAGCGGGCATCCAGCCAGTAAGGGTGGAACCAGTGCTGCGCTCGAGACCGCCAGTGTGTCTTCACGGTCCAGTGTATCCTGTTCTCGCACTAGCCGTGAGGTGCGTGTCTCCAGTCTGGCACATCCCAAGCCAGCACCACGCACCAGGCTTCCAGTGCATCAGCCCAGTCCAGTATGTCCTGTTCCTGCTCCTCGCACTAGCCTTGAGGTGCGTGTCTTTAGTCTGGCGTCTCCTAAGCCAGCACCACGCACTAGGCTTCCAGTGCGTCAGCCCAGTCCAGTACGTCCTGTTCCCACTCCTCGCACTAGCCTTGGGGTGCGTGTCCCTAGTCTGATACCTCCAGTACCAGCCCCACGCACTAGGCTTCCAGTGCATCAGCCCAGTCCAGTACGTCCTGTTCCTGCTCCCCGCACTAGCCCTGAGGTGCGTGTCCCCAGTCTGGTACCTCCACTACCTGCCCCACGCATCAGGCTTCCAGTGCGTCAGCCCAGTCCCGTGCTTCCGACGACAGTGCCTCGTCCAGAGTGTCCGGCGACAGTGCCTCGTCCAGAGTGTCCGGCGACAGTGCCTCGTCCAGAGTGTCCGGCAACAGTGCCTCGTTCAGAGTGTCCGGCAACAGTGCCTCGTCCAGAGTGTCCGGCAACAGTGCCTCGTCCAGAGTGTCCGGAACCAAGATAGACGGCCCACAGTCCGGAGCTCCCAGAGTCGTCCCACAGTCCGGAGCTCCCAGAGTACAGTCCAGGGTCCTCAGTGACAGGCTTCAGGCAGAGGTATTTAGTGGGGGTGGACTGGTCAGGTAGGGGACTAAGGCCTGAGCCTAAGCCACATCCACTGTAGGAGGTTTGGGGAGGGGGGGGGGGGGCACGGCAGCCACCCTCCCTTCCCTCCCTTTAATTTAGGGGTTTATTTTTTGGGTATTTTTGTTGTCAGGTGCATCTGGGGTCTGCACCTTTGGGGGGAGGGGGGGGGGGGGGGGGGGGGGGGGTACTGTCACGTCCTGACCAGTAAAGGGGTTATTTGTTTGAGTTTGGTCAGGACGTGGCAGGGGGTATTTGTTTTATATGGTTCGGGGTGGTTGTGTATGTAGAGGGGTGTTAGATTTATGTATTCCGGGGTTTTTGGTTATTGTTCTATGTTAGTTTATTTCTATGTTCTGTCTAGTCGTTTGTATTTCTGTTTTGCTAATTGGTGTTGGGGCCTTCAGTTGGAGGCAGCTGTCTATCGTTGCCTCTGATTGAAGGTCCTATAATTAGGAGTATGTTTGTTTTGGGGTTTGTGGGAGATTGTTTCTTGTATTGCTGTGTGTCGCCTACAAGACTGTTTTGTCGTCCGTTTATCGGTTTTTCGTGTTTGTTTTGGATTAATAAAATATGAGCATTCACGTACCCACTGCGCCTTGGTCCATCTATTACGACGACCGTGACACAATGTGCGGGGGCACCGGTTAGTTGAGGTAATATGTACATGTAGGTAGAGTTATTAAAGTGACTATGCATTGCGGTCGGAGGCCGAGCAGTTGCCATACCAGGTAGTGATGCAACCAGTCAGGATGCTCTCGATGGTGCAGCTGTATAACTTTTTGAGGATCTGAGAACCCATGTAAAATCTGAGGACCCATGCCAAATCTGTTACAAATATAACAAAATTGTCACTGGATATTGTAACAACATCATATTAATTATACTAACGGCTTTGTATATCGAATTCAAACTTGCTTGTGGTATTGACTATCAACTGACCTTATGTATGCCATGTACTATTACTCCAAACCCAAAATGGAATAACATTTTCAGCCAGAATTTAGTTTCAGCAAACAATTTCCAATTGTAGTAGAATGAAAACATTTAAATTCCAGCTGCATTTTATTGGCTGCCTGTAGCTAAACCACAGGTGAAAAGTTTTAAAACAACATCTTGTTGGATTTAAATCTCTCAATCTTGTAGGTCCACTTCCCCTACTCATGTGTGTCTAGCTCTCCTACATAACAAACATAATACATTTTAATATAGAGTACTGTAGAATTCTGTGTAAACTGTAGTATAGTGTAGAATTCTATACTACAGACTGTAGCATCCCTCCATCGTGTAGTGTTTACTATAATATTTTTTTGTATACTGTAGAATTGTATACTATACACTGTAATATCCCTCGATCAGGTAATGCTTACTTTAGAAAAATGTAGATTGATTGGACTGCTAGCTAGCTTTACTGCTAGCTGCTTCCTTTGGCAATGCTGGTTTAATTTGAACGTGCTGGTCTTGGGGAGCTCATGCCAGGGATTTCCTCTCAGGTTCCCCCTCGATCATGTAGTGTTTACTATAGTATGTTGTAGCATACTGTAGAATAATGTACTCCACGCTGTAGTATCCCTTGATTGATTTTATTTAACTATTTAAAAACACAATACAAACATAAATGTGGATACAATGCATTTAGAAATTTGTCGAGCATAACCCTAAAAGTAAAAAAAGTATTTGTATTCTGGTTCAAACACCCAATGTTACACATTTACAACTAACTCACATGAAAAAGCAGTATAGCATACTATGGCCTAAATACTGTATTATTACTATATTTATATACTATAGTGTTTTTTGTGGACGTGACTGTAGCATACTATAGCATTGACTGTACTGTTTTTGTTAACTTTACTGTTGTCATGCCCTGACCTTAGAGACGTTTATTTTCCTCTAGTTTGGTTAAGTCAGGGTGTGATGTGGGGTGGGCAATCTAGTTTTTCTATTTCTTTGATTTGGCTGAGTGTGGTTTCCAATCAGAGGCAGCTGTCCATCGTTGTCTCTGATTGGGAACCATACTTAGGCAGCCCTTTTTCCCTCCTTGAGTTGTAGGATCTTGTTTTTGTGTAGCTACCTGTGAGCAGCCCAGAACGTCACGTTTCGTTTTCTTCAGTATTGTTTTTGGTGAGTTTCTTATTGATTAAACATGTGGAACTCTAAGTACGCTGAGCCTTGGTCCATTCATTTTGACGAGCGTGACGACTGTAGTATTTACTATACTGTTTTTGTGGACATGACTGTGGTGTTTTTTTCAGACATGACTGTAGTATATTATAGTATTCAGTTTAGTGTTTTTGCGGACATGACTAGTGTTTTTGCGGACTTTACTGAAGTATACTATAGTATTCATTGTAGTGTTTTTTTGTGGACATGACTGTAGTATACTATAGCATTCACTGTACTTTCTTTGAGAACTTTACTGTAGTATTCACTGTAGTGTTTGTGCGGACATGACTGTAGTATACTATAGAGCCTTGCACAGGCATTCATTTTAAGCCCGAGCCCTACCCATGCCCGATTGCTGCAGTTAAATTTAAAGCCCTGCCCAAAATCAGAAATAGCTTCTTAAGTTAGTAACTCCATTAGCTGCTCCTCTCTGTCATGAGAGAACAGTTAGCTACTTTTCGTCACTCTAAACTCTGACAACTCAAGGAACATTATTCTTTTCTGTGAAATAATCTCTCCTGTATTTGACGAGGTTGAAGCGCTTGACACCATGTTATGATCTTAGATATGACTGTACTGCGCAGCAGAGCACAAGCAAATGGCTCAACTTCAAAATGTTAATGATCAATTTAGTGATACCAGAGCCCTACCCGTACCTTAGTCATTGATGAAAAAACAGGCCCTACCCAGCCCTAACCTGATGTATATTGTCGGGGCGTTGTCGGGTAGCAGAGCTGTAGTATTCACTAGTGGTTTTTGTGGACATGGCTTTAGTATACTATAGTATTCACTGTAGTGTTTTTGCAGACTTTACTGTTGTATTCACGGTAGTGTTTTCATGGTTATGACTAGTATACTATAGTATCCACTGTAGTCTTTTTACAGACATGACATGACATGACATACTATAGTATTCACTGTACTGTTTTTGCGGACATGACTGTAGTGTAGTAACACCTGACGACTAGGTTTAGCTAAAATGGCACAACTACCAGACTACACCAGTTACTGTTTAATGTAATTAATCATTAATCTGGCCCTTTGTACTTCTGATGGTATAAAAGAAAGAACAGTTAACCATTGTATATACATAAACCATCAATATTTTAGAATACAAATCACTTTATTTAAAGACGGTCACCTTATCGGAAGTTGCTGCCAATAAACTGCCTGGACCTCAAACCAGCAATGACTCTCCAAACCAAACAAAATGACATTATTGCAGTGGCTTTACACAATGAACATCTTGAATAAAGTTGCCGGGATGTCATCACGTGTCCTACGTACACTTGTAACAACCTAATCATTACGAAACTTCTATTTGATCCGTGCCACACGTAGCAAATAAGCAATTACATTTTTTGTTAACCAAATTCAACACTCATTGACCTCCATACAAAAACTCCTCCCTTGGTGTGCGAGAAAACACCACCTGCTGGAGAAGACACATTTTGGGCCCCAGTTACCCCTCCCGCATCACCTCTTCCCCTCTGTCTCACCTGAACATGACCAAAGTGTGCTTATACATTTCCTGCATGTCCTCCCCTAATAAGGGTGCCCAGGGTTACACTGACCAAAACTTTGGTTCCTAGCCTGTCACACAGTATTCTTCAGTTACAAAATTGTAACTGATTGAGGTTTAGGTTAGGGTTATGGTGATGCCCATCTACTGTGGGACTCCAGTTAAAGAGCAGGCGGAGGCAGAGATGCAATTCAGTTAATGAGTCTTTATAAACTCAGCAAAAAAAAGAAACATACCTTTTTCAGGATCCGGTCTTTCAAAGATAATTCATAAAATCCAAATAACTTCACAGATCTTCATTGTAAAGGGTTTAAACACTGTTTCCCATGCTTGTTCAATGAACCATAAACAATTAATGAACATGCACCTTTGGAACGGTCGTTAAGACACTAACAGCTTACAGACGGTAGGCAATTAAGGTCACAGTTATGAAAACTTAGGACACTAAAGAGGCCTTTCTACTGACTCTGAAAAACACCAAAAGAGAGATGCCCAGGGTCCCTGCACATCTGCGTGAACATGCCTTAGGCATGCTGCAAAGAGGCATGAGGACTGCAGATGTGGCCAGGGCAATAAATTGCAATGTACGTACTGTGAGACGCCTAAGACAGCGCTACAGGGAGACAGGGCGGACAGCTGATCGTCCTCGCAGTGGCAGACCACGTGTAACAACACCTGCACAGGATCGGTACATCCCAACATCACACCTGCGGGACAGGTACAGGATGGCAACAACAACTGCCCAAGTTACACCAGGAACGCACAATCCCTCCATCAGTGCTCAGACTGTCTGCAATAGGCTGAGAGAGGCTGGACTGAGGGCTTGTAGGCCTGTTTTAAGGCAGGTCCTCACTAGACATCACCAGCAACAACGTCGCCTATGAGCACAAACCCACTGTTGCTGGACCAGACAGGACTGGCAAAAAGTGCTCTTCACTGATGAGTCGCGGTTTTGTCTCACCAGGGGTGATGGTTGGATTCGCGTTTATCGTCAAAGGAATGAGCGTTACACAGAGGGCTATACTCTGGAGCGGGATCAATTGGTGTGGGGCGGTGTGTCACAGCATTGTCAGACTGAGCTTGTTGTCATTGCAGGCAATCTCAACGCTGTGCGTTACAGGGAAGACATCCTCCTCCCTCATGTGGTACCCTTCCTGCATGCTGATCCTGACATGAACCTCCAGCATGACAATGCCACTAGCCATACTGCTCGCTCTGTGCGTGATTTCCTGCAAGACAGGAATGTCAGTGTTCTGCCATGGCCAGAGAAGAGCCCGGATCTCAATCCCATGGAGCACGTCTGTGACCTGTTGGATCGGAGAGTGAGGGCTAGGGCCATTCCCCCCAGAAATGTCCGGGAACTTGCAGGTGCCTTCGTGGAAGAGTGGGGTAACATCTCACAGCAAGAACTGGCAAATCTGGTGCAGTCCATGAGGAGGAGATACTGCAGTGACTGTTACTTTGATTTTGACCCCCCCTTTGTTCAGAGACACATTATTCAATTTCTGTTAGTCACATGTCTGTGGAACTTGTTCAGTTTATGTCTCAGTTGTTGAATCTTGTTATGTTCATACAAATATTTACACATGTTAAGTTTGCTGAAAATAAATGCAGTTGACAGTGAGAGGACGTTTCTTTTTTTGCTGAGTTTAGATTCAGGTAATGGAGATGATACAGGACAGGGAATCATTGACTGTGGTTGACATGAGACTCATCTTGAATTAAGACTTGGTTGGCTTTGTATATAGTATGGTTTATCTAAAAGGAGACACAGAAAGGTGCAAATAATAACGGCAATAACAGCAATGAACATACAATTAAATCAGCTGTTAATGGCAATTATCAATGACAATATGCAAATGAAATAAGCATATAAATTACGCATATACGCTATGCATAAAAGTAGCAGCGATTGACAATGAATGGCCAGAAAGGGAGTGCAATAGCATGCAGCATGGTAGGCCGAAACTACAGCAGGCTATTTTATCAAAAGCTACATAGCACCTCATGGCAAGCAAACAAACAATATAAAGCTAACAAAAGTAGCAAGCATAGCCATAAAGCAGGCCTAGTCAGCATTGGAAAGGCAATGCAAAAAAGTGCAACAATTTTTAACGTGTCCATTAACACTAGAAATACCAAAGAGAACAGATCAATAGACTCAAAATTGCTGTTTGACTGAGCCATTAGCATTTCACAGCCATTAGTGTCCGATATCAACTATACAAAACAAACAATATCCTCTTCTATAAGATAAAAGGCTTGTACTGACATTTCAATGACGCATACTGGTTGTTGTTTGAGAGTTGTTTGTCATGCTCAACTACTCAGTTCTGTCTGGGTGAAGGATCCAGATTGATAGGAGGTGCCCTCGAACCTAGTATTTATTTATTTATAGGGGACAATGCACATTAATCAACATCAATATTACAATAATGCAACATCCATGTGAATGTGCCGGGGTTAACCAAAAGCTAATTTGCACCCATAGTACCTGGGCAGGTAAGGGCCATTACACAGCCACTATACAAATACTCACTAAAACAACACAAAATACAAATACATTACATCCAATAATATATCATTCTAACAACAACAACAACACCACCATTATCATCAACTGTTGTCTTACATATGAGGAACCACAGATAATTCATGTGTACAGGTTGATAGATTTGAGCCATGTTTTCAAATTAAATTTAAAAAATACAATAATCAATGCAGCTTCTCAAGTCCATGGGCATTGCATTCCAGGATATTGTAGCTCTAACAGAGAAGGCAGATTGACTGATTTTACTGAGTCAAAAAGGGACAACACAATCCCCTCTAGTTACTGCCCTTGTTATCCTGGAGGTGCTTTCCTTGAGCATGATATGCCGGCATGGGGTGGAGGGGCAAGACCATGCAGGATCTTAAAGGCTTGCATCTGCATATTGCTTAAAGCTGAAAGCTATCCAGACTAAATAAATTATGTTTGTAAATGATTTGACAATGGTGGTAACTGTTATCAAAAATCTTTAGTGTTTGTTTGTAGAGTGATTCAATTGGTTTCAGAAAAATAGCTCCTGCTTGTGACCAACATGTGAGGCAATATCTCAGATGTGAAAAGATCATAGCATGCATATATAGTTTGGTGGCTTCCAGAGGAAGGAAAGGTCTTATAAACCTAAAGTTGGATAATCCAAACTTCACCTTGTTAACCACCTTCTTCACATGTTTCTTAAATGTCAAGTTGTCCAAATGACACCGAGATTCCTGAAGTTAGACACAACTTTCAGATTCTCCCCATTAACAAGAACAGCTTGTTGGGAAGCATCAATGGATTTCTTAGAGAAGTACATACAAACCGTCTTGTCGATATTTAAATGCAGGCAAGAATTAGTCATCCATTTAGAAACATGTACCATAGCTTCAATTAACTTGTTAACAACTAGTTGTCTATTTTTTGAGTGTACATACAGAACTGTATCATCTGCATACATCTGCATGTTAACTTGTGGGCAAGCAAGTGGGAGATCATTTATAGATGGTAAACATAAGGGGACCTAATATTGACCCTTGTGGTACCCCAATGTTATAGTAAAGAGAGTCCGACTGAGTGTCCCCCAAACGAACCCTTTGACTTCTGTTTGTCAGATAGGAATACATCCAAATAATAACTTCAGTGGACACATTTAAGGGAGGATAGTTTGGATAGAAGAACCTCATGATTCACAGCATCAAAGGCCTTTTTAATATCCAAAAAGACTGCTCCGACTTCACCACTTAGATTATGTCCAGGTTAGATTTAATGCACTCCAGATTGTAGCAATTGGCCATTTCGGTAGAATGGTTCGTTCAGAATCCAAATTGCATTTGATGTATGGAGCTGCCCTGAATGAGGTGATCAGTCAGATGATCAGCCACCCATCTTTCAACTACTTTTTATAGTACTAGAATAATTCTTATAGGCCGGTATTTTTCCACCAGAGTTCGGTCACCAGATTTTAAAGCAGGTATCACTGCAGCAGACTTCAAGCATTGGGGAAGAACTGTCACGTCCTGACCAGCAGAGGGCGTAATTGTGTTAGTCTTGGTCAGGATGTGGCAGGGGGTTTGTGTTTGTTAAATGTTGTGTGGGTGATTGGACTCCCAATTGAAGGCAGGTGTGTTGAGTTGCCTTTGATTGGGAGTCCTATATAGGAGTGTGTGTTTTTCTTTGGGGTTGTGGGTAGTTGTTTTTGCACTGTGTTTGATAGCCTGCAAAACTGTTGCTGTCTTGTTTATTGTTTTTTCCTGTGGATGCCTTACTCTTTTGAATTAAAATATGAGTATCCACATTCCCGCTGCGCCTTGGTCCATTCTTGAAGACAACTGTTACAGAACTACCCACCACCAAAGGACCAAGCAGCGGAAGAGGAAGGAGCATCGGGTGGAGGAATGGACATGGGAGGACATCCTGGATGGCAAGGGATGCTACACCTGGGAGGAGATCCTGGCCGGAAGGGATCGCCTCCCATGGGAACAGGTGGAGGCACTGAGAAGAGCGGAGGCAGCAGGAGAAGGGCGCGAACGTTATGCTGGAACACGGCTGGGTAGGAAACCCGAGAGGCACCCCCAATAATTTTTTTGGGGGGGGCACACAGGTAGTTTGGCCAGGCCAAGGAAGAGCCGTAAGCCAGCTACCCGTGATTACAGGGAGGTGCATATGAGGTGGAGGGCGCCATGTTACGCTGAGGTACGCACCATCTCGCCTATACGTACGCACAGGCCAGTCCGCCCTGTACCAGCGCCCTGCATGTGCCAGGGTGAGGTGAGCATCGAGCCGGAAGGGGTGATGCCAACTCTGCGCTCAAGACCGCCAGTGCGCCTCGACGGTCCGGTGTTTCCCGCTATACGCACTAGCATGGAGGTGCGTGTCTCCAGGCTGGCACGTCCAGTACCAGCCCCACGCATCAGGCGTCTAGTGCGTCAGCCCAGCCTCGCCAGTCAAGAGTCGCCAAAGCTGCCCGCCAGTCAAGAGTCGCCAGAGCTGCCCGCCAGTCAAGAGTCGCCAGAGCTGCCCGCCAGTCAAGAGTCGCCAGAGCTGCCCGCCAGTCAAGAGTCGCCAGAGCTGCCCGCCAGTCAAGAGTCGCCAGAGCTGCCCGCCAGTCAAGAGTCGCCAGAGCTGCCCGCCAGTCAAGAGTCGCCAGAGCTGCCCGCCAGTCAAGAGTCGCCAGAGCTGCCCGCCAGTCAAGAGCCGCCAGAGCGGCCCGACTGCCCGGAGCCGCCAGAGCGGCCCGACTGCCCGGAGCCGCCAGAGCGGCCCGCCTGTCCTCCGGCCCAGCCCGATCGGCCCGCCTGTCCTCCGGCCCAGCCCGAGCGGCCCGCCTGTCCTCCGGCCCAGCCCGAGCGGCCCGAGCGGCCCGCCTGTCCTCCGGCCCAGCCCGAGCGGCCCGCCTGTCCTCCGGCCCAGCCAGAGCGGCCCGCATGTCTTCCGGCCCAGCCAGAGTGGTCCGTCTGCCAGGGTCAGCCTGAGTGGCCCGTCTGCCCGGTGCAGCTATCGGCGCCACTGAAGTGGGCGACGCCGAAGGTGGAGCGAGGTCCACGTCCTGCACCTGAGCCACCTCCAGGATAGGTGGGTTGGGGAGGGAGGGTGTAGCACAGTGCCGTCGGTGACGGCAGCCACCCTCCCTTCCCTCCCTTATTGTTTAGGGGTTATTGTTTATTGGTTTTGTTGGGGTATTGGGGATTTTTTTGTGTTTTCTTTTTTTTAGGTGCATTCCGGGGTCTGCACCTTGAGGGGGGGGTACTGTCACGTCCTGACCAGCAGAGGGCATAATTGTGTTAGTCTTGGTCAGGATGTGGCAGGGGGTTTGTGTTTGTTAAATGTTGTGTGGGTGATTGGACTCCCAATTGAAGGCAGGTGTGTTGTGTTGCCTTTGATTGGGAGTCCTATATAGGAGTGTGTGTTTTTCTTTGGGGTTGTGGGTAGTTGTTTTTGCACTGCGTTTGATAGCCTGCAAAACTGTTGCTGTCTTGTTTATTGTTTTTTTCCTGTGGATGCCTTACTCTTTTGAATTAAAATATGAGTATCCACATTCCCGCTGCGCCTTGGTCCATTCTTGAAGACAACTGTTACAAGAACACATATTTGATGGGAAGATTAACTACATGTACAATAGTGGCAAACAGAGAATATTTGTCTCTCTTCAGGAATACAGTGTCTAGAGCAAATATATATTTTGTTCTAGAGCTCCCGAAGAAGCTAATAATACTGTCCACCGCTGAAGCTGAGATTTCAGGAATTCTGAATATAGTTTTTTTATTTATCTATGGGAGTGAGAACTGGTCTTGAAAATCTTTGAGCCAGTTCCCTGACAGTCAACAAAAAAATGTGTTAAAGGTGGTGGACATGAAATCGGAGTCTTGAATTAGAATCCCATTAACCTTTAATTCAGGATGTTTTTTTGACTTCTCAGTTCCTCTCCCTGTTAGTTTGAGATTTTTCCAAATCACTTTGCCATTTCCGTTTGATTCATTGATCACTCTAAGAAAGAACTCTGCTTTTGCTTTTTTATATACCTTACCATCTTATTTCTCAGTGATGCAAATATACGTCTGTCATCATTCTGACCAGACCTCAATGCCTTTTCAAGGAAAGATCCCGTTCTCTCATCTGCCTCCAGAGGTCCTCGTTGAGCCATGGTAGAGAAGTTTTCCGTCTTGGCTTACGTTGAAATTTCCTAGTTAAACAGGTATCCACTTTATCAATAGCTGTCAGAAATGTTCTGTATCCAGACTCGGTCTTCATTGCTTAACAGATCAGAGCAGTCAATTTGACTTATAGCTGAATCGTAGTAACTCTTCTCACTTTTCAGGATTTTTTTATCTTACTGTTGCACATTAATATGGTTCTTACTATATAATGTCAGCAAAAACCCTACAGTAAACTATAGTCATGTCCTCAAAAAAATTATAGTGAATACTATAGTATACTAGTCATATTCGCAAAATCACTGCAATGAATACTACAGTAAAGTCTGCGAAAATCACTACAGTTAATGCTACAGTCGTGGCCGCAAAAACTCTACCGTGAAAATTATAGTATACTACAGTAAAATCCGCAAAAACACTACAATGAATACAATAGTTTACTTCAGTCATGTTCGAAAAAAACCACTACAGTGATTATTACAGTATACTACAGTCATCGCCGGAAAAACACTACAGTGAATAGTACATTAAAGTCTGCAAAAATACTACAGTATGCAACAGCCACGTCCACAAAAACACTACAGTGAACACTATATTACACTAGCCATGTCCTCAAAAACCCTTCAGTGAATAGTAAAGTATATTATAGTCATATCCACAAAACACTATAGTAAATACTACAGTCATGTCTGCAGAAACACTACTGTGAATAGTACAGTAAGGTCTGCAAACACACTACAATGAATACGATAGTATACTGCAGTCATGACTGAAAAAACACTACAGTGAATACTACAGTCATATCTGCCAAAACATTACAGTGAATACTACATTAAACTCAGCAAACCACTACAGTGAATACTATAAGATACTACAGTCATCTCCGCAAAAACATTACAGCAAATACTACAGTCTGCAAAAACACTACAGTGAATATTATAGTACAGTCGTCCGCAAAAGAAATACAGTGAATACCAGAGTAAAGTCAGCAAAAACACAATGAATACTATACTACAGTCATGTTCTCAAAATCAATACAATGAATACTACAGTCATGTCTGCAAAAACACTACAGTGAAAACTATATTATACTACATTCATGTCAGCAAAAACACTACAAAACAGAACAATTAATACTACAGTAAAGTCTGCAAAAACACTTCATTGAATTCAAGAGTATACTACAGTCATGTCAACAATACTACAGTAAATCCTACAGTATAATACAGTCATGACCGCAACACTACAATGGATACTATATTATACTACATTCATGTCTGCAAAAACACTACAGTGAAAACTACAGTAATATTTGCAAAAACACAACAGTACAATCTGATAAAACACTACAGTGAATAATTTAGTATACTAGAGTCATGTCAACATAAACACTACAGTGAATACAATAGTATGCTACATTCATGTCCGCAAAAACACTACAGTGAATGCTACAGTAATGTCTGCAAAAACACTATAGTGAATACCACAGCTAAGTCTGCAAAAACAGAACAGTGAATACTATAGTATACTACGGTGATGTCTGCAAAACCACTGCAGTGAATACTATAGTATATTAAGTCATGTCCGCAAAAATACTACAGTAAATCATAAAGTATACTACAGTCATGTCCGCAACACTACTACAGTGAATAATATAGTATACTACATTCATATCCACAAAAACAGAACAGAACAGTTAATACTACAGTTGTAATTCACACGCAGAGCGCGGCCGGTGTTTATTTCGCCTTCGCAGAAGGCAGGAATCGTGGCCACAAGCAGGCAATGGTCATACACAGGTAGGCAAACAGGCAGGTGAATCAAAACTAGGACTGAAGGCTATAAATGGTTCTCACAAACGAGCTAGGAAAAGGCTTAGTAGAGTTAAAATGAACAAAACCTCACAAAGGCACAAACAGAATGAACTGAACTAAATAAGGAGCTGATGAGACCAGGTGAGTAACTAACACAGGTGAAATCAATATACAAAAATGAAAGGCAGGGCTACGTTCAAGAACACAAAGAAACAGGGCTACGTTCAAGAACACGACGAAACAGAACACAAGGTTGACTAAGAAAAGGAATACAGAACCTTACAACAGTAGTGCAAAAACACTACAGTAAATACTACAGTAGAATAAAAAAAACACTACAGTAAAGACTACAGTAGAATCTGAAAAAACCCTACAGTAAATTCTTTAGCGTACTAGAGTCATGTCCACAAAAACACTACAGTGAATAAATACTACAGTAAAGTCTGCAAAAACACTACAGTGAAAACTACAGCATACTACAGTCATGTCCGCAAAAAGTCGACAGTGAATTCAAGAGTATACTACAGTCATGTCAGCAACAACACTACAGTAAATCCTATAGCAATGACCGCAACAACACTACAGTGGATACTATATTATACTACATTCATGACTGCAAAAACACTACATTGACCACTACAGTAAAATCTGCAAAAACACTACAGTAAATACTACAGTAGAATAAAACAAAACACTACAGTAAAGACTACAGTAGAATCTGAAAAAACCGTAGAGTCATGTCCACAAAAACACTACAGTGAATGCTACAGTAAAGTCTGCAAAAAACACTACAGTGATACTACATCATGGCCGCAAAAACTCTACAGTGAATATTGGAGTGGATCTGGTTTCTGAGCTGGTCATGGGTACACCTCAGCCACGCTCAAGGTCCTAAACGATATCATAACCGCCATCGATAAAAGACAATACTGTGCAGCCGTCTTCATCGACCTGGCCAAGGCTTTCGACTCTGTCAATCACCGCATTCTTATCGGCAGACTCAACAGCCTTGTTTTCTCAAATGACTGACTCGCTTGGTTCACCAACTACTTCTCAGATAGAGTTCAGTGTGTCAAATCGAACGGCCTGTTGTCCGGACCTCTGGCAGTCTCTATGGGGGTGCCACAGGGTTCAATTCTCGGGCCGACTCTTTTCTCTGTATACGTCAATGATGTCACTCTTGCAGCTGGTGATTCTCTGATCCACCACTACGCAGACGACACCATTCTGTATACTTCTGGCCCTTCCTCGGACACTGTGTTAACAAGCCTCCAGACGAGCTTCAATGCCTTACAACACTCCTTCCGTGGCCTCCAACTGCTCTTAAAAGCAAGTAAAACTAAATGCATGTTCTTCAACCAATCGCTGCCCGCACCCGCCAGCCCATCTAGCATCACTACTCTGGACGGTTCTGACTTAGAATATGTGGACAACTACAAATACCTAGGTGTCTGGCTAGACTGTAAACTCTCCTTCCAGACTCACATTAAGCATCTCGAATCCAAAATGAAATCTATAATCGGCTTCCTATTTCGCAACAAAGCATCCTTCACTCATGCTGCCAAACATACCCTCGTAAAACTGACTATCCTACCGATCCTCGACTTCGGCGATGTTATTTACAAAATAGCCTCCAACACTCTACTCAGCAAATTGGATGTAGTCTATCACAATTCCATCCATTTTGTCACCAAAGCCCCATATACTACCCACCACTGCGACCTGTATGCTCTCGTCGGCTGGCCCTCACTTCATATTCATCGCCAGACCCACTGGCTCCAGGTCATCTATAAGTCTTTGCTAGGTAAAGCCCCGCCTTATCTATGCTCACTGGTCACCATAGCAGCACCCACCTGTAGCACGCGCTCCAGCAGGTATATTTCACTGGTCATCCCCAAAGCCAACTCCTTGATAGCTGCCTTTCCTTCCAGTTCTCTGCTGCCAATGACTGGAACGAATTGTATAAATCACTGAAGCTGGAGACTCATATCTCCCTTACTAGCTTTAAGCATCAGCTGTCAGAGCAGCTTACCGATCATTGCACCTGTACATAGCCCATCTGTAAATAGCCCACCAAACTAGCTCATTCCCATCTTGTTATTTCTTTTTTGCTCCTTTGCACCCCAGCATATCTACTTGCACATTCATCTTCTGCACATCTATCATTTCAGTGTTTAATTGCTAAATTGTAATTATTTTGCCACTATGGCCTATTTATTGCCTTACTTCCCTAATCTTACTACATTTGCATACATTGGATATATACTTTTCTATTGTGTTATTGACTGTACGTTTGTTTATCCCATATGTAACTCTGTGTTGTTTGTGCCACACTGTTTTGCTTTATCTTGGCCAGGTTGCAATTGTAAATAAGAACTTGCTCTCAACTGGCCTACCTGGTTAAATAAAGGTGAAATAAAAAATAAATATATATATTATAGTATACTACAGACATTTCTGTGAAAACACTACAATGAATACTACAGTAAAGTCTACAAAAACACTACAGTCAATATTTTGGGATACTACAGTCATGTCCGCAAAAATACTACAGTAAATCCTACAGTACACTACAGTCATAACTGCAACAACACTACAGTGAAAACTATAGTATACTACATTCATGTCCGCAAAAACACTACAGTGAATACGATAATATACTACAGTCATGAGCGCTAAAACACTACAGTGAATACCACAGTAAAGTCTGCAAAAACAGAGTGAATACTACATTAAAGTCCGCAAAACACTACAGTGAATACTATAGTATACCACAGTCATGTCCGCAGCAACACTACAGTGAATACTTTAGTATACTACAGTTATATCGACAACAACACAGTCAAAACTATATTATACTACATTCATAACCGCAAAAACACTACATTGACCTCTACAGTAAAATCTGCAAAAACACTACAGTAAATACTACAGTAGAATATAAAAAAAACACTACAGTAAAGAATACAGTAGAATCTGAAAAAACACTAAAGTGAATACTTTAGTATACCATAGTCATGTCCACAAAAACACTACAGTGAATACTACAGTAAAGTCTGCAAAAACACTACAGTCAATACTTTTCTATACTACGGTCATGTCTGCAAAAATCCTACGGTAAATCCTACAGTACACTACAGTCATTACTTCAACAACACTAAAGTGAAAACTATAGTATACTACATTCATGTCCGCAAAAATAATACAGTAAATCCTATAGTATACTACAGTTATATCCACAACAACACAACAGTCAAAACGATATACCGCAAAAACACTACATTGACCAATACAGTAATATCTGCAAAAACCACTACAGTAAAGACTACAGTAGAATCTGAAAAAACACTAAAGTGAATACTTTAGTATACTAGAGTCATGTCCACAAAAACACTACAGTGAATGCTACAGTAAAGGCTGCAAAAAACATTACAGTGGATACTACATCATGGCCGCAAAAACTCTACAGTGAATATTACAGACATTTCTGCGAAAACACTACAGTGAATACTACAGTCATGTCCGCAAAAATACTACAGTAAATCCTACAGTACACTACAGTCATAACTGCAACAACACTACAGTGAAAACTATAGTATACTACATTCATGTCCGCAAAAACACTACAGTGAATACGATACTATACTACAATCGTCCGCAAAAACACTACAGCGTATACCATAGTATACTACATTCATGAGCGCTAAAACACTACAGTGAATACTACAGTATACTACAGTCATGTCCACAAAAATGCTACAATGAATGCTACAGTAAAGCCTGCAAAAAGAGTACAGTTAATACTACAATCATGGCCGCAAAAACTCTACAGTGAATACTACAGTAAAGTCAGCAAAAACACTACAGTGAATACTACAGTAAAATCCTCAAGAACACTAAAGTGAATACTATGGTATACTACAATCATGCCGCAAGAATACTACAGTATACTACAGTCATGTCCGCAAAAACACTACAGTGAATACTATAGTATACTACATTCATGTCCGCAAAAACACTACAGTGAATGCTACAGTAAAGTCGTCAAAAACACTACAGTGAATACTACAGTCATGTCTGCAAAAACACTACAGTGAATACTACAGTAAATTGCATTATAAAGTATACTACATTCATGTCTGCAACAACACTACAGTAAATACTACAGTTTACTACCGTCATTTCTGGAAAAAAACACTTCAGTTAATACTATAGTATACCAGTCATGTCTACAAAAATGCTACAGTGAATGCTACAGTAAAGCTTGCAAAAACAGTACAGTTAATACTACAGTCATGGCCACAAAAAGTCTATAGTGAATACTATAGTATAGTACAGTCATGTCTGGATAAACACTACAGTTAATCCTACATTAAAGACAGCAAAAACACTACAGTCAATACTACAGTAAAGTCTGCAAAAACACTACAGTGAATACTATAGTATACTAAAGTCATGTCTGCAAAAACACTACAGTGAATACTACAATAAATTCTGCAAAAATACTACAGTGCAGACTATAGTATACTACAGTCATGTCCGCAAAAACACTACAGTGAATAATACAGTAAAGTCAGCAAAAACACTACAGTCAATATGATAGTAAAGTCTGCAAAACACTACAGTGAATACTACAGAATACTACAGTAAAGTCTTCAAAAATACTACAGTGAATACAACATTGAAGTCTGCAAAAACACTGCAGTGAGTACTATAGTATATAAATATAGTAATACCACAGTATTTACACCATAATATGCTATAGGATTGTTTTATGTGGACTCTCTCTCTCAACCTCACTCTCTCCCTCCCTTCTCTGTGATAGCCATGCACTGACGGTCCGGGGAAGAGCTGTCTATGAAGATATAGCCTGACTTTGGTACTAAATGAAATACAGAAGAACGCTGGATGGAGGCTATTTATTTCCTTTTGAGACCTAGTCTGTTCAAAGATAAATGACTGCCTGTCTACCAAGCAAAGAGCCAGCTTTATATTTCTGACGTTTTCGTGTTTAATGTGCTGTATATTTTATATGGCCCATCTTTATGCACTCGCTGTTTAAATGTTATTTTAAAGCTCAAATGCAGTTATTGATGCTCTGGCTCGAGTACATTATGCATTATTTGTTAGTAAGCACCATTTTTGCATATTGACGGTAACAAGAAAATGCATGTATGGAAATTCTAATATAAATTGACTTATGTTTACGGGGCCCAGATTCTGCTCGCTAAGCTCTTTCTCAGAATAATATATAGTTCTTTAAATTTCTAATCCTGGGGACCACTCTTAAAGACACCCGCTTGAGGGAAAGGACACATTTCTGGACCTTTAGTTTTTAAAGACTTCTTTCTTATATTACAGGAGTGACAGATTGTGCCTCTTTCTATGGCTTTTATGCTTTGTTTCCAAAGCCACGCGGAGAGGAAGCGCTATGCCAGGAGGAGAGAGCGTCTGATATTGATAAGGATGGAGGGTGGAGAGGATTGTACTCCAATGTAATGCAGCTTTATGGTTTCCTTTTTTCATTTAGCATGAGCAGTTTTTATGATTTCATGGCTTCGATGAACGGGAATGGGGAATAGAGAAGCAGAGTCAAAGGGTTGATGCAAAGACGCACTGAAACCACCCACAGAAAACAGTCTTTAAGCCATGATCCAAGCAAGGGGACTCACTATATACGGTGCCAGTGAAAGTCTACACACCACTTGCACAGTCTTCACATTTTGCTGCCTTAAAATGTTATATTAAAAGGGATTCAATTTTTTTTTAAATCCTACCAATCTATACGACCTACTCCACATTTTCAAAGTCCAAAACAAATTATTGAACATTCCTCCTGGGGCCTGCGTATGTCTTCTCACCCCAGAGTTAGTACTTGGTGGAAGCACCTTTGGCTGCCATTACAGTGGGTAATCACTTTGAATAAGATTCTACCAACCTTACACAACTCTTAGGAAAACATACAGTGCATTCGGAAAGTATTCATTGACTTTAACATTTTGTTAAGTTACAGCCTTATTCTAAAATGATTTGTTTTTTCCCTCATTAATCCACACACAATACTCCATAATGACAAAGCAAAAACAGAAATATCACATTTACATAAGTATTCAGACACTTTACTCAGTACTTTCCATAGATGTTCGATCGGGTTCAAGTCCGGGCTCTGGCCATGCCACTCAAGGATATTCAAATCAAATCTAATTCAACTTTATTTATCACATGCACCGAATACAACAAGTGTAGACCTTACCGTGAAATGCTTACTTACAAGTCCTTAACCAACAGCGCAGTTCAAGAAGAGTTAAGAAAATATTTACCAAGTAGACTAAAGTAAAACATTATAATAAAAAGTAACAATAAGAATAACGAGGCTATATACAGGGGGAACCGGTACCGAGTCAGTGTGTAAGGGTGAAGTGACTATGCATAGATAATAAACAGCGAGTAGCAGCAGTGTAATGTAAATTATCCGGTGGCGATTATATTAATTGTTCAGCAGTATTATGGCTTGGGGGTAGAAGCTGTTGAGGAGCCTTTTGGTCCTAGACTTGGCACTCCGGAGCAGAGAAAACAGTCTATAACTTGGGTGACTGGAGTCTCTGACAATTTTATGGGCTTTCCTCTGACACCGCCTATTATATAGGTCCTGGATGGCAGGAAACCTGGCCCCAGTGATGTACTGAGCCGTTTGCACTACCCTCTGTAGCGCCTTACGGTCAGATGCTGAGCAGTTGCCATACCAGGCGGTGATGCAACCAGTCAGGATGCTCTCGATGGTGCAGCTGTAGAACCTTTTGAGGATCATTGGACCCATGCCAAATCTTTTCAGTCTCCTGAGGGGGAAAAGGTTTTGTCGTGCCCTCTTCACGACTGTCTTGGTATGTTTGGACCATGATAGTTTGTTGGTGATGTGGACACCAAGGAACTTGAAAACCTATCTTTGCTTTTTCATTATGGGGTATTGTGTGTAGATTGATGAGATTTTGGGGGGATTAATCCGTTTTAGAATAAGGCTGTAACGTAACAAAATGTGGAAAATTTGTCAAAATTGCTCAAGCTCAGTAAATTTGGTTGTGAATCATTGATGGACAGCAACATTCAAACCTTGTCTCTGACTTTCAAGCAGATTTAAGTCAGGACTGAGACTGGACCACTTAGGAACACTCAACATCTCTTGGCAAGCCATTCTGGCATGTCTTTGGCATTAACATTTGTGTAATTGTCCCTTTGAAAAATAATCTCAGGGTATTTTTGATTAATTAGGAACATTTTCTATAATGTTCTTTCCCTTTGAAAATGTGAAGTAGGTTGTGTAGATCTGTAGGATAATTTTTATTTTTTTATCCCTTTTTAGATTTCATTTTAAGTTAGAAAGATGGGATTCCAACCAATATCACCATTTAACAAGGCTCATTTATGTACATGGTCTCAATCTGACTATTTGATCAAAACTAACCAAAAGTTAAGGTTAGGTTTTGAAATATGTAATCTTTCTTTTACTTGGGTTCACATGATTTCCAACCTAATTTACTCAATCAATGTCCAACTGATGCTCAGCTAGAGTGAAAAGTAAAGAGCTGTTGCTTTAAAGCTAGGTTCTGGGATTTGAAGACAGGGTATAAGGCTTGACTTTCTTATACAGAGGGCAAGGGGGGGTGGAGTTGTTTTTTTACTACAGTCAAAAGATGCTTCCACAATGGACAATAAACAATTAACTATTCTATTTCATAAGGAGACACATTTTATTATGAATGTTAATATTTATTATAATCCACTACTGCTACATAATGTCCTCTGATACAAAACATTGCTGGTCTCACTTTAAACTAACAACAACTTTAAAGGAATAGTAGCTGCAACAACAACAAAAAATACTTTAAAAAATGTGTATAATTATAGCACAGATATTGATTATTCCTCCACAGTTTTCTTAATCTTAGCCTATCTAGTAATTGTAGAAACACCCAAGTTTGGTAGCCTATGCTGTTGGATGCACTTTCTGGCCAAGGCCATGGCGAGTGACAGCTCTATCCGGGGACAGGCCACCAAAATTGTGGTCTGTCCCCAGAAATCAGGGACGTCTAGTCACCCTAACTCCATTTCACTAAAAAGTTACTTCAATATCAATCCGGGAATGCTAGTGATGGCTAGCTATGCTAGCTATGCTACCAGTCTGTTTTATTGAGTGTTAGCATGCTAATAGCATACCATGCACACAAAAAAAGTATATTTATAAGGGGTATCCAGTAGGTTGATAACGATATCAGCCAAATTACCGTATATTGTAGTTTAAGAGAATTAACTAGATTTAACAAGGAAAGCTTGGGCTAATTTGAATAGACGACAACGGAATATTTTTACATCCGTTCCCCAGTAGAAACTATGTGACCGCCGTGAAATGTCAAACTTTGTTAAGCTATCCGGGTTCACCAACGACACTAGCTACCTTTACTAGAACCAACATTTGTCAAAATAAAAATAATACATTCATGGCCACAATGTATTTCATATTTAATCAATACATTAATTTGTTTCTCTACAAGGCAAACACCCTCAGCTAGCTGCTACTACTGTAGCTAACTAAGCCAAGTAGCTAGCTAACCCACAAACAGCGGTGAAACCAGATGGCACAAAGTAGCTAATATAACAGCTGTTGCCTGGAACACATTTTAACTAGCTAAAATTAGCCAGCTACACTGAAGCACATGGGAAGAAAGCTAATAGGTGAAAGAAAATACTTTTACTGCCACCACAACGTATTTAATGTTTCATCCATACATTCATTGGTTTCTCCCATTGACTGTTCATGGATTATCCACGAGTCAAACACCCTCAGTTGGCTGATAAGATAAAGCTAAATAAGCCAGGTAACTTTTTATCCAAAGCGAATTACTGTCATGCATGCAAACATTTTACATTCCAGGTGATCCATGGAATCAAACCCACTATCTTCGCATTGCAAGTGCCATGCTCTACCAACTGAGCTCGGTTTGGAGGTGGCAACAATGCCCTACAAACATCACCCTACAAGCTACAAGTTATATCACTGTCCAGTACACCCTTGGATATAAAGTTACTTGAGTTTGAGGGATGTCTTTACTTCAAAGGGAAAAACATGTTTTATTTGTATTACTTTACAAACAGTTTTTTTTTGTGATCATTTTTTATTTATTTTGTTTATACATTTAAACATAGACAGAGACAATACATTACAAAATAAAAATAATAAAAACATTTATCAATGTTGATATGCAAATATTATTGGGACAGTTTTTGGACACTATTTGACACTTCAATTCTGTGCAAAACACAGGAATAAATGACCGTGGAGCAGAAGAGAGAAGAAGAAAGATAGGATATGTCCACAGGACACATTAAATAAACCCTATGGCTGCATCCGTCCCTTGATCCTCACTTAACAAACTCAATTGCGATCCCAATACCGATACTACTGTTTTCAGCATCCTCTCCTCAGAAACAGAACCCCAACTCTTTTCCTTTGAATGAGGTTCTATTTTTTTATTGTCTGCATCTTGGATGCATAAAGGCTTATTAGGGGAGCTTACAGACATAATTGTGCAGAATCAGACTTTTTGAATCTGTTTAAATGATTTTAAAGGCGGAGTGGAGAGGCCTGATTCCCTGATTTATTGTGTTCTTACCTTGGATTGATGCTTTGCTGTCCCTTCTCCGTCCCTTCGCCGCTTTTACGGCATCATCTTGTATCTAGAGATGTGGCGTCCCAATAAAGAGCCTTTTAACATTTGCTTGGTTTTCTATAAACAAAGTACAAAAAACTGTTAAAACAACTTATGTAAATGACTTTCCGAATTTAACAGGATTCCCAGCTATTTACACAGTGTGTATAATATCCTGAGAATATCATATGCATATGAAATGCTGACACACCTTTTTGACAAAATGTTTAAGTTTAGATTATATACCATATACATATTATATGAAAATATATGGAGCTCATTAAAGATATATTTTTAAGCATCTTTCACTCTCTTCATGAAAACTGTACTGTATTCTTATTGGAGCTACAAAGGCACACAATGTTGGATATAGCAAATCCATGCCAACTGCTGTGAATGCATTAGAATACATATCTTAACCCCCATTATCATTTCTAACTTCCCTTCAGTCAAGGGCTCTGCTTTGTATTGGTATCTAAATGAGGACATGGCCTGAAAGCAAGAAAAAGAGTTACAGGGACAGGTAGGGCACCAAGTAAGACATACATTTTAATCAAATGTTACACAGAACAACTCCAAGGCCCTAATACAAGTGGGCTTATTGTGAGGGGCTCTCATTTGGACAAACAAGATGACTGCATCTTTCTCTAACTATCAACTCCAGCCGAGAAGCGCCTTGTGATACAGGCCTGTAAAATAAGTGATGTTTGTAAAAAGGGACATTTCTGCTCACTAAGCACTTCTACAGGGACGCTCCAGAGTTTTTATGTGCAGGTTCATGAGCTCCCAAAGCTAATGCATGCTGACACAATGTTTTGATATCATTACAACATTATACTCACCATTTTTTGAGTGAAAGAATTCCAGTAATTCATAAATATATTTATGTCAACTGCACTTAATATTGATTTTGTTAGTGTACAGATTCAATAATAAGGTACAGAGTGCATGAATATTTAAATATAATCTTCATTTCTGCATCTCCTAATGGCTTCTTCTCCTCTACACTCAATTTAAACACAATTTGGGAACTATAATGTATTGAAAATGACTGGAATTCGGCTATAAATCATATGGAGGAATATTGTGGACCTTTTATAAGATAGTTCAATATTAGTCCCTAGAGGGACCAGCACAATTAGATTCCTGTTTTACAACTTCTCAATTATCCTCCCCCTGCTATCATTTCAGGAGATAGTGTTCTCACCCTTCTTCCTGCCGCCCAATTTCCCCTGTAGAAATGTGAAAAAAAAACGGCTAAATGGACTAGACAACAAAGAGGATTGTTCCAAAGGAGCAAAGGTCAAGTCGCAGGCAGAAAACTACGTTGCCTCAGCTTTGCCATGCAAATATAGGTACAGATCTAGGATCAGTTTCCCCTCCCCCAATCCTAACCTTAACCATTATAGGGAAAATGCAAAACCCAAATTCAGTGTCTACACACAAATCAACACTGGATTATCTCTCTCCTGCCGTCTCTCATGCCGAAACCAATGGTAGGTATACAGTCAGATATTATTTAAAGCTAATGAATAAAAGTTAGAGTAAGGAGATGGATGCTTCAATTCAAGCTAGTGTAAATGAACACAACCCCTCTAATAGGTGCGTGGAGCCACAGTGTGCAATCCATATGATGCCTATCAATAATTCATCCATGGTTTGCCCTTTTGGGAGGCATTAAGGTAATGTGAAGAGCAGTCAGTCCAAATGGTTTGCAAATCCTTTTTAAAAGTAGGTATGGTAACACTGAACACTGTTTTTGGTGTAATTAGCATTTTCTAGTGGTTTCAAAAGTTGGTATCACATGTATTATTTTTATTTCATCAACATTACATAAGTACAATTGAACTACAAATTATGTGAACACGCAGAAGTACGAAGACTCTGTAGACATAGCGCTCAGTTAAATGCAGACAGGCTCAGTTCAAGACACGCTCAGTTAAATGCAGTGTTTAGATGCATTACACATATTTTTATTAGCAATGTGGTTCAGGGTGAAATGCAATGCAGACAGAAGAACATAGACAGAAGAGTGTAGTGCCAGCCTGGCCACTAGTCTGTTTCTGTTCTCTTGCCAGTCTGGCACCCAGGCTGTGGTAGTGCAAAGCCTCAAAATGTATTACTAGAAGGGCCACAATTTCACTGGAACATTAATGGGTACCCTCAATATGGCCGCCGGTCCACCCATCACAGAACATTGATTTGAATGGGAATATCCATTCTAGTAACTACATTTCTACAGTTGCAACACAGGCACCCAAGTGGACTAAAATGAGTAGGCAGTCACAGTCCCCTCACGTAGAAACCACGGCTCACATGTATTTCACACTTTCTCAATCTAACAGCTGATAATGGTTTGTTGTTGGAACTTCCTGTGTATGCATCATCATCTCAGAACATGTGGTTCCTGTTCACAAATCCCACTTTGTTGTCTTCACTTGCCCTTCCAAAAAAAGGCCTGCTTCAGCATTAATAAATTGGCAATTCAGAGATAATCTTATGTGTCTTTGTGTTATACTCAAACATGTGGATGTGATTTGAGCGAGAAACAGGCTCTCGTTATCACCTACAAACAATCCCTAGCTAAAGACTCACCGCTATCAGAGCAACCAGTGGGGACAGGATGTTAAGTGTAACCATGTACAGTGCAGTGTCACAATTGGCTCTCAGTCCAACTTAGTTATGATGTTCTCAAAATGTACCGTGTATGGATAGGATGTGATATAGGCCTAGAATTTGTATGACTCTAGTGCTCAGTGATTAGGATAGAGCCATATTATGTAAAGGTGGCCAGCTCAGGCGGCTAATGGGCTCCCTGTCTCTATAAGTTATCGATGTAGCCTTTTGTGCAGCAGGGTCGCACATAAAGCCCCCCCTTTTTAATTCACAGTCACCCACGGTCATGCTAAATGGTTGATGGCGGAATTGGAGGCCCTGCTTTATTCCAGTACACACACACTTCGTTCCAAAAATGGCTATTCACATTGATAAAGGATTACAAGGTGTTTCTCTGGGGTGTTTTCACAAGGTTAAATATCTCTACTGATAGTGTCTTTCTGCTGGTGTTCTAGGAAATTCTATAACAGTGGAATAAACTCCTAGAAAATATCTACAATTTCATTGCATACTGACTGATATATTATTACATGACTCATTTGTATGAGGTTTTAATGTTGGATTCAGCCAGGTCACCTGTGTCACAAGTCAGTATTCGATGTCCATCCATGTCTGAGGCCGTCAGGAGAACGGCCAATTCGGGCAACAGTGAGCACTGTTACGTAGGTTTCGGTTTTGCTAGGGTGTTGTGGACGGAGATGGAAGATGGGCATAAAGGTTGTAATGTTGCATGTTTGAATCTAGTGATATAACGTTTTTTTTTTAAGCCTATCCCAACCTTAACCTTAAAAATGCGGCGTTAATGCCTAAAATTTACTTTAAACACTTCGAATTTGACATTTGGAACAACTTCGGAATTTGACATTTGGGAAACATGGAGGAACGTCTAATTCTGACGTGAACTATCACTTACAAGGATTGTAAATTTGAAAATATTGCAAATATACAGAAAAGAAAGACATCACACATCCAACAATATTTTAGGAGGTTGAGTTGTTTTATTGACAGTTGAGTGTAATGCCTCAAACACATATGGTGCTACAAGTACAGCTGGCAGCAGTGGTCAATAGCATTTCTAATTCTGGCTTCATACTGTAGCATAAAAGCATGGCTTGGAAGCCTTTCATGTTAATTGTGTCTGTGTTTCTGAAAAGTTCCTTAAAACAAAGACGCCAGGCCGGCTTCCTCTGCCAAACACTGATTGTACAATAGTTCCCTTGTACAGCACTTCATTTTTCCTTTCTTGAGTAGATTATTAAACATTTACCATTCGTTGTAATAGCCTCATTTCTGTCAGTTTTCATATTTTAATCCGGTTTTAAGGAAAACAAGATACATTAATCAAATATGACAGAACACACTCTTAATGTAATCATGCAAGGGAATATGAATTGCAAATGCCTCGCCACCCCTTCCCCCGCCCCCACCCCTCTTCCCCCAAATGTACTTCCATTAATGTTACAAAATAAAATAATCATGACCATTTTAAATAGAAATCAACTACATGGAATATGGCGGAATATTTTAAAACTGGGTTTGGGAGAAATGCACTGAATGCGGCGGCTTAACATCAAAAGCTAGCAGCTTTGTGCTGTATGAACAAGGACTGGCGTCCGGGGAAAGGGACTCAGGACAAATGCAAGATGACACATGCATCGTCAGGCCCCATTTCCTCACCGATCGAGATGGAACACAAGTTTCCTGTGTCAAGAACAAAGATTCTCCTTTGCTTAAATGGCTCCACTAATGGTACTTCAGCAGTCCCTGGCTTCCCCTGCTGCAAGCTGGGTTACAGAGGAACAAGACTGCCGAGATTTCTCTTGTATACAGCTCAGCTCAGATTGGGAGTGCAACCAAGAGTAAAGGCCTTGTTCACTAACAATCAGTAACAGGAAAGTTGTGAACAATCTGCATGGCAAAATGCATGTTCGGATTCGCTTGTTAGATAAGATCATGTTTACTGGGTAAGACGATGAGAAACTCACCTGGATATTGGTTTAAACACTCTCTCGCAACAGGGAAATGGAGTGTTGATGTTGACTTCTCTGAGTCTAGAAACTACTAGTCACTTAATTTTCTCATATTTTTTTATTGGACAGAGGATAAATAGTGGGAAAGACAGGAGGAGAGGATGTCGAACCCACATCAACACAGGTAGGTAGGTGAGGTCTAGACCATGCAGACCACATACTGGTCACTTGTCTTGATTAGAAAACCTTGCAGGATACTGTATTTAATGATGAAATTATCTAGGGCCTATCTAGATTTGTTTTCTAAATATCATAGAGACATGTAATCAAATATGTCACTGCTTGTTTTTCCATGGTTGTAGACTGGACACAAGCCGAGGGCTATTGTAATACAATGGACACCTCTTGATGTACTGTATATGGCAGTGCACTGTGTTCTGAAAGTCTCCAATATTGTATCCACCCACAATAAAAATGTTGCCTTAAAGGGGAAAGATGTTGCGATGGAACATTTCAGAGACATTGTCTTTAACTGGAGAAGCACCTTTCACAACAAGTCAATATCCAGCACAGAGGAAAGGGCCCCTAATTAGATTAATTTGCCTCTTGGATCAATGTTTTCCTAGGGATGTGAGTTATAAAGTCAGAGTGGGGCATCAATAATCAAAACCAAATAAAGATGCGTGTTTGAAGAAATATATCTGAAAGTGCTCATAAACCCTATGCTAAGCACGCAAAAAAGAGATATGAATATTTAAAGATGGAGGGAAAGAAAATAGCTCAGGTAGGAAAAAAATAGGCAGTTTTTAAAAGGCCCGACCTTGGCCGGGGCCGGACGGGAGTGGAGGAATCCTTTAGAGGGTACCTCGTCCATACTTAGCGAAAAGCAGATAATTCGTTAATGTCACGCACTTGTTGGAAATGGCAGATAAATGGATTTCGGCCATTATTTGCTGCCTAAGTGAAGTGAATGAGGAAGCGTCGCCGAGAGGACAAACTCAGTTATGACTGATAAGTGTCTAAAAGCTAATGAAGGCTGGCTAGGCCAAGGTCAATGGCTGCCAGTGAGGTACCTGCATTGCTCCGTTGTCCTGCTGCTTAAATAAAGAGGGAAATATACATTGAGCTTTTAACACCTTGAAACATAGGAGAGACTGAAATATGAAATATGGGCTTGTAATGGCTTTTTAATGACCGCCCCCCAGCCCCCTATTCTGGCCCAAGATTGGAAATCGGAGGTGAACCTTGATATCACTGCGCTAAGTGCTTGTAATGCACCGTAACTTCTGGCCATCCTGTTGAGTGAGACAGTTCTGCCTTAGGAGATAAATGCTGCGGTCCCGGACAGGGTCCTCTCCCCTGTGGGAGGACACTGCACTCACAATGAGCCCACCAACATTTGGACAGAAATTTGGGGCCTTATTCAGTCGAAACTGCTACATACTCAGACAGTTTCTGGGGTTAGGAACAACAACCTTCTTCATAGGCTGGGAGAGGTGATCATTGTACATATAAGGGCCCTTTGAAAAACTATTTTGAACATTTCCTAGAAGTTAATATTGTGTTGGATTCAATAGGTCAGATCAAGAAAGGAGGTGAGCAGGACACACAATATATTCCCTGTGACTCAGTTGGTAGAGCATGGTGTTTGCAACGCCAGCATGGTGTGTGCAACGCCAGGGTTGTGGGTTCGATTCCCACGGGGGGCCAGTACACTTTTTAATTTTTTTTTAAATGCATGAAATGAAAATGAAATGTACGTATTCACTACTGTAAGTCGCTCTGAATAAGAGCGTCTGCTAAATGACTAAAATGTAAATGTAATGTAAATGATATAGGGTCTATAATGCTTTGGTTGTCACTCACTTTTTGTAAGCCCTCGCTAGAACATAGAAACTTTTCGATCAACCTTTTATGAAAAGTCCAGTTAAGAAACCATCAGTCTGAACAATAATAGAGCGACAGAACCTCACATTGGTGTAATTGTTCACGTTAGGTCAAATATCCCATATTCCTCTGACTCTTAGCTGGACCCTCATTTTGAAGAGCTACACTAACAAACAGACCAATTAACAAAGTTGTGGTGAATAATCACAAAATGATTACATCGATGATGTCCACAACGTCATTTTGGTTGTGGCTTCCCTTTGCGCCACCACTTGTTTAATGTCCTTTGAAGACCTATATTACACCCCAATTAGATGGCACTCTTGTTTCCTTACATCAAGGGCTTGACTCTGCTAGCTTGTCACCCTCCCTCGGCCCAATCAATTTCATTACTCCGGTTACAGCCCCAGCCCCGGCAAAGCTGTGCCCTTAAACTTCAGCTCCTGCGCCGATCGATCAATAGCCCACGTCCCTGCCAAGGTTCCATTTAAAGTTCATTTATTTCAAGCCATCATATAAAACAAGACAGAGCATCGATGCAGCCCCACTTTGTTTTATTTGACTGAAGATTTCCAGCAGCATGACACTCCAATCTGCTCCCTTTCCACTCTAAGGGCTGTTCTGAGAACAGGTGGAAGGAGGGTCCTTTTGGAATGGAGCATGTGCTTACTGAATTTCAGTAAGACCTGGATTAATCTGTATGGATGGTTCATTCCCTTTGTATTCCTAGGATGATTAAAAAAGCTCACAATATATGGCCTTTTTCAATCAGGACTGGGTCCCACTCCAGTCTTTTTTTGATTGTAAGCACTAGTGTCTATGAAATTATGTGTCTCAAGAAAACACTGTGACCTAGGCGAGTGCGGCATGCTGTGCTGGGACCAGTGCGGGAAAAAAAGACTGCATCTGTATAGGGCGTTATACTAATCACTGTCACCTAAAGTGTGATGTCTGGGTTTAGGCTTGGCTATCGTTTAATAGCCATTCCATGATGTAGCAATAGGACTTCAACACAAAGTCACAGAAGTTAACGAAGTTATGAACCCTGAACCATGAAATATACAGTACACACTCTTGAAATGAGCGTAACAATAAACTATAATGTGCTCAGAAACTCCCAGAATTCAACACACCTTCAGTGAGCCATATATTTCCCTGTACACCTCTCCCTGTGGATTCCATAAGTCACCAGTTAATTAATTTAAAAGATGAATGGAATATAGTTGGATCTGTCCCCTCCATTACATGCATACTGTATATAATGTCTATGCAGCTTTGGTGCGCAATTACACACAACATTTAGTTTAAAATTCATAAGGCCTAGATAGGAGATGATCATCCTTAAATAGTAAAAGCCTGCATTTCCAACCTACCTCCTTATCATTCATAGCTTGATAAATAAGTGGCAGAGTTAGGAGAGTTTTGGGACCAAAATTAATATTGAGAATTTGCCTTGAATATTGTGATCATTCCTAGAATTCACTTATATCAAAATTAAAAGTTTTAAAAAAAACTGTTCAACCTTCCAAGTGGTGCAGCGGTCTAAGGCACTGCAGTGCAGTACTTGAGGCATCACTACAGACCTGGGTTTGATGCCAGGCTGTGTCACAGCTGGCCGTGACTGGGAGACGCATGAGGCGGTGCACAATTGGCCCAGCATCGTCCGGATTAGGGGAGGGGCTGGCAGGAAGGGATTTCCTTGTCCTATCGTGCTCTACTGACTCCTTGTGGCTGTCCGGGCTCCTGCAAGTTGACTTCGGCAGACAGTTGAACGGTGTTTCCTCCGACCCATTGGTGCAGCTGGCTTCTGGGTTAAGCGAGCGTGTGTTAAGAAGTGCAGTTTGGCGGGTCATGTTTCGCATTACTTGACGCATTACTTGACCTTCGCCTCTCCCGAGCCTGTTGGGGAGTTGCAGCGATGAGACAAGATCGTAATCACGAAATTTGGGAGACAAATTGTGTAAAAATCGCAACATAAATGTCCAATCAACTTTGCTTCAATACTGTCTCTGGAGTACCTGATGGCTATCCTTCAAACCCATTTTCTTTGCACATTGTAATATATAATATAGTATATAGCAGCATGTGCCATTTAGCAGACGCTCCAAAGCAACTAACATCAGTGAGTGCATACATTAGCGCATGATTTTTTTTACATGAGCCAGCTTGGGCCAGCTTGGTTTGGCTTGGCTCAGTAGTGTGAAAAGCGCTCTAGAGAATGCTCTTTGTAATGATGAGTCATAGTTGACAATCTAACCTGGGAGGCATCCCAAATGGCATCCTATTCTCTATATAGTGCACTACTTTTGACCGGGACCCATATGGCTCCGGTCAAAAGTAGTGCACTAGAAAGAAAACAAGGTGACATTTGGGACGCACTACTGGCAGTGAAGCTTGAGAACTCAGCCTTCCAATCATTGCCTCATTTCTGCCACATGAACGTGACATCACGGCCTGTCACTGCACGTGTCTTGAAGTTCACCTAGCATTTTTCCCTTAATTATAACTGTCACTAACAATCAAACAATTCCCTCAGCGCAATGTCGCTTCTCGTCCTGAATGACACGGTGACTGTCTAATCTGGCTCATTTCCTTGCAAACAAAAACGCCACATTTCTGTCTCCAATGCTCACAATTCTGATGGGATCAGGTGAAGCGGTTTCTTACTTCAGGTGTTGGATAGTATATACTTAATTGAATGGGAAGTCAGAGGAAAAAAAAGGTATGTTATTGGAGTGTGTATTATGTGTGGCTGTGGCCGCATCACACAGCTAACCCTACTGTATTAGACTTGGCAGTGAAATCCAAATCTCTGGGAGTGATTTCTTGCAAAGCTGGCCCAAATGAAACCATCTTGTTTTGATCAGGGATTCTGGCTGCGATACCAGCAGTGGGAGCTGTGAGGACTTGGCAGTCGGTTAGCATCGCAGACTGTGGCACTCGTACAAAATACACAAATATTTCCACAGTAATTATGTGTCAAGTTAAACACGCAATTGAGGGCTTGGGCTGAATGTGTTGGAGGAGGTGGGGGGACTGGGGTGAGGGCACAGTGTTAGTTGGACGCCAGGGATTGAGTGAGACCCCTAGCAAGACAAATTAGGCCATCAGACTTTGATGGGGTTCAGAATTTTTGGCTACAGCAATGTAATGGACCGCATTGTAATTGTGAACGCTCTATGGATTGAGTAACATCATGTGGTCTTGGCACGTTCCTTCTCAATGGAGAGAGGCTCTTCCAGTTCACAAGATTTCCAGTTCAACTTCAAAGGTTGGGTGGACAGCCAAAGGACTAAGTAATCGTGAGATCATTGACTTGTCTTTTTTGCGGTCCCCTGTTTTTACAGGCACATTTGTAAATCTACATTGGCACCAGTGCTCTACACTGAAATACGATCACTGTCTTGTTCCACAGTTCAACTAAGGCAGCTGGAATACGGAATGATAGAAAGTTAGAAAGATGGACTTCAGAACCACTGTGTTCTGACATATCAGTCAGAATAATACAGGAAGAATCGACCACTGAGACTAATCCCACTTCCCTGTCTATCTTTGTGTATATAAGAGATATTCTATCGTAAAAGGAAACAAGTAACACGTGACTTAAACTCAACATTCAGTATCAACGCAATAAGGATGACATAACAGCCATACTAACGGCCCAAGACAAATGACCATAAACTTAAACTTAAAGTAACCCCATAGATATAGATCCCTGATACCGTATATTGTCTATGAGTAACCCCGTTGATAACGTATGAAGTCGCGACAAAGGGCCTTGATGTGTTGTGAAAAGTGTTGTGTCATTCCTAAGTAGCATTATATAGGCTTTATGTAGGCTTTATGATCTGAAGCTGTGCCCAGGAAGCTTTTCTCTCAGCTGTAAGTCTATGACGCACTCATTACACCGGCAGCTACAACTCTAATCCTCCTCTACTCTCTCTCCTCACTCAGATGGATCCGGCACTGTGACAACGCTCCTCGGAAAGAATACGCTCATTAGCAAAAAAACAGCCAACAGTAGATCTCCCCCTGTCTATTAGTGTTACATTTACTTCACATATGACAGTGATTCATCACAAATATTAGCTTGGATGGCGAATCCTGTCGCTTTACACTTCTATTTCTGCTGTGACAACCATTAAATCACCTGCCACAGCTACACTACACTAATGCCACTATACCTCGGATGTGGAACCTTTATAGGGCTTCCTCATAGGCCCCGTACACACTCATATTGTACAACTGGTGCACAACGCATTTGATGCGATGGGTGGGATACAACTGATATGTTTGTGATATGTTTGTGATCGGAAAAAAAGATTGCCGTTGTATCACAACCATTATAGCAAATGCGTTGCACATCTGTTACTACTTTCAACAAATGCCTTCCATGGACAGACTGACTGAATTAAGTCTTAAATTCTTGCAGATAATATCACTAACAGAAAAATATATTTGTCAACTTTTATCTTCAATATCCTCAGAACAGAGTTCTTAAAGTTAGCCTGATATGAGAGAACAGCTGATCAGAGAGGAGTTCAAGAGCTTGTTGCCCAAGTGTCCTCAGATCCTCAAAAGGTTCTACAGCTGCACCATTGAGAGCATCCTGACTGGTTGTGTAACCGATGTGTAATGGCTAGCTAGTTAGCAGGGTGCGCGCTAATAGCGTTTCAATTGGTGACGTCACTCGCTCTGAGACCTTGAAGTAGTTGTTCCCCTTGCTTTGCAAGGGCTGTGGCTTATGTGGAGCGATGGGTAACGATGCTTCGAGGGTGGCTGTTGTCAATGTGTGCAGAGGGTCCCTGGTTCGAGCCCAGGTAGGGGCGAGGAGAGGGATGGAAGCTATACTGTTACAGTTGCATAACTGCCTGGTATGGCAACTGCTCGGCCTCTGACTGCAAGGCACTACAGAGGGTAGTGCGTACGGCCCAGTACATCACTGGGACCAAGCTTCCTGCCATCCAGGACCTCTATACCAGGTGGTGTCAGAGGAAGGCCCTAAAAATTGTCAAAGACTCCAGCCACCCTAGTCATGGACTGTTCTCTCTGTTACCACATGGCAAGCGGTACCGGAGCGCCAAGTCTATGTCCAAGAGGCTTCTAAACAGCTTCTACCCCAAGCCATAAGACTCCTGAATATCTAATCAAATGGCTACCCAGATTTTACACTGCTGCTACTCTCTGTTATTATCTATGCATAGTTCACTTTAATAACTCTACCTACATGTACATATTACCTCAATTACCTCGACTAACCGGTGCCCACGCACATTGACTCTGTACCACTATTGTTATTTTACTGCTGCTCTATAATTATTTGTTACATTTATTTTATGTTTTTTTTTATCTTATTTTTTCTTGTTTTCTTAATTATAATATTTTTTTTCTTAAAAAAAAATAACTGTGTTGTTGGTTAGGGCTTGTAAGTAAGCATTTCACTGTAAGGTCTACACGTGTTGTATTCGGTACATGTGACAAATAAAATTTGATTTGATTTAAAGTGAAAAATAAACAAAAGTATTTGAGTACCACTGGAGCGCTGTGATACCTACCACATATGGTACGCTGACATTCTACTTTCACAGGCAGCCTCGAGCCTCTGTTCCCTCTACCCCGTATGGTGTGGAATTTTGTATTTCCTGAGGTATTTGTCTCTTATTCTTGAAAAAAACATTGTGTCTGTTTTTGTTTTCCTGCTCCTTTTTGTGTTTCTTTCAAGAAACGGTATGGGAATTGAGAAACAGTAGGACCCACTCTATTTCTTATTTAAATGCTCACATTGTCTATGCCAAAACACTGATTTCTCTCATTCTGAATCTACACAAAGACCACCTTCCCAGGTGTCTGCTACAGATGGTGATAAAATGATATTTGCCTTTTGAAGGGTGTTGTCTTGGGTTTTCTTAAATCCAATATTTAGGATATCCTTGGCTAGATTTCTATTATTATGTATTTTCCTCAAACTTACTAAGTTCCTGGTTGAATTGTCCTTTGTCACAAAACATTGCGCTCTAGAAAGTTTGGTGCAAGGTATAAATTATTTTTGAAGAGTTAACGGTGACTGTCTGGCTGAATTTTCATCTAAATATTTTTTATTTCACCCACTGATCAACATTGAGCAACGTCAAAATGAATCATCACTGTGATAGAAGTTTAGACCAATGTTCTCAAGCCCTGTGAAGCCAACAGGAAGACCCTGAGACCCTCAAGAGGTTCTAGAAAAAGCAGAGGGATAACAAACATTTACAAAAACGACAAAATGCCATCAGTATGCCCAGAATACTTAACATGATATGGAAGAGCACTGTTGGCACACTAACATGTTTTTGAAAAATCTAAATCAAAATGCAATTTCATCCTTGGGTGTCCACAATAAATGCATGTTTATGGCTATAGCACAGCGGTTCCCAAACTTGGGATCAGGACACGGTGTTGGATCGCATGATCTATTAATGGGGTTGCGAGGGGAAAATAAAACAAATCTTTGTAATTTCATAAAATGCAATGTCTTGCAACTGTAGCCTATGTTGCAATGTTTAGAGGTTCGAATCCATTCAATTAGACCCGTAAGAATATACTTGGACCCTGTTCGTATGTGTTAGGAGGGCACGCAATAGCCTAAAAATGTATGTAAGCCTATACTAAATAACTTTTCAAATGGTTGAGGTCACTGGAATTTCCTTATGCCAATTTGTGTCATGCAAACCTTTGCATAACCTTTGCTCTTTGAAATGTTGTATCCGAATCACAGTGCACTTGCATTTTCCCAGAGTCTCAGGGCACCAGAAAAGAAAAGGTTGAGAACCCCAGGTGTTTATTACAGCCCAGATTTAGCCAAGCCAATGCTCATCCATCTTAAACGTTTGGGGTATCAAAAACGCATCCTATCAAACGCATCCTAATTAGGCCTACAATCTTGTCCAATACTTTGAGTGTCTATGTGGGCTATCATTTTCATTGTGCAATTAAAAGTAGCACACTGAACCAGTGTTAATGAACAACATCATCAGGGCAACATAAAATTTGAGAAAGATTTTCAAAACTATGTCTGCTTTAGGCCTACAAGTCAATCCTTCAATCTGGCTGTCCACAGAAGCTCCATGCTGGGAGTTTATGGGCTGTGGTGTATTAAATTATACCAGTAGGGGTCGCTTTAGCCGTACAATACTGTGTTCCTTTATAGGTGTGAAAGGGATGCCTTTTCACCCCTAAAAACAAACTTTTACTGGAGGCATCTTGATCAACAATATTTTCCACACGAAAAGTGCAATTTTTCCTCACAACCTTTAAAGTAAAAGTAGCCTAACCTATAAATGTCACATTTTACTGAAATTAATGTTATTGGCTGTTCAAGTAAAATATTATTATCATCAGCCTACATGTGCACTTTTCAAACATACTCAAACTTTATGTAAAGATGTAGTGAGCTGATCTGCATATTTACAATTAATTGCTATTATTTTCAACACCAAACATGACCATAAATAGCAAAGCAATCGTTTTACCCTCAAATCCATGTAGCTTGTGCCATCCAGGTCTTGCAATGACATATGGAGCTCTGATATCCTCTGAGCACACTAAACTGGTTTTGGATGCAAGGGTATGCAAGGTTATTGTGAGTTACGGGTTGCAATTAGTTTAACAAATAATATGTCTTCAAATGCGGCCATTTCTATGTAAATCCCGGTAGCCTACTAACGCTCTAATCTTTTAAACAATTAATAAGGCTGGCTCATGTATGGTGACGCGCGCGGGTCAGGGTCAAGGTGTTACTCAAATTTCGTTTCATTTGCACAAAGACAGACAGACGCCCGCCCTAATGATAGTCAATATTGTTAATGACAAAGAAAGGATCCTTTTAGGACACAGACGTCCTTAAAGTTGTCTGTCTCTGCTTAAACTCGCAAATGTGGAGAGCTAGGGTGTTTTTGCAATGCAGCAATCTGCTGATTTGTAATTTAAGATACAGTAGGCTACTTTGAAAAGGTAAACTTCAAGGACTCGGTCATTTAGCAGTTTACCTGTGTAATCTGAGTGGCTGAGTTTGTGCCTTGCGGTTGCCAGTCGAGAGGGGAGAAAATACAGACGAGATTTTTTCTCCTTGTTTGGCATTAAGCAGTTTACAGAAAAATGAAGCATTTTAAAATAGCTGTAAAAGACTGAGGTGCATCTGTCTATTCTATATTAAGCCATTCCTATCAAAACAACGCAGGGTAATGTATTTAAATACAAGTCCTATTATTTTTATTGTTATTTTGCATTTTCTCATTCCCTGCCTCGCATCTTTGGCCACCAGATGTGTCTCCACATTGAATAATTATTTCTCCTCCCCAGAGTCAAATAAATGCAATCAATATGAGTATTGCTCTCAGGCCTTGAAATATTACATTAATGTTCCATGTGGTGACATTTTAGCTGGAATTTTCAAATACATCATGAAGGCTCAAATTAATATTTATCAGCGAGAGGCTTTTATGCTTTGCAAAACAGTATTAGCGTGAACTCGAATAATCTCGTCCTATAGTCTAAGCATGGTAGAAATGGCATTTAGGCCTACCGTTAATGTATTTTAAGCTTTAACAGCTCTATGTGTAACTTTTCAGATATTCTCAATGCTATTGCTGCATATGCATAGCCTATTAGTTGTAGAGGATTCAGTTTCTTATTTCTGTAATTTAGCCTATATTTCTTCCAATAAAAATGGTTTGTTATCCTCAAAATGATAATTCATTTGCTGACATTGTTTGTAGATATTGTATGAGTAGTTCTATAGGAAACTTAGGCTACTTCTTCAATAACAGACACCAGTTTGTGCTTGTGATTCCAGAAATCTTTGAATATTTAACATCACATAGATGAGCGGGTCTCACTAGAGTGAGGGGAGGGGGACTGTGATGATAGGGGGAAGGTGATAGCCCATGTCAGGGGACGCGCCGTTAAGAATTATTTATTCAAGTATGTTAAACTATTTGTCCTTCCTATCCTTGCTGATCAGTGCAGAAAAGCTCAGGAAATTCAAAAAAGATCAATTTCTCGATATGTACTTGAACTCTCAAGATAAAGGCGGATCCACAACATAATGCTCTTGCACACCACTCAGCAAAGACATTTGATGAAGATTGTGTTTTACGCACGGTTCCTTTGCAAGGCATCGCAAGAATCATGCTGTCAATCTAAGGAAATTGTTATGCATCCTTCACCGCAAGGAATTGCATTCTATCGTTTATTGATCTGTTTTAAATTATTCTTGTCATTGAACCCAAATTTATTCTACCATTGATCTTACAGGGAAAATATGAAACGATTTGGGGTTGCTCCTTGGTGACCCCCAGGTCAAGGAGATTTTAACATTGGTCTTATTGAGCTTAGCATATGTCGCCTCTCTTAACTGAAGCTGCGTTTATGCGCTCCCACCTTTCCCGCGCCGCCCTGCCTAAACGCACAAAACATCCGTTAGGACGTTAAAACAAGAAAGTCCAGCGAATCCCTACAAAAACTCTATAAAGAAAACGTCTGTCCATCAATAGCTTGTATGGGAAGGAAATGTAGCTGTCTATGGGTCATTTTTGCTTATACCCCTACTCGTATTATTCCCACTGGCATCGGACTGCTGTCCTTCCCAGACAATTCCAAATGCAGGACTAGAAAGCGGATTCGATAATGTGTTTGGAGAAATTGATCAGGCAACTACTTGTCTGTGCTGCCCACTTACTTAGCAGTCCCCTATATTGTCTCTATAAACTAAAGTGTGGTAGGCCTATGTGTTAGGTCTATTATGAATGAAATCATTGGACTTTCATATCACCCAAAATCCCTATGAAAATTATACATAAAATAAAACATGACTTGGTCAGGTTAGGTGGCTATGCAAGAGGTTTTGTGTGATGCTGGGTGTAAACTTGTATTTTTACGATGAGTAATATGGAGATTAAACCCACTCTCTTTACCGCTGAGGAAGTACCCCCTCTCAAAGGCAAGGCATGAATTACTTTGTGAATATATCCCGTTGATACATTGATTGAGTGGTTAGAAACGGGTGTCAGAGTCCACTGAGTGTGTGGAAGTCAATAGCCTGACAATATACAGTATGTGCTCCACAGTAGCTATACAATGATATTGGGTCATTTTTGCATTTTCCCCAGTAATGGTTAAGGTTAGGATTAGGGGAGGTGAAGCTGATCCTAGATCTGTACCTATGGGAAACTTCACCCTGGAGCTAGCCAAGCTGCAATAAAGCAGCATCTCTGTGCCTCCAAGAGCTTGTACACTGAGCCAGGTGTTGCGGTAACAGAGTTCCCCCGTGGCCTACTGATGAAGAACATCTGGAGTGCTTCTGTTCCGCCACTTCTTTCCTGTCCCCGATATGACCAGGCGATGTAGCTAACAGTGCGATGCATGTCGACACATGGCTCCAAGGTCCCTTGACAGGGTATGAAGTGCTCCAATAGTCATACCTGGCAATGCTGCCCTGTTGACATTGTGCACCGGGTTTCCATATGTGTGGGACTGGTGTCAGGTGCTTGGGCTCAGAGCCTATTTCAGTGAGGTAACCTCAGGGATGCTCTTGGAACTGTTTCAGGTCCAAATGGACATCAGACGCAGAAGTAAGAAAGAAGCTGGAATGACCCGTATTCATAAAGCATCTCATAGTAGGAGTGCTGATCTAAGATTCGTTTTTGCTTTATAGATCATAAAAAGATTACATTGGCAGGGGGGGACCTTTCAGCACTCCTACTCTGAGGCTGCGTTTAGACAGGCTGCCCAATTCTGATATTTTTTTCCACTAATTGATCTTTTGACCAACCAGATCAGCTTTGAAAAAGATCTGAAAATATATCAGAATTGGGCTGCCTGTGTAAACGCAGCCTTTATGAATATGGGTCCTGATGGCTAAGGATCAGACTCAGGTAATAGCACAGGTGAACACAACCCCTTAAACCTGTTAGGGACAGACGTTCCGCTAGTGGAACGCCTCACCAATATCCAATGGTAGAGCGTGGCGCGAAATACAAATACCTCAAAAATGCTATAACTTCAATTTCTCAAACATATGACTATTTTACACCATTTTAAAGACAAGACTCTCCTTAATCTAACCACATTGTCCGATTTCAAAAAGGCTTTACAGCGAAAACAAAACATTAGATTATGTCAGGAGAGTACCCTGCCAAAAATAATCACACAGCCATTTTCAAAGCAAGCATATATGTCACAAAAACCAAAACCACAGCTAAATGCAGCACTAACCTTTGATGATCTTCATCAGATGACACTCCTAGGACATTATGTTATACAATACATGCATGTTTTGTTCAACCAAGTTCATATTTATATCAAAACCAGCTTTTTACATTAGCATGTGATGTTCAAAACTAGCATACCCACCGCAAACTTCCGGTGAATTTACTAAATTACTCACGATAAACGTTGACAAAAAACATAACAATTATTTTAAGAATTATAGATACAGAACTCCTTTATGCAATCGCGGTGTCAGATTTTAACCTGTTATGGCTAGGGGGCAGTATTTTCACGGCTGGATAAAAAACGTACCCGATTTAATCTGGTTACCACTCCTACCCAGTAACTAGAATATGCATATACTTATTACATATGGATAGAAAACACCCTAAAGTTTCTAAAACTGTTTGAATGGTGTCTGTGAGTATAACAGAACTCATATGGCAGGCCAAAATCTGAGAAGGTTTCATTCAGGAAGTGGCCTGTCTGACAAGGTGTCGTTCTTCTTGTCTCTGTTTATTGAAGAGTGAGGATCTTAGCTGTCCCGTGACACTTCCTACGGCTGCCATAGGGTCTCAGAAGGCGGTAAAAAGCTGAATCGTGGCTTTGCAGGCTCTGGCTGAAAAAAAGTAGCGCGTTTGGGTAGTGGCTGGTTACAGTACTGTGAGACTCAGGCTCGTGCCCGCGTCGACCGAAAGCTTTGTTTACTTTCCTCTGTTTAGCTAAATGGACATTCCCGGTCGGAATATTATCGCTTTTTTATGAGAAAAATGGCATAAAAATGGATTTTAAACAGCGGTTGACATGCTTCGAAGTACGGTAATGGAATATTTAGATTTTTTTTGTCACGAATTGCGCCATGCGCACGACCCTTATTTACCCTTTCAGATAGTGTCTGGAGCGCACGAACAAAACGCCGCAATTTGGATATAACGATGGATTATTTTGGACCAAACCAACATTTGTTATTGAAGTAGCAGTCCTGGGAGTGCATTCTGACGAAGACAACAAAAGGTAATCAAACTTTTATAATAGTAAATCTGATTTTGGTGAAGGCTAAACCTGCCGGGTGTCTAAATAGCTAGCCCGTGATGCCTGGGCTATGTACTTAGAATATTGCAAAATGTGCTTTCACCAAAAAGCTATTTTAAAATCGGACATATCGAGTGCATAGAGGAGTTGTGTATCTATAATTCTTAAAATAATTGTTATGCTTTTTGTGAACGTTTATCGTGAGTAATTTAGTAAATTATTAGCAAATTCCTCCGGAAGTTTGCGGGGGGTATGCTAGTTCTGAACGTCACATGCTAATGTAAAAAGCTGTTTTTTGATATAAATATGAACTTGATTGAACAAAACATGCATGTATTGTATAACATAATGTCCTAGGGTTGTCATCTGATGAAGATCATCAAAGGTTAGTGTTGCATTTAGCTGTCTTCTGGGTTTTTGTGACATTATATGCTAGCTTGAAAAATGGGTGTCTGATTATTTCTGGCTTGGTACTCTGCTGACATAATCTAATGTTTTGCTTTCGCTGTAAAGCCTTTTTGAAATCGGACAGTGTGGTTAGATAAAGGAGAGTCTTGTCTTTAAAATGCTGTGAAATAGTCATATGTTTGAAAAATGGAAGTTTTTGTATTTTTGAGGAATTTGTAATTCGCGCCACGCCTATCATTGGATATTGGAGCAGGTGTTCCGCTAGCGGAACGTCTAGATGTAAGAGGTTTAAAATAGCTTTTCGGTGAAAGCACATTTTTCAATATTCTGAGTACATAGCCCGGCCATCATGGCTAGCTAATTTGACACCCACCAAGTTTGGCCCTCACCAAACTCAGATTTACTATAAGAAAAATTGGATTACCTTTGCTGTTGTTCGTCAGAATGCACTCCCAGGACTTCTACTTCAACAGCAAATGTTGTTTTGGTTCCAAATAATCCATAGTTATATTCAAATACATCCGTTTTGTTCGTGCGTTCAAGTCACTATCCGAAGGGTGACGCGCGAGCGCATTTCGTGACAAAAAAATTCAAAATATTCCATTACCGTACTTCGAAGCATGTCAAACGCTGTTTAAAATCCATTTTTATGCTATTTTTCTCGTAAAATAGCGATAATATTCCTACCGGGCGACGTTGTATTGATTCAAAGACTGAAAGAAAAACATGGAGTCGTCTCGTGGACGCGCATCTCCATTGTCATTGTTCCCTGCCTGACCACTCACAAAAACTCCTGCTGTTTTTCGCCCAGAGACTGCAGAGACGTCATTCCACTTTTTGGCGCCTTCTGAGAGCCAATGGAAGCCTTAGAAAATGTCACGTTACAGCAGAGATGCTGTATTTTTGATAGAGAGGCCACAGAAGGAGAACAAATTGTCAGACAGGGCACTTCCTGTATGGAATCTTCTCAAGTTTTGGCCTGCCATATGAGTTCTGTTATACTCACAGACACCATTCAAACAGTTTTAGAACCTTTAGAGTGTTTTCTATCCAAATCTACTAATTATATGCATATTCTAGTTTCTGGGCAGGAGTAGTAACCAGATTAAATTGGGTACGTTTTTTATCCGGCCGTGAAAATACTGTCCCCTATCCCAAACAGGTTATTAAATGGCAGTTGTTGTGAAGAGAGAATACCTCAAGAACAGTGGCGGTCGGTGCCGTTTAAGATTAGGGAATAAAAAAAGAATATGAGCATGGCCTTATTTCTATTACAGCATATTGGACGAATGTCATTCATATTCCATTCATCCCAGCTCAATGTAGCCTGGGGCAGCAGGTAGCCTAGTGGATAGAGTGTTGGACTAGTAAAAAAAAAGATTGCAAGATTGAATCCAAGAGCTGACAAAGTAAAAATCTGTCGTTCTGCCCCTGAACAAGGCAGTTAACCCACTGTTCCTAGGCCGTCATTGAAAATAAGAATTTGTTCTTAACTGACTTCCCTAGTTAAATAAAAAATGTAACATCAATAAGTGTAGGCTACTACATGATACTCAGATTTTCCCTATAACCATCATGAGGTTGCTACAACCTAGCTTATGATGTCTGCGCCCCAGCGGGAAATCTAATTAGCATAATACAAAAACCCGAAAGGTGACAGAGCTAGAGCAGTGTTTGTCAGACCATGAGACATCCCGAAAATCAGTCTTCCACAAGCGTCTTGGTTAGCTTCAATCATTTTTATCAAATACTAGTTTCATATATTTTTTTGATACTTCAAGGGGTCTTAAAATTCAAAATCAAATTGCAAAATTATCTTTGGTATGAACAGCTTAAAACAATTATATTTAGCTTAGTAGAACTTACACAATAATTATGACAACTTCCGGAGGATGTCCTCCAACCTATTAGAGATCTTGCAGCATGAAGTGACATGTGGTCCACCCAATCAAAGGATCAGAGAATTAATCTAGTACTAAAAGCATCAACTACAGCTAGCTAGCACTGCAGTGCATAAAATGTGGTGAGAAGTTGACATAAAGAGTGAGAAAGTCAAAAGTTCAAAAGTTTGGAAGAAATTAATTTATTTAAAAATGAAAGAGAAGCAAGAGAGACAGAGAGAGAGAGATTGTCACGGGTGCTTAGGGCAGGAGGAAGGAGTAGAGTCAAATGCAGGAGATATCGTCCAGTAGCTCAAAGTTTATTCACACCCAAACACTAGGTGATCAAAAGGCACTGGGAATGCACAATACCCAAAAGGGAAACAGCTATTCCACAAAGGGAAAATCACGCACGGGGCGCAGCCCCGGCGAGAAAATAAATCCTCCAATATAAAAGCGATAGAGAAGACACGGCCACAGCGTAAACACGCTGACAAACAAACAATCCCGCACAACACACAACCCCAAAGGAACAAATTAAATACCCCCCCACTAATGACAGAAATGACAACAGGTGCGGACCTAGACAGACAAAACACAATGAACACAGAAACACAGATCGGCGGCAGCTAGTAGACCGGCGACGACGACCGCCGAGCGCCGCCCGGCCGAGGAGGGGCACCATTTTCTGTGAATACTGTGACAGATATTTAGTTGTATTTTTAAACTTTCACTTTCATTTAGCTAGCAATTGCAGCTAGCTAGTTTAGCCTACTCAAACACCCGGCTCAAACAGAAAGGGATGCTACACTATGTATACAAAAGTATGTAGACAACCCTTCAAATTAGTAGATTCGATTATTTCAGCCACACCCATTGCTGACAGCTGTATAAAACCAAGCACACAGCCATGCAATCTCCATAGACAAACATTGACAGTAGAATGGCCTTACTGAAGAGCTCAGTGACTTTCAACGTGGCACCGTCATAGGATGCCACCTTTCCAACAAGTCAGTTGCCAAATTTCTGCCCTGCTAGTGCTGCCCCGGAAAACAGTAAGTGCTGTTATTGTGAAGTGGAAACGTCTAGGGCTCAGCCGCGAAGTGGTGGGTCACACAAGCTCACAGAATGGGACCGCCGAGTGCTGAAGCCTGTAGCGTGTAAAAATCGTCTGTCCTCGGTTGCAACACTCACTATCGAGTTCCATACTGCCTCTGAAAGCAACGTCAGCACAAGAACTGTTCGTTGGGAGCTTCATGAAATGGGTTTTCAATGGCCGAGCAGCCGCACACAAGCCTAAGGTCACCATGCACAATGCCAAGCGTCGGCTGGAGTGGTGCAAAGCTCGCCGCCATTGGACTCTGTAGTAGTGGAAACGCGTTCTCTGGAATGATGAATCACGCTTCACCATCTGGCAGTCCGACGGACAAATCTGGATTTGGCTGATGCCAGGAGAACGTTACCTGCCCCAATGCATAGTGCCAACTGTAAAGTTTGGTTGAGGAGGAATAATGGTCTGGGGCTGTTGTTCATGGTTAGGGCTGGGCCCATTTGTTCCAGTTACGGCTGTTACGGTGACCGTATTACCACCAAATCGGTGGTGAGGTGTCATGACAGCAGTCAAATTCCACGTGACCGTTTAGTCACGGTAATTAGGCTTTTCCAAGCTCTGATGCTGCTGATAATCATTAGTAGCCTACCAAACTTGCTAACCGCCTGGTACTCAGCACTCTATTGTCCCTCTAATCACTCTGACATCAATGGAAACCTAATCGAAAATCTAATCAAACACTTCATAAGAAGGCTATAGGCTATGCAATTCTGTGAGAAAATAGAGTGATAGGTTCTATTAAAAAGAGGAGGTTCCCATCAGCTTTCTATAGGCTAGGCCTACTATATTTTATTTCTCAACTTTCGTAATACTCAGCACATTGCTTCTCCTTACATCAGGAGTATAGCCTACCTGGCTGGCATGAAAATGAACCACGGGAAAAGCATCATCCTTTCGCTATTTAAGTGCATAAATGACATATATTTTTTCCCCCTCTTTCGAGTTCTTCCTTTATTTTCAAGATGCACCTCTGAACTGTATAAGGACGCGCACAGTTGTGTCCCAAATGTGTCTGTCTTCACTTGTAGCCTGTGAGAAAGACCCGATCACGTGACAGAGAGCCATCTGAGTGAGAGGTGCTTCGAGCACGCAGCCAGGAAAAGGAAATTATAATTATTATATTCAGCCCAAGGGCACAACGGCCACAGGCCGCAAAAAGCATGGATTCTTTTTGGGGGGCATTATGGCCACACAAAGGGGATCCGCCTGGAAATTTGAGGCATTATCAAGTGCTTGTCGAATTGTGAATGAGAGACTGATGAAGTGTGTACAGCCTGTGCAAAAAACAAAGCAGAGCTCATGCCTTTCATGCAACTTCAAATCATCATTAGAGTCGCATCATGCAGCCTTAGTTTTTATCTCAACTACAGTGAAAAAATAACTCTAAATTAAGCATATAGGAGTACCTGTTTCTTTGTTAACTGCTCAACGCAGAATATTTGCATGTGCCCACTCCCTCAAATCATTTGGAGAAAATATCCTTTCTATTGTATTCAGCTATGTTCAATTGTATTCTTCATACAAAAAAAAATAATATAAAATAATGCCAGAGAATTCTAAGCAAATCTTGTCTGCTAAATGAACTATTGTAGCCAATAGCCATATGGCATAGCCAGATCAGGGCCTAACAGAAGGACAACTCATGGTATGCTATACTGTTCTTCTGAAATAGACAACATTTTCTTTAGACCCGTCTAAAATATACCATGGATTTTTTTCAAATGTAGAAGTTCCAAAGGTCTGTGTCAGTGGATGGTAGGCAATATGTGGAAGCCAGGAGATTCTAAATGTCTTTATGTTAATTAACGGTCAATTACGGTGAGACCAGCAGTTATTTGCTTGACAATCACCAGCTGACAAAATATCATGACCACCACAGCCCTAGTTCCAGCATACAATGACATTCTAGACTATTCTGTGCTTCCAACTTTGTGGAACAGTTTGGGAAGGCCTTTCCTGTGAAATGGTTTGTCAAGATCGGTGTGGAAGAACTTGACTTGCCTGCACAGAGCCCTGTCTTCAACCCCATCGAACAACTTTGGGATGAATTGGAACGCCGACTGCGAACCAGGCCTAATCGCCCAACATCAGTGCCCGACCTCACAAATGCTCTGTGCCTGAATGAGACCAAGTCCCCGCAGCAATGTTCCAACATGTAGTGGAAAGCCTTCCCAGAAGAGTGGAGGCTGTTGTAGCAGCAAACAGGGGACCAACTCCATATTAATGCCCATAATTTTGGAATGAGATGTTTGACGAGCAGGTGTCCACATACTTTTGGTCATGTAGTGTACAAACAGCATGATCAATTTGCTCGTTAATTCCTTCTCACATCTACGCGCTCTCCTCCTCTCACCTTTACCCTTTGCTTGTAGACTTCAGTGCACAACACATCAGCTGTCTGTGACCAAGCAAAAAACACTTACAAGCCAAACCTTCATATCATAACCTCCACACACAGCCTACATTGTTGTCAGCATATTAGCTAACGTCATAGTCAACATAGCTACTAAAACTAATGCATTAGTAAACCCGCTACAATCATGCAGTACAGTGTACAGTCAGCAAGCAGTTTAGCAGTTACATCGGCGGGCCCCCGGTGGCAATACATTTATAAAACCAAAAGCTTACCTTAACTTGGATGACTTCTAGTGTTGGATAGCCATAGTCAACTAGTTAACATAGCATCCCTCTCTGTTTGAGCAGGGTGTTTGAGTATGCTAAACTAGCTAGCTGCATTCGCTAGCTAAGTAAGTGAAAGTGAAATTTTTGTTACAAAAATATAGCTAGCGCTCTCTCGCTCTCTCGCTCTCTATTGCATCTTCTTCACTTTTGAAGAAATTAATTTGGAAGAAATTAAAACTGTTCAACTATTGTTTTCTTTCTCTTTGAGTCAACTACTCACCACATAAAATATATATATATATATTTCACCTTTATTTAACCAGGTAGGCAAGTTGAGAACAAGTTCTCATTTACAATTGCGACCTGGCCAAGATAAAGCAAAGCAGTTCGAGACATAGAACAACACAGAGTTACACATGGAGTAAAACAAACATACAGTGAATAATACAGTAGAAAAATAAGTCTATATACAATGTGAGCAAATGAGGTGAGATAAGGGAGGTAAAGGCAAAAAAAGGCCATAGTGGCAAAGTAAATACAATATAGCAAGTAAAACACTGGAATGGTAGATTTGTAGTGGAAGAAAGTGCAAAGTAGAAATAGAAATAATGGGGTGCAAAGGAGCAAAATAAATAAATAAATAAATAAATACAGTAGGGGAAGAGGTAGTTGTTTGGGCTAAATTATAGATGGGCTATGTACAGGTGCAGTGATCTGTGAGCTGGTCTGACAGCTGGTGCTTAAAGCTAGTGAGGGAGATAAGTGTTTCCAGTTTCAGAGATTTTTGTAGTTCGTTCCAGTCATTGGCAGCAGAGAACTGGAAGGAGAGACGGCCAAAGGAGGAATTGGCTTTGGGGTTGACCAGAGAGATATACCTGCTGGAGCGCGTGCTACAGGTGGGTGCTGCTATGGTGACCAGTGAGCTGAGCTAAGGGGGGGACTTTACCTAGCAGGGTCTTGTAGATGACCTGGAGCCAGTGGGTTTGGCGACGAGTATGAAGCGACGGCCAGCCGTGGTGGGTAGTATATGGGCTTTGGTGACAAAACGGATGGCACTGTGATAGACTGCATCCAGTTGATTGAGTAGGGTATTGGAGGCTATTTTGTAAATGACATCGCCGAAGTCGAGGATCGGTAGGATGGTCAGTTTTACGAGGGTATGTTTGGCAGCATGAGTGAAGGATGCTTTGTTGCGAAATAGGAAGCCAATTCTAGATTTAACTTTGGATTGGAGATGTTTGATGTGAGTCTGGAAGGAGAGTTTACAGTCTAACCAGACACCTAGGTTTTTGTAGTTGTCCACATATTCTAAGTCAGAACCGTCCAGAGTAGTGATGCTGGATGGGCGGGCAGGTGCAGGCAGCGATCGGTTGAAGAGCATGCATTTAGTTTTACTTGTATTTAAGAGCAGTTGGAGGCCACGGAAGGAGAGTTGTATGGCATTGAAGCTAGTCTGGAGGGTTGTTAACACAGTGTCCAAAGAAGGCCAGAAGTATACAGAATGGTGTCGTCTGTGTAGAGGTGGATCAGAGACTCACCAGCAGCAAGAGCAACATCATTGATGTATACGGAGAAAAGAGTTGGCCCAAGAATTGAACCCTGTGGCACCCCCATAGAGACTGCCAGAGGCCTGGACAACAGGCCATCCGATTTGACACATTGAACTCTATCAGAGAAGTAGTTGGTGAACCAGGCGAGGCAATCATTTGAAAAACCAAGGCTACTGAGTCTGCCGATGAGGATGTCGTGGTTGACAGAGTCGAAAGCCTTGGCCAGGTCAATGAATACGGCAGCACAGTATAGTTTCTTATTGATGGCGGTTACGATATCGTTTAAGACCTTGAGCGTGGCTGAGGTGCACCCATGACCAACTCTGAAACCAGATTGCATAGCGGAGAAGGTGCGGTGGGATTCGAAATGGTCGGTAATCTGTTTGTTGACTTGGCTTTCGAAGACCTTAGAAAGGCAGGGAAGGATAGATATGGGTCTGTAGCAGTTTGGGTCAAGATTTCCCCCCCCCCTTTGAAGAGGGGGATGCCCCCAGCTGCTTTCCAATCTTTGGGAATCTCAGACGACACAAAAGAGAGGTTGAACAGGCTAGTAATAGGGGTTGCAACAATTTCAGCAGATAATTTTAGAAAGAAAGGGTCCAGATTGTCTAGCCCGGCTGATTTGTAGGGGTCCAGATTTTGCAGCTCTTTCAGAACATCAGCTGACTGGATTTGGGAGAAGGAGAAATGGGGAAGGCTTGGGCGAGTAGCTGTGGGGGGGTGCAGTGCTGTTGACCGGGGTAGGGGTAGCCAGGTGGAAAACCCGGCCAGCCGTAGAAAAATGCTTATTGAAATTCTCAATTATAGTGGATTTATCGGTGGTGACAGAGTTTCCTATCCTCAGTGCAGTGGGCAGCTGGGAGGAGGTGTTCTTATTCTCCATGGACTTTACAGTGTCCCAGAACTTTTTTGAGTTTGTGTTGCAGGAAGCAAATTACTGCTTGAAAAAATAATGATGCACTGCAGTGTTAGCTAGCTGTAGCTTATGCTTTCAGCACTAGATTCAATCTCTGATCCTTTGATTGGGTGGACAATGTTTCAGTTCATGCTGCAAGAGCTCTGATAGGTTGGGAGGACATCTTATGGAAGTTGTCATAATAATGAATGTACCCAGAGGAGGACAGAAACTATCTTTCCTCCGGTGCTAACATACAGAGTGCTGTTGAGGCTACTGTAGACCTTCATTACAAAACAGTGTGTTTTAATCAATTATTTGGTGACATGTGAATATATTTAGTATAGTTTTAATGTTTCACAATTTTTATTTTTATGAAATTCACTGAGGAAGGTGGTCCTCCCCTTCCTCCTCTGAGGAGCCTCCACTGTTGAAGAATACCTCAAGACAGTTACAAGGAGACCCTTTTGGTATGGATTATAACATTCTGTCACGTCCTGGCCAGTATAAGGGTTAATTGTCATTGTAGTTTGGTCAGGACGTGGCAGAGGGTATTTGTTTTATGTGGTTCGGGGTGGTGTTTTGGTAAAAGGGCGTTTGATTTAGTATTTCCGGGTTTTTGGTTTATGGTCTATGTTTATGTATTTCTATGTGGAGTCTAGTGAGTGTGTTTCTATGGTTGATTAATTGGGGTTGGGACTCTCAATTGAAGGCAGGTGTTTTCTCTTTGCCTTTGATTGAGAGTCCCATATATTAGGGTGTGTTTGTCATTTGTGGGAGATTGTTCTGTGTTTAGCCTTGTGCCTTGCCAGACTGTTTTGTTGATCGTTCGTTCTTTTGTTATTTTGGTGTTCATTTTGAATTTATTAAACGTCAAGATGAGCATAAACATTCCTGCTGCATTTTGGTCTCATCACTACGACAACCGTGACACATTCACTTACACACACTACCAATTGTCAAACAATCAGCCTGTTTCAAATGCACATTATACAAAGTAGGTGACCACCATGCACTAATGCACACAGATACATGCTTTTTACTCTGTTCTGCAGATATAGGGTCTAGTTGTATGTATTGTAGTTGTAAGTCTCAAACAAGTTGTTATTGAGCAGTGAATTAACGTCACATTATTTATTTGATGCCAGGTGAGTTTGTTCATTTAAAAAGAATAAGGAGACAATTTCAACAGAACAGTAGCATAAACGTGGTATATTTGAGAGCTGGTATTAGGTAGCACTGTTTCCTATTCAATCATGAGTTTCAGAATGTTTTTAATTCAGACACTCAAAATGACATTAAAAAAAGTAAAGGTTCTCAGAAATAAAAAAGCGGATGTATAGCAGTATAGCAAGTAGTAGAGCAATTCAATCGTATTTCTGATTTAGGTAAAAATAATTTCCATAAATATTCCATCAGAACAGAAAGAATAAAGGATTTGCACAAATGTTAGATTAGGTCACGTGTTGGCTACTTCAATTAAGATTGAAACCTTTCTTTGCTAAAATTGCTTTTTGACGAGAGTGAAACATCAGGATCTAAGACAACATTTTTGAACTCTCCCTTTAATGCTCTCTCTTAGCTGCCATTCTAAGCAGCGACGTTATAAAAGGGTTAAATTTCTTGGAAGCTTGTCCTGCATGCTACCCAATTGAATGGCAAGCACTGTGGCTCCAAAACAGCCTGTGCAGAAATAAAACAATATATAGAAATGCACAATAGTGGGATTTAATTTTCCTACTATCATCCATTTATATAATACATCAAATGAAGCCCAAATTAATTTGTACCCAGGCTCTAAAGTAACAATGTAATCTCAGTGCTGTAGCACAGTTGCAAATGGATTTCTGTCTCTTGTAATTTTATAAGAAACACTCTGGGGGTCACCTTAAAGATGTCGCTATTTTTTAAAGCCAAAACTATCCTGTGGCCTGTCAGCAGAAGGAATGTCGGCGATGCAATCTGTTTTGTGCCATCGATTTGTCTGGTATTGCGTCTTGTCACATGGTCGGGCTGTTAGGTCCACTGGTATTGGCAGAGATGACTAATTTTATACCCAGATGTCCATAATAAAGTTGGAGTATCTGCTTACTTGTGCGCAATCTAGTCCTTTCGAACTTCCTGACTGGTGCAGAATGATTTGAACCCTGCTAAATGTTAAAGGAACTACATTACATAGCACAGCATGAATGGAGGAGATGGGCTCAGCAGAATATGATGATCTTTCTATTAGTAGGCCTATCCCCTGGTATGCATTTAAATTTAAGTTAGTTAGCAGACGCTCTTATCCAGAGTGACTTAGAGGAGCAATTAGGGTTAAGTGCCTTGCTCAAGGACACTTCGACAGATTTTTCACCTAGTCGGCTCAGGGATTCAAACCAGCGACCTTTCGGTTACTGGCCCAATGCTCTTAACCGCTAGGCTACCTGCCACCTAGCCCAATTCACACTAATGAGTAAATTTGCTATTTAACGAAACCGATAGCCTCTGCCTTTTCTATTAGATAACTACAGCCTCTCGCACATGATGCTGTCAACATAAAAAAGTTTATTAGTGTAGAATGCATAGGCAGAGTGTCATTTATAGGGAGCAATATAAAGGCATACATGGTCAAATAATTGTAAGACCGAAGAAAAAGTTGCTAGTTGACCCCATCCAAAAGAGCCACTTTTGGTCAAAAGGGGTAAAGCATATGTATTTTGCTCTTTGTGTGCCTGCCTATATATACACACACACATCTAGGACTATAAAACACAAAAGTGATACACAAGCATGAAAAGGTCAGAAACTTTTTCCCCATTTCTAAATGGGACAATCATCTGACACTGTGCGTCACCCAGCACCTGTCAGGCTATCCCTCAGTACTGAGAGCTCCCCCACTGCCATAATATATTGCCCCTTATACTACAAATCCACTCAGCATTTTCCAAAATTTTTCATACGTCACATGATCTTACCCAAATACCCAGAGGGCCATAACTCAGTACACGACCCCCCCTTCCTAGACCACCCCGTTTTGCCTCCTTTTGGGAGCAAAGCTCAGTATTTAACCTTTGTGGAATGGAGGAAGCTCATGTATTTATTTTTTCAAACAACAACAAAAGACTCTTGTCATTCGTAGAGGTCACTTTGGATATACAATGCGCCATGATTTAAGGTGTGTTTTAACGAACACCGGCGGTTCAGACCGAGTAGCTGCCAGAAAGGGCAGTTTGGGGACATTGTGTTCGTGATGCAGCCTAAAATAGAGAGGTAGTTCAAGAAGAAATGCCCCTCCAACCCCTCATATGATACTCCAAATCACCACATCCTCCCTCAACCCGTTGCCCACCAAGCAACCCGATCAGATGGCTTGTTAATTTCCTCATTTCAGAGTTTTATGGATTTTCCAGTTGCTGCTCTGTTCATAAACAAGCATTTCAGCTGACCCCCCCTCTCCCCGCGCCTCTTTGGACGTCAGCGTTTTCTCTGAAGGAGGAATCTCGAGCCCTGAAAGTTTATAAATAAGCCTTCTATCAAGTTCCACAACAGGTGTGACCTCTCCGTGTCCTAAAACTGAACACTTTCAGTGTGTGCTATCTCAAAAGCGGGCAAAGGGATCAACTATTTACTGCCATAATACATAGAAACATTGTTCAGACAGTGAGGTCACCTAAAATACACTGCACGTGCATTAGGTTGTTTTAGAAATAAAGTTGCCCTTTTGCGAGAGCCTGCCTTTTTTTGCGAGAGCCTGCCCTCTACATTTTTGACACAGTATTAGAACGCTATGCCAACATAGCAGCTGTAGCAGGGACAGACAGTCATGTAGAGTTCTGTCCCTACCAGGGGAGTTTGGGATATTCGACTGGGCTTTCAAGGATGCCCCTATATCAGTTGATATGGCCCAGTAGCCCTCATCACAACAAACTGTACAGAACTCAGCCCATGTCTCTTCAATGAACAACCAATCACACAATGTGTGGAAGTAGGATAGTGGGTCAGGACAGTTTGTGCCGTACTGCCTTCTTTTCAACAACTACATTATACATTTTGCAAGAACTTAAATTAGCTTTGGAATCATAATTTATTATCTGTCCTGAACATGTTGGTGAACAAAGTTATTGTATGTCAAATGATGTTAACATGTACTGTCATTAACCCCTAGAAGATGGAGACTCTCCTTAAGAGTCCAGTTTCTTTCAAGGTTTTTTACCTAAGTAACTTCAATGGAACCTTCTCCTGATGGTTACACTTAGCCTGCCTCTAGGGGGTGGTGCATGGCCAATACACTGTAGACCTGGGTGATTTGGTAAGCATTCATTCAGTGCCAGAAGATTGGAAAAAAAAAAAAGTGTCTTAAAAATTTAACTTTTTATAACCGAGTTTGTTTGTAAATATAAACTGAGAAACAAGGGATTATGCGTAATGTTGGGTAAAACGTGCTCCTCCATGTTACTCCCATGTCCTTAAATGTTCCTTGTCTCTGTCCCTAACCCTTGTCAACTGAGAGCTGGCTTTTTGAACGGGGAGCAGGTGAGCAAAGAATGAAAGCTTGCTGGATTACTTTACATTATTCAGATGTCTCCATTGCACCCCATGATGACTTGAGGAGACATGCCAAATAGTGACCTCTCCCCCAATATGCATACAAATGCACACACACGTACACACAAACACACGCACGCATGCACATGCAAGCGCAAAAGCACACACAAACACACATACACCTGAGTGTGCAAATGCACATACACACAACCACAACAACAACAATATGATATTACATTCATCCCTGTTGATTGAGTCAAGCCACGGAGGGATGTTAGATATGGGTCAACCTGCACAGGGTCAACACCAGCGGGTACTAAAGCTAGTCACGTTTAATGTGTATGTGGCTCTTGTCACAGATAAGCAGCTGAAACAGCTATTGGTGTAGGAGTGGGAAAGATAGAGGCAAACAAGTGCAAGAGGCACAGAGTACCCTTTGTCCCAGCCCTCGACATTAAAGAGTGTCAAAAGCTAATAAATATTTCAGAATTAGGTGTGTGTCAGGGGCAGGGCCCACTCTATCGGCCGTCTGCTCTCTTTACTCTCCGAGGGGGAACAGGTGCAGGCGCATGAAAGAAGATTTCATTTCTAAAATAGCATTTAGCATTTTAGCCCTTCTGGAGACCCTCTCTGGGAGAAATGATCATGTAATCGTACACCGAGCTGGCTGAAAACTTCTATAGTTGATCCTCAGAGACATATGGTGGCTTAAGCAGAGAGGGGGAGAGTAGGAGAGCAGTAGGAGGAACGGTTGAGGGGGATAAAAAACTAAAGGATTAGGACATTTTTTATCTTCAAAGATGGGAAGCACATTTCAGGCAACATTACGTAAATGACATCTATGTTTCCTAAGTTTGGACATCAAAGAACAGCACAGTAGAGCTCAGTAGAGTACAGTACAGCACAGAGCAGAGGAGTAGAGTAGAGTTTAGTAAAGTACAGTAGAGTTCAGTACAGTACAGTACAGTACAGTTCAGTACAGTACAGTTCAGTACAGTAAAGTACAAACATAGTGTACTCAACTCTAGTGTGTTCTACTGAACTGTATAGTGAAATATACTCCACTTAACTTTTTTTTACTTTACTGTAGTGTACTCTACAGTGCTTAGCAAACTTTTGGAAAAAAATGGCGTTTGACCATAGACAACGTTTTTTACAGAAAACGAATTAACAACAGACTTTCAGCATGCTTATTGGGAAAGGCAGTCAACATGCTCGGCACTGACACTAATGACTGATGATTGGCTGAAACAAATTGATAGTAAGAAGATCGTGGGAACAGGTTTGGTAGACTTCAGTGCAGCTTTTGATATCGTTGATCATAACCTATTGGTGAAAAAACGCACGTGTTATGGATTTGCATGTCTTATCATGGATTGAGAGTAAACTATTTAATAGAACACAGAGTGTTTTCTCTAATAGAAATTCAGAGTGTGGTGGCTTGGGCCATTATTGTTTTCTATTTTTACTAATGACTTTCCACTGACCTTCAATAAAGCCTGTGTGTGTATGTATGCTGACGACACAACAGTATACATGTCGGCTATGACAGTAAAATAAATAACTGATACCATTAACATAGAGCTCCAGTCAGTTTTACAACGGGTAACTAGCTGGTGCTAAATATCTCAAAAACTAAAAGCATTGTTTTTGGGACAAATCACTCGCGCAACGCTAAACTTCGCTTAGATCTATTATTGAATAATGTGCCGAAACATATTGACTCAATGGCTGCTAAAATTGGAAGTGGTCTGTCCACGATAAGGTGTTGGTCTGCTCTCTTGACATCTAAGTCGACCAGACAGGTCCTACGGGCCCTAGTTTTGTTGCACCTGGACTACTGCCCAGTTCTGTGGTCATGTGCGGCAAAGAAGGACATAGATAAATTGCAGTTGGTCCAGAACAGAGCAGCACGTATTGCACTTAGATGTACACGGAGGGCAAGTGTCAGTAACATGCATTTCAATCTCTCCTGGCTCAAAGTTGAGGAGAGATTGACTGCATCACTATTGGTCTTTGTGCGAGGTGTTGATGTGTTGAAGGTACCGAACTGTCTGTTCAAGCAGTTGGCACACAGTTCGTACACTCATCGCTACAACACAAGACATGCAACCAGAGGTCTCTTCATAGTCCCCAGGTCCAGAACAGAGGCTGGGAAACGCACAGTATTAAATAGAGCCATAACTACATGGAACTCTTTGCCACCCAGGTAACTCAAGCTAGTAATAAAAACAGATTCAAAAAACATAAAAAGAACACTTACGGCACACCAGGGACTGTGAAGAGACACAGACATTTTTATATATTTTGAATTGTAATTTGCATTGTATTATGTATTGTATTATGCAGGTGGGTGGCCTTTCACGAGCCTTGGCTTGTGTGAGCAGGAACGGCTAATAGGGCAGGAGCCATCTCTTATTTCTGAAGCTTGACGCAGAAGCAGGAGATGATGTAGTATTATGTAGTGTTATGTATATTATGTCTATTATGTTTATTATGTATACTATGTATTTTATGTATTTTCTTGTTTTGTTTCCTGTTTGGACCCCAGGAATAGTAGCCTCTGCATTGGCAGCGGCTAGTATGAGATCTCAATAAACACTACTGTTACTACTGTACTCTACTGTACTGTGCTATACTGAATTATACTATATTCAAAGGGAGAGAGAGAGAGGGATGGTTTGTCCAGACTGTTTTCACACTTGCTTTCACCACCAGACGACAGAAAGAGAATTAATAGATTTATGAGAACATATGAATATGCCAGCGAAAAGGAGGACTGTAAGTGTTTGGTAACAGAATGACGGCACAAACAGCACAAACCGTCATTCTGTTACCAAACTTTGCATCTGCTCTGTTCTTCAACTAAATGTGTTTATGTAAAATGTTCAGTGGAAATTGTTAAAAGTAGTCCTTGTGCATACATAGAGTTGAATGGTTTGTTTAACTTTGCAATCGTTGGTTTTTGTTTGACATACATTTTAAAGTGAAAAATGTGAGTCTCAGTTTCCCTCTGTTATCGTGGAACTGCCCATATGGCAAACACTTCAGCCATCACTGAAAGCAAAAATACACCCTTCCTGATATTTTACAGTACGCAGGTTTTAAAGCACGTGAATATATCTAAAATATCTAATATACATGCTAGATTGATAGGCTTATTTTACAAATCGGAGGACCATTTTTCTTGGACCCACTCTACTTCAATCCAGTCAGTCTAATTTAAAGGGGCTATACATAACTTTTACCTCTGGGGGTGCCCTTCAGCCTAAAGGGGTCCCCTAAATGGACAGAAATATTGTCCAGAAATGACATCCTTAGAAAGAGAGGGACAGGCAGCTTTAAGCAATGCAGTATGTGCCTCTAAAATGAGACAAACTAGATACAACAGGGCCAGGGGTCTTCAGTACCTTTTGTAAAGAGAGGGTTGCGTACATCAAGACAAGAAAATAGTTACGTGGTCTCTTGCTCTATCCTGCTTAGCGAATTAAACTGTTGTGGTATTAAGACTAATATCTTTGACATTGTCTTGTGATGGCTCTGTTTAGAGGGCTCTGTTTATTTTCATCATTAGAGGAGTGTGCTGTCTCTTGAACAAGCGGGTCGAGCTTGCACTCGCGAGCCTCTGCGTCTTGTTTTTGAGTTTTTCCATTCGAGTCATCAAATGCTGCTCGCACATAATGAGAGATGTGGCAATTAATTTTCTTTTAATCAAGGTCGAAATGAAGTAAATTGTTGCAGCCCGGCGAGCCCTCATTTTCTATTTTTTGCAGTGATGCAAAACAAATAGGATAAAATGATGGCCCTCCTCACCTTCTGTAATTATAAAGCGTGAACGATCAGAGGGAGATGATATGTGATATACTCTACCTCCAACTCTCCCTCTCTCCCCCAGAGATCAGATTTCAGCTCTTTTGAAACAGATGACCATGTTTTCCTTCCCTGCTTCCCTAATTTGTCTGTTCTTTTCTCCCTCTGCTTCGGTTACAGACAGAGGGAGCAGCTCAACATGACATTGACTGCTGTGTTGTTCTAATGACTCTCAAATCTTATTAAAGGCCCAATGCAGCCATTTTTATATCAATTTCAAATCATTTCTGGGTAAGAATTAAGTACCTTGCTGTAATAGTTTTCTATTAAAATGGGCAAAAATAGCTTTTTACCCCCCCCAAATTCTCAAGCAAGAACTTTGCTAGGGATGTCTGGGTGTGGTTTGAGTGGGGAGGGCAAAACTGAAAACTAGCAGTTATTGGCAGAGAGGTTTGGAACTCTCTTTGTTATTGGTCTATTAACCAATTTACCATGGAACTTCTGGAGAAGTGTGAATGCAATCTGATAGATGGTTCCAATATGTACTGTATATGAAACAGTATAAGGGTGAGTGGACATTCCCCTTTTTCTTGGATTTTTGTCCAGCTATGTGAAAAGTTTGGATGTGTGTAAAACCCCTACAGAGTCTGCGCTGTTTTAATATAATATGCCCACAGGAAGCAATTATGGTGCCTGTAAGTATATTTAGACATAGCCTATTTAAAACAAGTTGTTTTCGTTTTTATTTAGAATTTGATTCGAATTATTCACTCTCTTTTTAGTGAATTTGCTTATTGACAACATTTGACATGTCCATGCTCAGCCATAATGCAATTTACAGTAGGCCTAGCCCCTATAGTGTGAATGCTTTGTGTATATTTCCACATTGAAGCCATGCAATTACTTAGAACAATGTGGACTGCAAACAGGTTCAAGTTAACATATTTAGGAAAGACGAGATAGGTCTAAATGTTTTTATTTTGTTTTTGTAAGATATTTAACAAACTATAATGGGCTAACATTGGAATTGGAGTTGATTCCAAAGAAATACATAAAAGACCGTAAATACACAACTTGAAGAAACCACATATTTAGCCATGGAGCACGTTCTGATTGGCCAGTGAGGGGCCAAGCCTGGACACACCCACAACTTGTTTATTCATCAAAACCCAGCAACTGCGCTGATAATTGTGCTTGTGTAAATAGCAAAAATATTTCTGACACTCCCGTAACCTCTCGCGCTACCGCCCAGCAGTTAGATTGACCATTGCGTTAGGTTTGTTCAACTAGAGCCCTTAGTTTCATCACAAAAAAGGTTTGATGATGTAATCGTTGTTTAGTGTCTTATAGATTCTATTAAAGAAAATTATGCATTTGAGACATGGGACTTTTCCCTCTGTTGTTTGTTCAGGGTTTTGATTTTGTGATACTGTAATGCTCAAAGTGGGCCCCACAACTCCATTTCCTCTTGGAAGTGATTGAGGAAGTAACCACCTACCTCTTATTGTCCACTAGTTAAGAATGTAAGTACTGTAAATTGAGAAAACACATTGCCACGGACAAAAGTACCAAAACATTGCATTTAACATGTGCATTGTTTCCTTTCACCTGTTTTCACGCTTTAGAGAAGCACTGTTCAAGGCTGCATTTTTAACAGAGACCGTCATTTTTCAGTATTGTCGTGAGAACTGTGCGAAAATCCCAAAAGTTTTCGTAGTGAGAGTAACTCTCTGGCTAAGGAATCCACAGCTCATGCCCTCTGTTGCTCATGTTGCGTGCATCTGTCACACCAAATGTGTCTTGGCGCAGCCTTAACCATGAGGTGGATGTGCAGTGTTGAAATGCATATAACAAAAACATATACAAAGGCTTGATAGAGCATTAGCTCTTAAGTCAGCACTGTTAGGTGGATCCGGCAACAGCTGTCCAATCTGCTATTCCCTTACCCCTCCCCAATATCCCCCATCACCTTTCAAAAATGCTCCCTGTTTACCATACATAGGCAGCTGCCACCGCTGTTAACTTCCACAAGACAGCCGCCTGCTAGAGGACATTTGTACATGTCTTTATCTAATTAAGGTGAATGCCAGTTCCCTGGCCTCCCATGCAATGTGACTGGAAATAACAGTCGACCTTGATCAGGCTCTTGCCAGTGGAGAGCCAGGAAGCGTGTGGAGGGCATGTGTCTTAATTGATCAAAATGTAACTTTTGCCAAGGAAAATTGCCCCTTGTCTCATAAGACATTTCACGTCTCTACCACGTCAAAACCATTGTCAAATGTTATTGAGGCGGAGAGACAGTGAAATTCGAGGTTAGATGTCTTAAACTATCTCAGGGCTCTGTGACTTGACATAGCTCATGCTTCCTTTGTTATGAATTGACCCGAATTAGTGGTATAATGGCTCTCTACTCTCTCTGAATGGAGCAATTTAGTCCTACTATATCACAATTTGCACCTTTAGTCAATAGTATTGATGAGCATAAACCATGGTTGAAAGTTAGATAACATTTAGCGATACAATGTCACCTGGTTCATGTTCATTAGACACCAAACGGAAGAAAACAAACAAACAAACAGCAAGGCATACTAGGACTTGTCCAATGAGAAGCGCTCATTTTCAGTCTTCTTTGCGTAATGTTTAAAACATTTTCCACTGTGTGCCCTAATGAACATGACCCAGGCAGTGGTAGAAAAAGTACCCAATTGTCATACTTGAGTAAAAGTAAAGATACCATAATATAAAATGACTCAAGTAAACCCAGTAAAATACTCAAGTCACCCAGTAAAATACTACTTGAGTAAAAGTCTAAAAGTATTTGGTTTTAGATACACTTAAGTATCAAAAATAAATTGAATTGCTAAAATATACTTAAGTATCAAAAGTAAAAGTATAAATCTAATTCCTTAAATTAAGCAAATCAGACAGGCACCATTTTTGAAATGTATTTATTTACTTACGGATAGCCAGGGGCCCACCAACACACAGACATAATTTACAAAACGAAGCATTTGTGTTTAGTGAGTCCACCAGGTCAGAGGCAGTAGGGATGATAAGAGATGATTAGGACCATTTTCCTGTCCTGCTAAGCATTCAAAATGTAACTCGTACTTTTGGGTGTCAGGGAAAATTTATGGAGTAAAAAGTACATTATGCTCTTTAGGAATGTAGTGAAGTAAAAGTTGTCAAAAATATAAATAGTAAAGTAACTACTTAAGTAGTACTTTAAAGTATTTTTAATTAAGTACTTTAGACCACTGGACCCAGGACTGGTTAGTTTAATCTGTAGGCCTAAACTTCACCCCATCAGTTATCCTCAGGAGCAATATCATGTAAGCTATTGTATGATCACAAGAAGAGAAGGAAAAAAAGAGAAAGCTCTTTTGGATGGTTTAGCAAAACAGTTTTTTTTCAAACCTTGTCCTACCATATGATTCGTTTTTAATGTATTATAATTAGTGGTGGCGAAGGAGGAGGAGTCAGTAGGGCAGGGGTGTGTTGGCTACACCCTAGAGAGCAGACCTTACGAATCAATGGCTGGTGATAAATGTACTGGGTCATTACTGAATCAAGTGATCTGCAGAATAATCTATAGATTTTTTGGTCTTCCTTAGTGTACTTCTTTATTATTCTGCATCACAGTATTGCAACGTCAGGGGGAAGCCTTGATGGATGGCTGGGTTCTCCCTCTGCGGTGCACTGGCCATGGGGATATGTTTAGGACCGTATGCAAAAAAAAACAACCCAAGGCTCTTGGACTGTTAAAAATTCACTCACCTGTTTGTTTCTTACAAACACAAAAATTACTTTATTCTGATGTTTTGCTCTAATACAGTGGGATGCTATTTTAATCTTAAAATGTTTGCTTATTGTGTGTTCTTTTTATTCAGTGTTAAAATACAAGTTGATGTACTATAATACAGCAGTTTTAACATAACATTTAAGGTTAACATTTGAAGTGACCCACTGGGCACACACTGGTTGAATAAACATTGTTTCCACGTCATTTCAATGACATTACGTTGAACCAACGTGGAATAGATGTCGAATTGACGTCTGTGCCCATTGGTGAGGAACTGTCTTAATGGCACCAGCAGTAATGCACTGTATGGCCACATTAAACATGTAGGGTATGTAACAATATCCAGCCAACGATAATAGGATGTGGATTTGAACTATGAACATGTCTTTAATATTTATAAAAGACTACAATTCAAATCTGCATTTATTTCACTTGAATCGCTTAAAGTGATAAAGGCTATCAATTTATTGAGAGAGGTTTAAATGTAAGTTATTAAACACCTTTAATACCCCCCAAAAGGCATAAGGTGAAAGTAGTGGTGGGGAATTATTCAGGTTATCCTAACCGCAAGTTGAATTTAGTGAAATCCCTAGTTTTCCTCTAGCTAAAGAGATAATGTTTTCAAGCATAACTTGCCTGGAATTGCAGCTAGTAGAGGTAGGCCACAAAGTGTGAGTTTACAAATCCTTGCAGCCTAAACCCTACAATGAGCCTAGAGATCAAAACACTACCAACCTGTTTAGTTGACTGTGCTATCGATCCTCTAGATTCTTTATTATGTAGAACAGGGTGCATCACAAAACTGCTAATTGGCAATAATCTGTTTGTCAATAGTTCACAAGACTGCAGAATTTAGATAAGGAAAAGTTCAGGTTTAAAATACATTATCATAGCTCTTCTATTCCTATGGGCTTTGATCCTGGAATACCTTCAAGTTGTCTCATGCTCAGAATATTTGACAGAATAATGATACATGGATGGTAGAGAAAGAGGATGGAGAGGGGAGGTGAATGTTTTGCTTTTGAACGTATTAGGTGATTGTGTGTTAAATTAAATAAAGCAGACATTTTTCCAAATTATAATCATTTTCAACCAAATGAATGAAACATATTGATCAGAATGGATTAACCTGATGCCAACCCCTTTTTTTTTTAAAGTATAGTTTGCAAAAAGATAACCTTTCATGCCTAGATGCTTTGTCATTACTTCCATGCCACTAATACTCTATCTACCATGTAGTAGACAAAGGCTATACCATGGCCCTATCCTAACACACAAAGTAGGGTATATCATGTTGATCTGAACATGCCATTGAAATGGAAGCTTCTTTTTGCCCATGTGGTCAATATAGGCTTCTCTAATTCTCCAAGTAACAAAGCGGTCACCCCGCCTCTGTTTTGGTAAAAATCTGAGGGATGGGCCTGGAGAAATGTAACCACTCTCAGATTAATAGACAGAGCTATGGGTGCAAGGAATGACCAGCCATGATATCAAAATGATAGTTTTAACCGTGTTTTGAGGCTGTAATGGGTGTTTACATTTACATATTTGGGGTTTTGATGGGGTCCGACAGTTGAACTAAGCTCATGAGGCATTTACAGTGCCTTCAGAAAGTATTCATACACCTTGACTTATTCTACATTTTGTGGTGTTACAGCATGAATTCAAAATGGATTAAAGATTTTTTTCATCACCCATCTACACACAATACCCCATAATGAAGAGAAAACATGTTTTTAGACATTTTTGCACATTTATTGAAAATTAAATACAGAAATATCTAATTTACATAAGTATTCACACCCCCAATACTTTGTAGAAGCACATTTGGCAGCGATTACAGCTGTGAGTTTTTTGGGGTAAATCTAAGAGCTTTGCACACCTGGATTGTACAATATTTGCCCATAATAATTTTGAAAATTCTTCAAGCTCTGTCAAGTTGATTGTTGATAATTGCTAGACAACCATTTTCAAGTCTTGCCATAGATTTTCAAGACAATATACAGTACCAGTCAAAAGTTTGTTCAGTCTGCTTTCCAACAGACAGTGGGAGACAAAATCACCTTTGAACATGAAAATAACCAAAACACAAGAATAAAATCTACACTGGAGTTGCTTACCAAGACAACATTGAATGTTCCTGAGTGGTCTAGTTACAGTTTTGAATTACAGTACCAGTCAAAGGTTTGGACACACCTACCTACTCTTTATTTTTACTATTTTCTACATTGTAGAATAATAGTGAAGACATCAAAACTATGAAATAACACATATGGAATCATGTAGTAACCAAAAAAGTGTTAAACAAATCAAAATATATTTTATATTTGAGATTATTCAAATAGCCACCCTTTTACTTGATGACAGCTTTGCACACAGTTGGCATTCTCTCAACCAGCTTCACCTGGAATGCTTTTCCAACAGTCTTGAAGGATTTCCCACATATGCTGAGTACTTGTAGGATGTTTTTCCTTCACCTGCGGTCCAACTCATCCCAAACCATCTCAATTGGGTTGAGGTTGGGTGATTGTGGAGGCCAGGTCATCTGACGCAGCACTAAATCACTCTCCTTCTTGGTCAAATAGCCCTTACACAGCCTGAAGGTGTGTTGGGTCATTGTCCTGTTGAAAACAAATGACAGTCCCACTAAGCGCAAACTAGATGGGATGGCGTATCGCTGCAGAATGCTGTGGTAGCCATGCTGGTTAAGTGTGCCTTAAAATCTAAATAAATCACAAACAGTGTCACCAACAAAGCACCCCCACACCCTCACACCTCCTTCTCCATGCTTCATGGTGGGATCCACACATGCGGAGATCATCCGTTCAACTACTCTGCGACTCACAAAGACACAGCGGTTGGAACCAAAAATCTCAAATTTGGACGCAGACCAAAGGACAGATGTCCACCTGTCTAATGTCCATTGCTCCTGTTTCAATTCTCTTCTTCTTATTGGTGTCCTTTAGTAGTGGTTTCTTTGCAGAAATTCGACCATGAAGGCCTGATTCACGCAGTCTCCAGTGAACAGTTGATGTTGAGATGTGTCTGTTACTTGAATTCTGTGAAGCGTTTATTTGGGATGCAATCTGAGGTGCAGTTACCTCTAATAAACGTATCCTCTGCAGCAAAGGTAACTCTGGGTCTTCCTTTCCTGTGGCAGTCCTCATGAGAGTCAGTTTCATCATATCGCTTGATGGTTTTGCGACTGCATTTGAAGAAACGTTCAATGTTCTTAAGATTTTCCGGATTGACTGACCTTCTTGTCTTAAAGTAATGATGGACTGTTGTTTCTCTTTGCTTATTTGAGCTGTTCTTGCCATAATATGGACTTGGTATTTTACCAAATAGGGCTATCTTCTGTATACCCCCCCACCCAACTTGTCACAACACAACTGATTGGCTCAAATGCATTAAGGAAAGAAATTCCACAAATTAACTTTTAACAAGGCACACCTGTTAATTGAAATGCATTCCAGGTACTTCATGAAGCTGGTTGAGAGAATGCCAAGAGTGTGCAAAGCTGTCATCAAGGCAAAGGGTGGCTACTTTGAAGAATCTCAAATATCATTTTATTTGTTTAACACTTTTTTGGTTACTTCATGATTCCACATGTGTTATTTCATAGTTTTGATGTCTTCACTATTATTCTACAATGTAGAAAATAGTAAAAATAAAGAAAAACCCTTGAATGAGTAGGTGTGTCCAAACTTTTGACCGGTACTGTAAGTCAAAACTGTAACTAGACCACTCAGGAACATTCAAAGTTGTTTTGGTAAGCAACTCCAGTGTAGATTTGGCCTTGTGTTTTAGGTTATTTTCCTGCCAAAAGGTGATTTTGTCTCCCACTGTCTGTTGGAAAGCAGACTGAACCAGGTTTTCCTTTAGGATTCTGCCTGTGCTTATAGCTGTATTCTGTTTCTTTTTATCCTAAAAAAAATCCTTAGTCCTTGCATTCCCATAAAATTATGCAGCCACCACCATGCTTAAAAATATGAAGTGGTACTCAATGATGTGTTGTGTTGGTTGCAAACAGGATGCATGTTTTGGAATATTTTCACTCTGTCATTTAGGTTAGTTTTGTGGAGTAACTACAATGTTCTTGATCCCCCTCATTTTTATCATATCACAACCATTAAACTCTGTAACCGTTTTAAAATCAACATTGGCCTCATGGTGAAATCCCTGAGCAGTTTCCTTCCTCTCCGCCAACTGAGTTAGGAAGGACGCCTCTATCTTTGTAGTGACTGGGTGTATTGATACACCATTCAAAGTGTAATTAATAACTTCACCATGCTCAAAGGGATATTCAACTTCTGCCTTTTTTTCACACGTCTACTAATCGATGCCCTTCTTTGCGAGGCATTGAAAAACCTCCAAGGTCTTTGTGGTTGAATCTGTTCTTGAAATCCACTACTCGATTGAGGGACCTTATAGATAACTGTATGTGTGATGTACAGAGATGGGGTAGTCATTAAAAAATCATGTTAACCACTACATGCAACTTATTATGTGATTTTCTAAAAGCACATTTTTACTCTTGAACTTATTTAGGCTTGCCATAACAAAGGGACAGCTTACATTTTTTTATAATTTAAAAATTCTACAAACAAAATTCCACTTTAACATTGTGGAATATTGTGTGTAGATCAGTGACACAACATCTCAAATTTTAAATGCAGGCTGTAACACAACAAAATGTAGAAAAAGTAAAGTGGTGTGAATACTTTCTTAAGGCACATTATAAGTTAGGCCTATATTTTTCAAGAATTAATATATATCATAAATGTATAAGTCCAGAAATTGATGTAGCAAATAAGCATTAAAGTTTTAATGTGTCCCTTTTCTTGAAGTACAGTTTACTACACTAGAGCGACAACTATGATTTGTAAAGCCTGTCAGGTTGAAATAGAGAATGACATCAGGATTCCGTTCCAGCTTTTCCAACCGACAATTGCTTACCGAGAAATTCAATTAAGGACTCCTCTTCCCACTTCGAGCCGGTCTCCAGGGCAGATCTTCCGGGCAACTCGCCCCATGTAAGAAATTGGAAAATGCAACAATAAAACAAGAAAAACTGAAAAAAGGTGCCAACTTTGATCAAGCATGCTCTCTCACAGTCCACCCTAAACACACATACCCCTTAGTTGGAATTGGAAAGTCACCGAAAGACAGCGAAGTAGCCTACAGGTAAGAGTTTTCATTTTCACCTCACTATTTTCGCATTTCCAAAGATATCACTTACAACGCTGAGCAACATCAAAGTAGCCTACTCTTTTCGGCGTCGCTGGCTTTGACGCCGGTAGGATACCTGCCATTCGGCATGAAAATACTCTCAAAATGATACCTTTAGCAGACGAATGGTTGAACGGCGAACAGCTTGCTTCTACAGTGTAGCCCCTAGCTCAGCGCGCAAGCTTGCGGACAGGAGCAGTCGAGCGACTCATAGGTAGGCTGCTGTGCTTTTGACAGTGTCGAGCTGGGCTCTCACCAAAACTTTAAACAGACCGCTGTAAAATTCCAAACTTTCGGGAAGACTAAAACATAACAATGTAGCCCACCAATCAATTGCCAAGTTAACTTTCTTGTGACTGTTTATTTACGCCATCTCTATCGCACTGCCAAAATATACAACAGAGATGGCTTCTTCATTATTTTGCATTATAGGTCAACCAACAAGAAAATAACACAGGATCAGTGGCATAGCGCAGTTTCGCGGGGTCCTCGCATGTTCGAGCACCCCCACTCCCCCCCATATATATGAATACTTTTTTTGCCATGGGGCATAGGGAAGAATGTGCAGTTTTATAGCTAATCTCATGCTATTTTAAACATTTTGCCATAAGGTTGAGAGAAAATGTTGCTAATTTCCTATATATTTTTTTCATGGCTTATGACGCGTTCATATGCTGTCTGGTGGGCGGACCTCCAGGGCTACTGTATTTATCAAACTAGTAGGCCTAGGCCTAGCAACAATGCATGGAATAGCATTACATATTCAATGGCAATGCAACAAAATGCCGAAGTTAAGCATGCATTTGATGAGGGTTGTCTTATCTTATCCACCCCATTGTATAATAATTAGCCTACAATGTTGCCATTATGTGTCTGCATTTTTTGTTTGACTTTGTAGGCAAAAAAACAACAAAGCCTCACATCGTATTGCCAACTCATAGGCACACCTATCTCACCCTTTGCCTTATTAAGTTGTTGAAGTGGCACCTGACACACACACACACACACACACACACACACACACACACACACACACACACACACACACACACACACACACATAGTGGTATTCAACCCTGAAAGAGGAGGTTCATTATACTTGTATGGGTAGAATAAGCACAATTTCTCATCTTATAGTTAGTAAGTTTCTTTTACATTCAAATATATGCCATTTAGCAGACACTTTTATCTGAAGTGACTTAATCATGCATGCATTCATTTTATGTATGGGCGGTCCTGGGAATTGAACCCACAATCTTGGCTTTGCAAGCACCATGTTCTACCAACTCAGCCATACAGAATCACTTATGATACTTCATTTGGAATATGCTTCTTGTTCATATTTGTTGCTCAAATATCAATGAACTGATCAGTACAATAAGCCAAGGAATATGGTGTATAATACTGTCTTTACCTTAAGTCTTTACCTCATTTTCAAAGCATTGTTTCAATGATATCTTTGCATATGCCAGTGTGTATGTTACGTGTAAATGATCCCCATACAGAGAGACGAGAGAAAAGATCACTGGTACCTTAAACCCAAGAGTTCTCATATTCTCGCCGGATCTTTCTCCTTTGCTAATTATTGTGTTGTTTTCAGGGCAAATATGTCATATCCATGGCGACCAGGCAGGTTAATTGTCTTTCGCGTGCAAGGCTCCCATAAGTAATTAATTACCCTCTTTTTTTTCTTCTCCCCTGTCTTTGGTTAAACAGATCATTCAAGGGAAGCCATCTCACATATTAAAAATGCCAGTGGTATCAGCGCACAAGGTAAACATGAAACTTTTTTTCCTTCTCATCAAGCATTGGGGATGTTCGTTTTATATTTTATTCTGTGTGTTTTATACACATGCCATATGTGTATGTGTATAGGTATGGTTTCATTGTGCGTATCAAGCTTCACTATGGACCAGTACTGTAAATGCAATATGTTTATTCCTTATTTATCTCCCATACTAACACAACAGATGAGTTTAGATGATGTAGGCCAATTTGTTATGAAGCTAGGGAAGGCACTTCAATATCCTTGTTACCGACATATTTCAGTCAAACAGTTTATTAAGCACATGTTGAGGAATATTATATAGTAAGTTTTGTCTTAAATGATTACATTTAAGCTCTTACATTTAAGCTCTAGCCAGGTAAAAAGGTAAGGTGCATCAGCTTCTTACAATGGCATAGTTTGAAACTCCAAAGGAAGTTTATGCAGTTTAGTGGTTCGATGGTGCACCTGTAATTGTTGACAAAACTGTGTGATGTGGAGTGGTACGGGCTTAGTGTGCTTCACATGATCAACAGAAGTTGCAGTACAGTAAAGTGTTCAGGAGTTAGAGAGAAGAGTAGGTTGAAATTAGGCTTGATGCTGATCTTGGGTCAGTTTAGCATTTTCCTCACTAATGGGGGAGAGGAAGCTGATCCTAGTTCTTTACCTAGGAGAAACTTACCCCCAGAGCATCAGAGAGACCCCACAGAGAGAGAGAGAGAGAGCGAGAGAGACACACACACAGAGACTTTTCTTCTTTCTCTACTTTCTCCAAATGTACCCCCTTTTTTCGTTGATTGTGTGAAAAAGTGAAGGACAGGTGAACAGAAAGAAGGAAGGACTAAAACAGTACAGTAACATACATACCATTTTAAGTAATGTAACTTCAATTGTTGGTGTATGGGTGTAATACATCAGGCCTCTTGGTGAGATCGCACCATGCCGACACAGGAAGAATTGACTTGTACCCCCAACCTATACATATTCTGTAGACCTATCAGTCAGAGAAACATTCAGGTGTCTAATTCAATCAATCAAATGTATTTATAAAGCCCTTTTTATCTCAGCAGATGTCACAAAGTGCTTATACAGAACCCAGCGTAAAACCGCAAAGAGCAAGCAATGCAGATGTAGAAGCTCGGTGCCTAGGAAAAACCTAGGAAGAAACCTAGAGAGGAACGAGCCTCTGAGGGGTGGCCAGTCCTCTTCTGGCTGTGCCCGATGGATATTATAAGAGTACATGGCCATTAAGGCCAGATCGTTCTTCAAGATGTTCAAAAGTTCCTTGATGACTGGCAGGGTCAAATAATAATCACAGTGGTTATAGAGGGTGCAACAGGTCAGCATCTCAGGAGTATATGTCAGTTGGCTTTTCATAGGCGAGCATTCAGTGGTCAAGACAGCAGGTGCGGTAGAGGGAGAGAGAGGGTCAAAACAGCCGGTCTGTGACAAGGTAGCACATCCGGTGAACAGGTCAGAGTTCCATAGCCGCAGGCAGAACAGCAGAAACTGGATCAGCAGCATGATCAGGTGGACTGGGGATGGGTACAGCCAGAAGTCGTCCGGCCAGGTAGTCCTGAGGCATTATCCTAAGGCTCAGGTCCTCCAGGAGGGGAGAGAGAGAGGGCAGGAGAGAGATGGGAGAATTAGAGGGAGCAAACTTAAGTTCACACAGGAATTACACCAGATAAAACAAACTGACCCTAGCCCTCCCAGCACATAGACTATTGCAGTATAGATACTGGAGACTGAGACATGGAGGGGTCAGGGGACACTGTTGCCCCGTCCGACGATACCCCCGGACAGGGCCAACCAGGCAGGATATAAACCCACCCACTTTGCCAAAGCACAGCCCCCACACCACCAAATGGATAAGGCGGAGTATAGCCCACAAAATCTCCCCTACCACACAAGCCCGAGCAGGTGCAAAACCGGACAGCAAAATCACGTCAGTGACTCAACCCACTCAAGTCGAGTATAGTGAAAAAATCCTGGCACGAAGTGATATACCCCTCCTAGGGACGGCATGGGAGAGCACTAGCAAGCCAGTGACTCAGCCCTCTTAATAGGGTCAGAAGCAGAGAATCCCAATGGAGAAGAGGGGAGCCGGCCAGACAGAGACGGCAAGGGTGGTTCTTCACTCCAGTGCCTTGCAGTTCACCTTCACACCCCTGAGCCAGACTATACTCAATCATAGGACCTACTGAAGAGATGAGTCTTCAGTAAAGACTTAAAGGTAGAGACAGAGTCTGCGTCTCTCACATGGATTGGCAGACCATTCCAGACCATTTCACAAAAATGGATTGGAGAAAGCCTTGCCTCCAGCTGTTTGCTTAGAAATTCTAGGAACAATAAGGAGGCCTGCATCTTGTAAACGTAGCATACGTGTTGTTATGTATGGCAGGACCAAATCGGAGAGAGGTCGGTAGGAGCAAGTCCAAGTAATGCTTTGTAGGTTAGCAGTAAAACCTTGAAATCAGCTATAGTCTTAACAGGAAGCCTGTGTAGCAATGGAGTAAGAGGCTAGCACTGGAGTAATATGATCAAATTTTGAGGTTCTAGTCAAGATTCTAGCAGCCGTGTTTAGCACTAGCTGAAGTTTATTTGCTGCTTTATCCGGGTAGCCGGAGAGAAGAGCATTGCAATAGACTAATCTTGTTTTTTTTCTTTTGCACAAAACATTTCAGATTTTTGCAATGTTACAAATATGGAGAAAAGCTGCTCTTCATATACTTTTGATATGTTTGTCAAAAGAGAGATCAGGGTCCAGAGTAACGCTGAGGTTCTTCAGTTTTATTTGAGACGTCACATCAAACAACAGATCTCTTTGTTTCTTGGGACCTAGAACTAGCATCTCTGTTTTGTCCGAGTTTTAAATGTAAAAAATGTATTCTCAAGTAAGTATCTGTCAAGGTTATGCAGAATGAACTCTGTGTGTCTGACCTGTGGTTCAAATACTATTTTAAATCTTTCAATGTTTTAGCATTTGTAGAATGCTTTAGCATTCCTGCAGTACCAGATGGGCAGGGTTTGCACTTTTGCAACTACTCTATTGGTTCCATTGTGCCAGACAAGCTCAGTCAAGCTCAGCTCAAGTATTTAAGATTATTTCAAATAGTATTTGAACCCAGGTCTGGTGTGTGTTCCTTTTCATTTTGACCTTGACTCTGGACCTGCAGGTCTTTGATGTCAAAACAAATGTCAATAATCTCAGGCTGCAATTTGACAGGGCTCAAGAGCTAATACTATTGTTTTCTCACACTCGAACTCCCTCAATTGCCCCATGAAATGATTTTGTATCCAAATTCACACCACACAACAACGTCCATTCGGTCTCGACTTGTAAAATCTACCCTCGACACATACAGTAGTACAAGTGCAAATAGTGCTTGTGTTTTTAATCATCATTATTGTTTTTATTTTAGTGCTGGGGAAATGTCCTTTTTGCATGCTTGATCAACCAGTAGAGAAATCCATTATAATAGAGGCTCAAGGTGAATTGCATCCCGAGCAATCTTTCCCTCTTCGAGTGAAGGAATTTTCCCGGGCAAAATAAACAAATCACACAGACAACAGTAATATAGGGTTGATTTTGAAGGCATGAAATAACTATCGATTAAATCCTTCAGTTCATAGATGGTAATGGCCTTTTTGGTAATTTGTTCTAGGCCCTTTCAATACAGAGGAGAGAGGGAGAGAGAAGTGGAGAGAGGGAAAGATGGAGGATGCAGGGGTGAGAGAGAGAGAGGCAGAGGATGCAGGTTAGAAAAAAAGAGAGCGATGAGGAAGAGAGCTCACAAGACCGAGAAAGGGACATGCTGCCCCTTTCCGAGCTCATTATCATTCTTAATAAGTCTTAAGGAAAGAAGGAGCATTGAGTGTAAATGCACGGTAATCCTAACACTGGCCAAGGTTAGTGGGGACGTCAGCACATGCACACTGTTCCCAGCTGGCTGCTTTGGGACAGGGGAGGGGAAAAGGAGGAAGAGAGTTAAGCATAGATGCTCAAGGAGAAAGGTGTCATTAAGGTCCTTCTTTCGAGCCTGTGCCTTTGAGTAACACTTATCTTAAGAACTGCCGGTATAATGCATTATGATGCAGTTATAAGGCATTGCATCATTTATAATGTATGCCCTTATGTCTTATAATCATCTCATAATGACACATAAACATAACATATGATAAACTTTTTATAAGACGTTAGGTTCAAACAACTTATAAAGCATTCGTAAAATGTCACCTGCCTTTCTGACTGATGTACGACCTGGAGCTGATTAACGCGGTGGCAGGCGATGATCTTAACTAGCAACCATGTAGTAAACAGTCCCGTATCAGATTTAAATCAATTGGTTTAGAAGATTTGTCTTGGCTGTTTTCCCAACCAATCAATTGCATTACCTGTTAATCATATAGATATTGAGGTCACTTCTGTTGGATATGTATATGTACTTTGAATGTAACTTTATTCTGTAATAGGTGAATATCTATATTCTTATACCAGATGTTACATATGATGTTGCATTTGAGATATGTTAAAGGTGAAATCTGGGATTCAAACAACAACAGCAAAGCGGCCACCCCTCCATTATTTTGGGGTACACAGCAATGTAACCAATTTCTAATTCATAGTCAGAGCTATGGATGCAAGTACCATCCATGTGATCAAAATGATTGTTTTAACAATAAAATTAAAAAACAATATAACTATATAATGTTTACAATAACATTGTTTACAAGCAATGGAGTAAAACAAGCTTAGCCTATATTTTGGGTTCTGATGGGGTAAGACAGTTGAACTGAACTCATGAAGCATTTATAAGTTCTATTCTTCAAGAGTCAATGTCTGTAGTCATTCATTTAAACGTTGAAATGGATGTACCAATCCCAGATTGTCTCGTTAAAGAAAAAAAAGAAGCAAACCATGTGACTTCTTAAAGGGCTTTAAAGAAGTGGCAGCAACTACATGCTTATGCCAAGCTGTTATTTGAGCGTGGTCCAAAAGGTGAGCAGTAAAATGTGTTGGCTAAATCGGTGGCAAATTAACTCATTAGACAGATTGCCAACCACTTGGAGTGTCCAATTGCTGCATTTGTTTAGTGTATAGACACAAGGTGAGCCTTGAATTCCGGATATTGTTTTATACCCCCCCCCCCCCCCAAATTCAAGGCAGTGCACGTGCACAACATACTGTGTAATCTGTGTTGTCATTCATCAGTTAAATGAATCAGACATCTGATGACATAACATGACAGGCTTATGTTGAACCATGTTATAACCATCCCAGTTCACGTAATTCTCTTTTAGCACCAACTTATAGCAACTACTTGAGCCGACTGAAGCTTTGGAAGTGCTGAGCTTAATAAATCTCCTTATTGTATGCAGTCACTGGACGAAAGCACCAGGTATATGAGCAAAACTGTCAATATCAAACTAGCTAAACTTTGGAATTATCGTATCACATGAATTGTTTATTCTACACCTCTAATTAGTTTGGAGCTAAATTATAATGTTAGTGTTCATGTTTGGTTAAAGTGCTTTGTCTTTCTGTCACATATCTGTGAGGCAGTAGAGTTGAGAGTTTAGTTGGTCTGTTGGAGAATGAACAGGCAGGGAGGGTAACAATCAAACAAGCAAATGAAAAATGATCCGATGGGCTAAGAATGAGAGGTGCCCTTTTGTCTTGTTCCAGAGTAATGACATCTCTGCGTCTCTCTGTCACGTAAAGATGATTTACCCACACACAGATGTTCTCAGCCTAGTTGCTCGTGAACCTGCACCATTTTGTTCTATTTTTTGCCCTTTTAAAGGTTAGGAGTGAAATTCAAAGCCTTCCCCCTACTGTAAGTTTAACTCCCCTCAATCAACATTGTGCCGTTGACGTGCTGTTATTGTCTTGACTGGGAATGTGAAGAGAGCACGGAACAGGTAGCAGGACTGGGATTGGGCAGGTGTGGCTGCTGTGTGTGTGCACGTGCACGTGTTGAGGATGTTACATCAGTACTAAGATACCTGTAGGAGCATCTCTCTGGCAATATCTACCCACCCCCAACCCCTCCTCAGTTTTGGTTGTTGGTTGGGGCTTGGTTGACAACTGGCTCCCTTGCCCCGCCCACCCCCCACCCCCAAGGGAGCCTGGGAGGCAAAGAGACATCACCATGGTGATTAGAAACACAGCACCCCCACACAGCGGCAGTGGTCCATTGTGACTGGCGTGCGTTGAGGTGAGAGGGAACGAAATGTCACATCAACAGGTTTTTTCATGTGTTTTTGTTTTTGCCATAATACTCAGTGGGATTGTTTGGGCTCGGATTCATCTGCTCAACTACACACCGTAGAGACTGCCGGAGCGAGGGGAACTAGTGTAAAAAAATCTGAAATAAAGAGAGGGAAATGGAAAAGCAGCGAAATCAACATTACACCCACTGGACGAACATGCATGTTTGTCGATTAAACAAAGTATCATTTTAAGCCAAGGTAAAATAATGAAACCAGATTGATGCGATAATGGTTAAATTAATGAATCGTAGTGTAGAATCGAACCCATGCGCGTAACATTGATTTACAACATTGAGAGAAGTGCAATGGATACAATTAAAAGTGGATACAATTTGGACTCCTACTTGATAGTTTTAAAGAAGAGACTGAAAACAGTTTGGTGTACACTCAATGGATTTGAATACCGGTGGTATTCATTAATGAGCCTCAATAAAACTATAGTTAACAATCTGGTCCTTGTTCCTTGTTCCCAATCTGGTTCTTTGTCCTTGTTCCCAATTTTACAGACTTCAGGGCCCATGTTCATAAAGCATCTCAGTGTAGAAGAGCTGATCTAGAAGCACTTTTGCCTTTTAGATCATAATGAATAAGATATACACTGGGTGTACAAAACCTTCCTAATATTGAGTTGCACCACCTTTTGCCCTCAGAAAAGCCTCAATTCATTGGGGCATAGACTCTACAAGGAGTCAAAAGCATTCCACAAGGATGCTGGCCCATGTTGACTCCAATGCTTCCCACAGTTGTGTCAAGTTGGCTGGATGTCCTTTGGGTGGTGGACCATCCCTGATACTCACAGGAAACGGTTGAGAGTGAAAAACCCAGCAGCGTTGCAGTTCTTGACACACTCAAACCGGTGCGCCTGTCATTTATTACCAGGGCTCCCGAGTGGCGCAGCGGTCAAGGTACTGCATCTCAGTGCAAGAGGTGTAACTACCGTCCCTGGTTCGAATCCAGGCTGTGTCACATCAGGCTGTGATTGGGAGTCCCATAGGGCGGTGCACAATTGACCCAGCATTGTCCGGGTTTGACCAGGGTAGGCTGTCATTGTAAATAATAATTTGTTCTTAACTGACTTACCTAGTTAAATCATATTTTTTTAAATACCATACTGTGTTCAAAGGCACTTAAAACCCCCTAGAGCCGGTGCGTCGATCTAAGTAACATAATAAAACAATTCCATCAATTTAGGGGCCTCCTCAGTGGCGCAGTTGTCTAAGGCACTGTGACCAGGAGACCCACGAGGCGGCGCACAATTGGCCCAGCGTCGTCCCTGGTTAAGGGAGGGTTTGGCCGGCCGGGTTGTCCTTGTCCCATTGCTCTAGCGACTCCTGTGGCGGGCCGGACGCAATGCATGCTGACACGGTCGCCAGGTGTACGGTGTTTCCTCAGACATATTGGTGTGGCTGGCTTCCGGGTTAAGCAAGCATTGTGTCAAGAAGCAGTGCAGCTTGGCGGGGTTGTGTTTCAGTTGTCTTTGGTTGTCTTCCTCTCAGGCTTCCATGTCTTCTCCCTGGACCTCCTCAATGTCCACCTCTTGAACATCAGACTCTGAGGCCTCATCTTCACTGACACTTTCCAACCTGGTTGAGGATGGCTCGTTGACAGGCTCAAAAAGCCTCAAATTTTCCTGGATGGCCACCAATTTTTCAACCCTTGTATTGGTCAGCCTGTTGCGTGCTTTGGTGTGTGTGTTCCCAAACAAGGACCAGTTGCGCTCTGAGGCGGCTGATGTTGGTGGGATTTGGAGGATAATGGAGGCAACAAGGGAAAGAGCCTCAGATCCACAAAGTCCCTTCTACCAGGTGGCTGATGAGATATGTTGTCACGTTCGTCTGAAGGAGACCAAGGCGCAGCGAGAGTATCGTTCCACATCTTTTATTTGAATGTGAAATTTAGCCAGACAAACAATAAACTTTAAACAAAACACAAACCGTGACGACAGAGGTGCAACATGCACTAACTCAAAATAATCTCCCACAAACACAGGTGGGAAAAACAACTACTTAAATATGATCCCTAATTAGAGACAATGATGACCAGCTGCCTCTAATTGGGAATCATACAAAACCCCCAACATAGAAAAAATAAACTAGATAAACCCCCCAGTCACACCCTGACCTACTCTATCATAGAAAATAAGAGCACTCTATGGTCAGGATGTGACAGTACCCACCCCCCCAAAGGTGCGGACTCCGGGCCGCAAAACCTGAAACCAAAAGGGAGGGTTGGGGGGGGGGGGGGGTGTCTAGTGTTGGTGGCGGCTCTGGTGCAGGACGAAGAACCCTCTCATCCTGCGGATCCGCCAACATTGGAGGCGGCTCAGGTGCAGGACGAAGAACCCTCTCATCCTGTGAATCCGCCAGCATCGGTGGAGGCTCTGAACCGCCGACCGTCGCTGAAGGCTCTGGACCAACGCTGAAGGCTCTGGACTGTCGCTGGAGGCTCTGGACCATCGCTGCAGGCTTCGTGCCATAGATCATCACTACAGGCTCCGGGCCATGGATCATCACTACAGGCTCCGGGCCATGGATCATCACTGGACGCTTCGGACCATGGATCATCACTGGAGGCTTCGTACGTGGAGCCGGAACAGGTCTCACCGGACTGGGGAGACACACTCGAGGCCGGGTGCGTGGAGTAGGCACAGGGCGTACCAGGCTGGAGAGACGCACTGGAGACCGGGTGGGCGGAGCTGACTCAGGATATACTGGGCTGTGGAGGCGCACTGTAGGTCTGGAGCGTAGGGCTGGCACAACCCGTCCTGGCTGGATGCTGACTTTAGCCCGGCAAGTGCGGGGCGCCGGCACAGGACGAACTGGGCTGTGAAGGCGCACTGGCGACACAGTGCGTAGAGCTGGCGCAGGATATCCTGGACCAAGGAGGCGTACTGGAGACCAGGAGCGCTGAGCCGGCACAATCCGTCCTGGCTGAACGCCCACTCTAGCACGGCAAATGCGGGGCGCAGGCACAGAGCGCACCGGGCTATGAATGCGCACTTGGGATACAGTGCACATCACCCCATAACATGGTGCCTGACTGGTCACACGCTCCCCACGGTAAGCACGGGGAGTTGACTCAGGTCTCAACCCTGACTCCGCCAATCTCCCCGTGTGCCCCCCCCCCCCCCTGCAATGTTTTTTTTGGAGCTGCCTCTCGGGTTGCCATGCTAATTCATCGTATCGTCGCCTCTGTCGCTGTTTCCGCCTGCTTCCATGGCAGGGTCTTGTCCCCTGCCATTACCTCCTCCCAGGTCCAGAATGTCCTCCACTTCCTTTTCTCCCGGGCCCAGGATCCCTGCACCTCCTGGGCACACTGCTTGGTCCTTTGGTGGTGGGAGATTCTGTCACGTTTGTCTGAAGGAGACCAAGGCGCAGCGAGAGTATCGTTCCACATCTTTTATTTGAATGTGAAACTTAGCCAGACAAACAATAAACTATAAACAAAGCCCAAACCGTGACGACAGAGGTGCAACATGCACTAACTCAAAATAATCTCCCACAAACACAGGTGGGAAAAACAACTACATAAATATGATCCCCAATTAGAGGCAACGATGACCAGCTGCCTCTAATTGGGAATCATACAAAACCCCCAACATAGAAAAAATAAACTAGAACACAACATAGAAAAAATAAACTAGATCAACCCCCCCAGTCACACCCTGACCTACTCTACCATAGAAAATAAGAGCACTCTATGGTCAGGACGTGACATATGTTAGCACGACTGCCATATTGCATCTCCATCCCAAAGCCCTTGCTTGGAAGTGTACTTTGCCAGACTGCCAAGAACCTTGCCGTCATCCAGGCCAAGGTGGCGAGACACCGTAGTGATGACAGCATAGGCCTTGTTGATCTCTGCACCAGACAGTATGCTCTTGCCAGCATACTTTGGGTTCAACATGTACGCTGCGGCGTGTATGGGCTTCAGGCAGAAGTCTTCAAACTTTTTGATGTAATTCAGAATTGCAGTTTCCTCTGCTTGGAGCAACATTGAAGTGGGCAGGGCAGTACGGATTTCTTCTCTTACATCTGCAAGCAGAGTCTGAACATCAGACAGGATGGCATTGTCTCCCTCAATCCGTGCAATGGCTACTGCTATAGGTTTCAGGAGTTTTAGGCTGCTTACCAATCTCTTCCAAGATACATCATCCAGCGGGATCCTCTTGATGGGGCTGTCCATATCGGCAGACTGTGATATGGCCATTTCTTGGAGAGACTCCTTCATCTCCAGGAGACTGTCAAACATGATGACAACACCACCCCAATGGGTGTTGCTGGGCAGATTCAATGTGGTGCTCTTTTTCTTCTCACTTGCTGCTATAACTTGATGACCCTTCACATACCTAACCATTTCCTTGGCTCTCTTGTAGAGTCTATCCATTGTTTTCAGTGCCATGATGTCCTTGAGGAGCAGATTCAATGCATGAGCAGCACAGCCAATGGGTGTGATGTGAGGGTAGGACTCCTCCACTTTAGACAAAGCAGCCTTCGCTAGAGGTCGACCGATTATGATTTTTCAGCGCCGATACCAATGCCGATTATTGGAGGCCCAAATTTTTTTTTGGGGGGGGGGCATTTTTTGTTATTTATTTGTAATAATGACAATTACAACAATACTGAATGAACACTTATTATAACTTAATATAATACATCAATAAAATGTAAATAATGCAAAAACAAAGTGTTGGAGAAGAAAGTAAAAGTGCAATATGTGCCATGTTTAAAAGCTAACGTTTAAGTTACTTGCTCAGAACATGAGAACATATGAAAGCTGGTGGTTCCTTTTAACATGAGTCCTCAATATTCCCAGGTAAGATGTTTTAGGTTGTAGTTATTATAGGAATTATAGGACTATTTCTCTCTATACGATTTGTATTTCATATACCTTTTGACTATTGGATGTTCTTATAGGCACTTTAGTATTGCCAGTGTAACAGTATAACTTCCGTCCCTCTCTTCGCTCCTACCTGGGCTTGAACCAGGAACACATCGACAACAGCCACCCTCGGAGCAGCGTTACCCATGTAGAGGAAGGGGAAACAACTACTCCAAGTCTCAGAGCGAGCGACGTTTGAAACGCTATTAGCGCGCACCCGGCTAACTAGCTAGCCATTTCACATGGGTTACACAAGCCTCATCTTGGGAGTTGACAGGCTTGAAGTCATAAACAGTGCAATGCATTGCGAAGGGCTGCTGGCAAAACGCACGAAAGTGCTATTTTGAATGAATGCTTACGAGCCTGCTGCTGCCTACCACTGCTCAGTCAGACTGCTCTATCAAATCATAGACTTAATTATAACATAATAACACACAGAAACACGAGCCTTAGGTCATTAATATGGTCGAATCCGGAAACTATCGTCTCAAAAACAAAACGTTATTCCTGTTACATTGCACAACCCTCAATGTTATGTCATAATTACGTAAAATTCTGGCAAATTAGTTCGCAACGAGCCAGGCGGCCCAAACTGTTGCATATACCCTGACTGCGTGCAATGAACGCAAAATGACACAATTTCACCTGGTTAATATTGCCTGCTAACCTGGATTTCTTTTAGCTAAATATGCAGGTTTAAAAATATATACTTCTGTGTATTGATTTTAAGAAAGGCATTGATGTTTATGGTTAGGTACAGTCGTGCAACGATTGTGCTTTTTTCGCAAATGCGCATTTGTTAAATCATCCCCGTTTGGCGAAGTCGGCTGTCTTTGTTAGGAAGAAATAGTCTTTACAGTTCGCAACGAGCCAGGCGGCCCAAACTGCAGCATATACCCTGACTCTGTTTGCAAGAGAAGTGACACATTTTCCCTAGTTAAAATAAATTCATGTTAGCAGGCAATATTAACTAAATATGCAGGTTTAAAAATATACACTTGTGTATTGATTTTAAGAAAGGCATTGATGTTTATGGTTGGAGCAATGTGTACTTAAGCGATTATATGCAACGCAGGACAGGCTAGATAAACTAGTAATATCATCAACCATGTGTAGTTAACTAGTGATTATGATTGATTGATTGTTTTTTATAAGATAAGTTTAATGCTAGCTAGCAACTTACCTTGGCTTCTTATGCATTCGCGTAACCTCGTGGAGTGCAATATAAAGCAGGTGGTTAGAGCGTTGGACTAGTTAATTGTAAGGTTGCAAGACTGAATCCCTGAGGTGACAAGGTAAAAATCTGTCGTTCTGCCCCTGAACAAGGCAGTTAACCCAACATTCCTAGGCCATCATTAAAACTAAGAATGTGTTCTTAACTGACTTGCCTAGTTAAATAAAGGTGTAAAAAAAAGTACCAAAAATACCGATTTCCGATTGTTATGAAAACTTGAAATCGGCCCTAATTAATCGGCCATTCCGATGAATCGGTCGACCTCTAGCCTTCGCAGCATTGTCTGTCACCAGTGCAAATACCTTCTGTGGTCCAAGGTCATTGATGACTGCCTTCAGCTCATCTGCAATGTAGAGACCGGTGTGTGTGTTGTCCCTTGTGTCTGTGCTCTTGTAGAATACTGGTTTTAGGGGTGGAGATGATGTAGTTAATTATTCCTTGCCCACGAACATTCTACCACCCATCAGAGATGATTGCAGTACAGTCTGCTTTCTCTATGATTTGCTTGACCTTCACTTGAACTCTGTTGAACTCTGCATCCATCAAATTAGTAGCTAAAGCATGTCTGGTTGGAGGGGTGTATGCTGGGCAAAGAACATTCAGAAATCTCTTCCATTACACATTGTCGGTGAGCATCAGAGGTGAACCAGTTGCATACACAGCTCGAGCAAGACATTCATCAGCATTTCTCTGACTACGTTCCTCCATTGAGTCAAAAAAAACTTCTGATTCTAGGAGGACCATGAGCTGTTGCTACTGATAAGGTGTCTGATTCAACATTTTCACCTCGAATAGAAGTAGAGGGACTTTTGTCAGAGGTTGCTTGTTGTGAGCGCTGAGGGAACTTTATGCACTTGGCCAGATGATTCTGCATCTTTGTTGCGTTCTTCACATATGATTTGGCAGTGAATTGTCTCCACACATCAGATAGTGCCCGTGGCATTTTCCTGTAAAGATTAGAAAACAATTAGTAAAAAAATAAATAATACAATTCCATGTACAGATAAATCGTTAAGCAAATAGTTATCCAATGATGGGCGTGGCGCAAAATACAAACTCCCCTAAAATCCGAAAACTTCAATTTTTCAAACATATGACTATTTTACAGCATTTTAAAGACAAGACTCTCGTTAATCTAACTACACTGTCCGATTTCAAAAAGGCTTTACAGCGAAAGCAAAACATTAGATTATTTCTGGCTGGGTACTCTGCTGACATAATCAGACACCCATTTTTCAAGCTAGCATATAATGTCACAAAAAACAAAACCACAGCTAAATGCAGCACTAACCTTTGATCTTCATCAGATGACAACCCTAGGACATTATGTTATACAATGCATGCATGTTTTGTTCAATCAAGTTCATATTTATATCAAAAACCAGCTTTTTTACATTAGCATGTGACGTTCAGAACTAGCATACCCCCCGCAAACATCCGGTGAATTTACTAAATTACTCACGATAACCGTTCACAAAAAACATAACAATTATTTTAAGAATTATAGATACAGAACTCCTCTATGCACTCGATATGTCCGATTTTTAAAATAGCTTTTCGGTGAAAGCACATTTTGCAATATTCTCAGTAGATAGCCCAGCCATCACGGCTAGCCATTTAGACACCGACCAAGTTTAGCCCTGACCAAACTCCGATTTACTATTACAAAAGTTTGATTACCTTTGTTGTCTTCGTCAGAATGCACTCCCAGGACTGCTACTTCAATAACAAATGTTGGTTTGGTCCAAAATAATCCATCGTTATATCCAAATAGCAGCGTTTTGTTCGTGCGTTCAAGACACTATCCGAAGTGTAAATAAGGGTCACGAGCATGGCACAATTCGTGACAAAAGATTTCTAAATATTCCATTACCGTACTTCGAAGCATGTCAACCGCTGTTTAAAATAAATTTTTATGCCATTTTTCTCGTAAAAAAGCGATAATATTCCGACCGGCAATCTGCGTTTAGGTAAACAGACGAAAGAAAACAAGGCATGGGGTCGACGCGGGCACATGCCTGAGTCTCACAGTACTGTAACCAGCCACTACCCAAACGGGCTACTTTTTTTCAACCAGAGCCTGCAAAGCCACGATTCAGCTTTTTGCCGCCTTCTGAGAGCCCATGGGAGCCGTAGGAAGTGTCACGTAACAGCAGAGATCCTCTGTAATGGATAGAGATAATCAAGAAGGGCAAGAAATTGTCAGACAGGGCACTTCCTGCATGGAATCTTCTCAGGTTTTGGCCTGCCAAATGAGTTCTGTTATACTCACAGACACCATTCAAACAGTTTTAGAAACTTTAGAGTGTTTTCTATCCAAAGCTAATAATTATATGCATATTCTAGTTTCTGGGCAGGAGTAATAATCAGATTAAATCGGTACGTTTTTTATCCGGCTGTGAAAATACTGCCCCCTAGCCATAACAGGTTAAACAACTCCTTTGTAAGATAAATGTTTTAAAATGGAACATGTATGGAAACAGGCTACTATTTACTAGTTAACAAAAAATCATGTATGTCATATAAAATATATTCACCCCACCCAGTATTGTAATTAAAACTTACCAGAAAGCATGTAGTCCTTGGCTCAGACAGTGTAGTAGTGTGGGCTCAATAGCATCTCATTAGTGTGTAAGATCTTGAGAATCAGCTGTACATGTGATGGAAAAGTGCACTGCACATGTGATGAAAGAATCCACTTTGCATGCAGAGGGTTGCAGTTCCATTGAATTGGGGAAAGTTTAACCAAAATATGCCACAAGAACTAGAATTGCCTTATGTGTATCCCACCAAAAACTTTCTTTGATGAATTTAAGCAAAATTCCCAAAATTCCAGGGCTTAACTTCCCATGGAAATTTTCCGGAAAGTTTCCGACCCTTTGCAACCCTAATTTAAGCTAGAGATATCAGATTTTTTTTGTTGCATTAGATTTGTCTCTGTCCACTGTGTCCGGCAAACTTCTGCATCTGCGGTGAAAGGTGGCAGAGCTGGTGTTTGTCGCACCATGAGACATCCCTAAAATCTGTTTTCTCACGAAACGTCTGTTGTGTCCAAACAGTTTAATCTATAAAATGACCACTCTATGACCACCCCACATGTTAGGAGACTCATCTGAATTTGGTGTCAAAGGAAAGAAATTCCACAAATTCACTTTTAACAAGGCACACCTGTTAATTGAAATGCATTCCAGGTGACTACCTCATAAAGCTGGTTGAGAGAATGCCAAGAGTGTGCAAAGGTGTCATCAAGGCAAAGGATGGCTACTTTGAAGAATCTCAAATATAAAATATATTTTGATTTGTTTATACTTTTTTGGTTACCATATGATTCCATATGTACTATTTCAAAGTTTTGATGTCTTCACTATTATTCTACAATGTATAAAATAGTAAAAATCAAGAAAAACCCTTGAATGAGTAGGTGTGTCCAAACTTTTGACTGGTACTGTATATATACCTAACGGGGTCCTAAAATTACAAATCAAATAGCTAAATGATCCAGAGTATGACCATCTTAAAACAATAACATTTGTCTGTTTTGAACCACCCCCCCACACTTAGATTTACAGGGGTTAATCTTTTGTCTTGCCCATTCACCATCTCAATGGCACTCATACATAATCCATGTCTCAATTGTTTCAAGCCTTAAAAATCCTTCTTTAACCTGTCTCCTCCCCTTCATCTACACTGATTGAAGTGGATTTAACAAGTTTAACATCAATAAGGGATCATAGCTTTCACCTGGATTCACCTGGTCAGTCTATGCCATGGAAAGAACAGGTGTTCCTAATGTTTAGTACACTCAGTGTATATAGACAGGGCGACCTAATTCTAGTTCATGGCCCTGTTCACAAAGAGTCTGAGTAGGAGTGCTGATTTAGGATCAGTTTAGCCTTTAAATCACAATAAATAAGTCAAGGAGGACCTGATCTTAGATCAGCACTCCTACTCTGAGAGGCTTCATAAATGCGTGCTTTGCACTCCTACTCTCAGACACTATGAATACAGGCCCAGATTATAGTTCCTCCACTAGGGGCAGCAGGCCCAAATACAAGCACCCCGAGCACATCCAATAGATACAGAGACCCCCACTCTAGCTGGAGCTCACTTGTCAATTATCCTGGTGAGGAGACATTAGTCTCCTCAATAAGACATTGAATATGAAACAAAATTAAAAATGTGCCTAAACTAAAATTGGTATGCAATGAAAAAAGGGGGTATGACACATTCAAATTCACTAGTTTACACAGGTACAGGGCAAACAAAAAGTATAGTCCCAGTCATTACCACTGAGACTTTTCAATATTGATTTAGATGTTAATATTGATAATCGTTGGTAATATTTAATAACTCTATACTGCTACATTTCAAATAGTTTTCGCCTCACTACTCACAGCAGCATGCCCTGCTATGTGCTACTACTGTGGCTATTCATTAGTGTATGTTAATATCCTTCAAACTCTCACTTGATGCTGACCTTTGGCCTTTGGGAAGGCAGTAGGTCTGTGGCCATAGAGCCAGGGTGGTGAGGGAGACTAGTTGAAGAAAGGCAGCAGGTTTTGCCGTAACCCCAGTGAAGATGGGGGCCGTTTCCTGTGACAGGCGCATTGATGCCCTTGGCCCCTAGGGTTGGAAGGCGAGGTCACCTCTCTGCCAGAGGGCACTAGGGGGTGGCATCAGACACACAGCTCCACGTCTGGCACGCTGGCACCATGTGGCATTGCGTGGCACCGCTCCTGGCCTCTGGACCTATAGTTGGAAGCAGACCTGTTGTTCCTATATGAATAACCTAGTGTCACCTATGTTTTCTCTCGGGGTCTACACAAGTGTTACTTTGTGTTTGCCAGTCATAATGGTATTATCATTATTTGAGGAAATAAATGTTTCTATCTGAAAATAGTTATATTTGAATCTTTCAGTTAGTTGTTACCATGTTTGTTAGTGATTAACATGCACAGTAAAATTGCAAGAGTTGATTCAACTTCCATGGAGTCAAATTCAACTCTATTTTGGGGTTTATATTGTCCCACCCCCATTTTGAAGAAAAACGACTTTGGTCAAGGTGTACATTTTTTGTTGAGTTAAAACCTAAATAGAGTAAATATCCAACTCTCAGGGAGTTGATTAATTTTAACTCCAATTGCCATTTCATTAACTCCCATGCCATTTTACACTTTTCTGTGTTGTTTTGAATTAAGAATCAACTTCATCAGAGTACACTCTAGTCTAGTAGTTTACTACCTTTTAACACTAGTGAGTTAGGCCCTGAGCCAAATGTGCATATTTTCCACTGCATTATTCAATTGAATGTCAGGGTTACCACCAATAATCATGATGTCTAATACCTTATGATATCCAGCCTGAAGGACATCCAACAATGGGAACTTTAAATCTGCCACAATATGCTGTCAAAGTGATTGCTAAACTGGAAGGTACAGTATACTCGAGACGGACGACCTAGCCCCATCACTCAGCTATTTTGAGAAACAGGAGCAGGGAGGCGATTTGTAATTGTTTTAACCACTGATTGCCCTTTTAAGAATGGGAAGTATGCAAATAGCACACAGAATGGATCTACCACTTCTCTGGCTTGCTTTCAACGACAATGACAGATATATACTCTAACTTACGTTTCAACATACTGCGGTCATACTACATATTGCGGAAATGAACACTGTTGAATCAACTCTGATTTTCTTTTTAAATTAGTTAATAAAAACATTTACACAGTGAATTGAACACATGTATATGTATATGGATACTGACTCTGGTTACTCTTAATGGAGTTAAAAGTACTCCGTCCCAATGAACTCCAATTATCAACACTACCTCCAGGGAATATTCACTCTGTTGAGGGGCTAAGGTAACTCCTGTAGAGTCAATTTAACAAAACAAATGTTAAAACTATGATTCCAACTCGCCTTGATTTACTGTGTGTGACCCCTGTACTTAAACCGCTTCTTCATGTATAAAAATACACAATTCTGTCTAGAGAGCGTGTTTTGAACCCCTCCAAACCCCCACCCTTACCAAATAGATGCAGAGATGCAGGTCCTGGGAGAGTTTTCTATTTGGAGGCCTGATCCTCTCTGTTTTGACTTGGACCTCAACCACAACTGAGCCTGTCTCAATCAGCCCCGTGTTGTAATCCCACTTCCTCTCGGTTCAGCAAGTAAATAAAAAATGTTGCGTTTATTAGAATACAGCTTGCCAGAAGGGACTCTTCTCTCTCCCTCCTTTCCTATAGCTGCTCCAGTAATTAACAAATTGATTAGGAGAACTTCAACACACCTCCTTGGCTTCTTATCTTGCCGTTCTAGGACAATATTGTTGTGCCGTGGGACGGCGTAAATATTTTAAGGGAAACCCTCGGCGAATCTCATTAAATGGCTATGGGGCAGAGCAGCTGTCTCCTGCTGAAGGTCCCAGCCAATTTTCTAAACTGTGATTAAAGAAAAGTTTTGGATTATTTAAACATGCCATGTCCTGTGGGTTTTTCGCAGTGCCACTGAAGTCCTTAGCGACTTTTCAGAGAATTTTCTCTCCCCCTCCTCGGTAGTCTGTATCCTTCCTCCTCTCCCCTTGGATACATTAGTCTGAAATCACCAGGGTGATGGAGCTTTGAAAGCGGTGGTCATTCTGTGATGGCGTGTACGAAATGTGACAAAGACCTCTTTTTTATGTACAAATGCAAATGTTTTTTTTTTTTTTACCCCCCATCCCAAAGCTGCAGAGGGGAAAGACTTGGTAGCAATTTGGCAGATAATCAAATTGCATTTTAAATGGAGCCGTTTAAAGATGACTGGAGTCTGCTCTCAGGAAGACACAGTGGCACAAATTAAGATGGAATAAGCTGCTGTGTGCTGAAAGGAACAATACAACAAAATCCTCATCACAATAGTTGGATGCATTTATGTAAATGGACAACTTACAATATTGGATTTGTGTTTTTTAATTAGTTAAAAGGAATCCAGGTATACAATCAAGCTTGTTTTTGTACATGCAGACAAGAATACTGGTTTTCTTTTAATTATGTTTTTGCCCTGGTGAAGTGTCACTTTTTCCTCCGTGTCCTCACAATTTAACTAATTGAAGGAAAATGCTAACGATCAAGACATGATTGGTTAACGGATGTGGCACCTTGGAAACATTCTGCTCTTAATTTCAGATTTCAGCCTGGCAGAAACGGCAAACTGCGCTCGAGTATGTTTGTCTACAAAACTGTGCTTAGGAGCTGTCCCCCCACATTTGGTATACATCATTAAGTTCTTCATAGCCAATCAAATTGTCCATTCACATGGCATTCCAGAACATATTAGTGACATCTCGTTAGCAGAAAACAGATAACTGACACACAAAAAAATGGGAAACAGGCCTGAATTGTTTATCCCTCAGAATAACTAGAAAGGGTGATTCTCACGAATTGATGAAATGGGATTTAAGTTCCCTCAAAGCCCGTCTTCCTCTGTTGCCCTCTTTGTCCCTCTATGTCCCTCTGAAAAGAAAACACTCACCAAATGAGCTGTTTACTGTTCAGCACCCCTCTTGCTCTGGCTATATTTCCTGTTCACTTTAGCATTTATTCTGGGAACCAATACAGCCATCAAAACGGTTTAATATCTATAAAAAAGCCATAACGGGCATCACAACAAGTGGTGCTTGACTTGTAAGTTTAAAGGCTTCTTAATTGGCTGTCATTTTCCGACTCTTCAGCAGCCGCTGCTGTAGAACTGTCTGTTTTAAGGCCTGTAAAATGCATAGGATAACAATGTGCTACAGAAACTCGGTACAGTACATAGCGAATGATGTGCTGTATTTCCTCGGGTGTGTTTCAATCTTAGCCCCGTGTCCATTTGAATTTCCTAATTGACTGGTAGCTATAGTGATAAGTTTGACCTGAACTCAGTGATGCACATGAGAGGAGACCATGTCAACCGCGTGACCTCTTACACTGATACCCAGATCCAGGAGAATTCCCCTGAGATCCTTTACTATGATACAACTAGACAGTGTCTATGTTTTTACTTTGAATTTGTGGTCAGAATTACCTAAATAGGCTCCAAAGTGCATAATGAGACATTGGTTCCCCAGAGAAGAGAGTAAGCTTTATGAAAACTAGCTGTCAGTACTAAGTAACAGTGTGCAATCAGCATTAGGGCTCTAACCACCCAGTTTTTAATACAGTATATACATATGAGGTGAGTAATGCAAGATATGTAAACATTATTAAAGTGACATTAAAGTGACTAGTGTTACATTTAGTAAAGTAGCCAATGATTTCAAGTCTGTGCAGCAGCCTGTCTGTGCTACTGATGGCTATTTAACAGTCTGATGCCTTGAGATAGAAGCTGTTTTACAGTCTCTCGGTCGTAGCTTTGATGCAGCTGTACTGACCTCACCTTCTGGATGATAGCGGGGTGAATAGGCAGTGGCTCGGGTAGTTGTTGTCCTTGATGATCTTTTTGGCCTTCTTGTGACATCGGGTGCTGTAGGTGTCCTGGAGGGCAGGTAGTTTGCCCCCGGTGATGCATTGTGCAGGCCGCACCACCCTCTGGAGAACCCTGTGGTTGTAGGCAGTGCAGTTGCCGTACCAGGCGGTGATACAGCCCGACAGGATGCTCTCAATTGTGCATCTGTAAAAGTTTGTGAGGGTTTTAGGTGACAAGCCTTCTTCGCCACACTGTCTGTGTGGGTGGACCATTTCAGTTTGTCAGTGATGTGTATGCTGAGGAACTTCAACCTTTACACCTTCTCCACTGCTGTCCCATCGATATGGATTGTGGGTGCTCTCTCTGCTGTTTCCTGAAGTCCACGATCATCTCCTTTTGTTTTTTTTTTACGTTGAGTGAGAGGTTATTTTCCTGGCACCACACTCCCAGAGCCCTCACGTCCTCCTCATCGTTGTTGGTAATCAAGCCTACTACTGTTGTGTCATCTGCAAACTTGTTGATTGAGTTGGAGGCGTGTTTGGCCAATGCATTCATGGGTGAACAGAGGGTACAGAGGGGGGCTGAATACGCACTCTTGTGGGGCCCCAGTGTTGAGAATCAGCGAAGTGGAGGTGTTGTTTCCTGCCTTCACCACCTGGGGGCGGCCCGTCAGGAAGTCCAGGACCCAATTGCACAGGGCGGGGTTCAGACCCAAGGCCTCGAGCTTAATGATGAGCTTGGAGGGTGCTATGATGTTAAATGCTGAGCTATAGTCAATGAACAGCATTCTTACATAGGTATTCCTCTTGTCCAGATGGGATAGGGCAGTGTGCAGTGTTTAATGGCGATTGCATTGTCTATGGACCTATTGGGGCGGTAAGCAAATTGGAGTGAGTCTAGGGTGACAGGTAAGGTGGTGATATGATATGATTTGATACTTGACTAGTCTCTCAAAGCACTTCATGATGACAGAAGTGAGTGCTACGGGGTGATAATCATTTACTTCAGTTACCTTTGCATATTATTCATATTAGTCCATATTATTATGGCAAGAACAGCTCAAATAAGCAAAGAGAAATGACAGTCCATCACTTTAAGACATGAAGGTCAGTCAATACGGAAAATTTCAAGAGCTTTGAAAGTTTCTTCAAGTGCAGTTGCAAAAACCATCAAGCGCTATGATGAAACTGGCTCTCATGAGGACCGCCACAGGAAAGGAAGACCCAGAGTTAACTCTGCTGCAGAGGATAAGTTCATTAGAATAACTGTAGCCAAATAAATGCTTCACGGAGTTCAAGTAACAGACACATCTCAACATCAACTGTTCAGAGGAGATTGCGTGAATCTGGCTTTCATGGTCAAGTTGCTGCAAAGAAACCACTACTAAAGGACACCAATAAGGAGAAGAGACTTGATTGGGCCAAGAACCATGAGCAATGGACATTAGACCGGTGGACATCTGTCCTTTGGTGTGATGAGTTCAGATTTTATATTTTTGGTTCCGACTACCGTGTCTTTGTGAGACGCAGAGTAGGTGAACGGATGATCTCCGCATGTGTGAAAGTGTGACACTGCCGGTGATTTATTTAGATATCAAGTAACACTTAACCAGCATGACTACAACAGCATTCTGCAGTGATACGCTATCCCATCTGGTTTGGGCTTAGTGGGACTATCATTTGTTTTTCAACAGCACAATGTCCCAAAACACACCTCCAGCCTGTGTAAGGGCTATTTGACCAAGAAGAAGAGTGATGGAATGCTGCATCAGATGACCTGGCCTCCACAATCTCCCGACCTCAACCCAATTGAGATGGTTTAGGATGAGTTGGACCGCAGAGTGAAGGAAAAGCAGCCAACAAGTGCTCAGCATATGTGGGAACTCCTTCAAGACTGTTGGAAAAGCATTCCAGGTGAAGCTGGTTAAGATAATGTCAAGAGTGTGCAAAGCTGTCATCAAGGCAAAGGGTAGCTACTTTGAAGAATCTAAAATATATTTTGATTTGTTTAACACTTTTTTGGTTACTACATGATTCCATATGTGTTATTTCATAGTTTTGATGTCTTCACTATTATTTTACAATGTAGAAAATAGTAGAAATAAAGAATAATCCTTGAATGAGTAGGTGTGTCTAAACTTTTTGACTGGTACTGTGTAAATAATGTATATATATGTTTGTGTGTGTATTTATAGTTTGGTGCTGGTTTCCTACGTTATCATAAGCTGTGAAGTTGTGTTATAGGCCTACTGTTTATGTTTCGAATGACTGAGCAAGAACCAATAATGATGCAGGAAGCAACCGGCCAGACCTGCTAGTCATGGGTAAAAAAACGAGCATTCTATTTACCTCCCTGAATGTTTTTCTTTTACTTCTACGTATTGTTAAATCCACTTCAATCTTTGTAGATAAATGGGAGGAGACAGGTTAAAGAAGGGTTTTTAAGCCTTGAGATAATTGAGACATGGATTGTGTATGTATGGGCAAGGCCTAAAGATTGAAGTGCCTTTGAACGGGGTAAGGTAGTAGGTGCAAAGTGCACCGGTTAATGTCAAGAACTGCAATGCTGCTGGGTTTTTCATGCTCAACAGTTTCCTGTGTGTATTAAGAATGGTGCACCACCCAAAGGACATCCAGCCAACTTCACACAACTGTGGGAAGCATTGGAGTCATCCCTGTGGAACGCTTTTGAAACCTTGTAGTGTCCATGCCCCGCCGAATTGAGGCTGTTCTGAGGGCAAAAGGGGTGGGTGCAACTCAACCTTAGGAAGTGTTTGGTGTGCACAATGTATATCACTGACATTTAGTGCCTTTAAATTAGAGATGACCGTATCTGGACTGTGATACATATGATTTGCATTTGACACAACTCTTTCCTTATGGCATTGATTTGAAAATATTGTTCCAAGGATAATGGTACAGGGGGAAATGGATTGATCAAGTGGATGATCATAAAACTGAGATCAATATTGGGGTGTGAATTTATTTCCCTTTTTGAACCAGAATGTAAGATAATTTATGATGTATATGGATACACTTCCTATTAGAGACAAAGCATGGACTATACTGCACCTTCACAGAGATAAATAAAGATGAATGAATGCATATATTAGCAATCAGGACATTTCCGGATGATGTTACCTACCAGTGTATTTCACTTGCCATACCTGCTGCTAAGTGACTTTTCTATAACATAATGCAGGTAATCCTAAGCATTTATCAATGTTAATGTATTGACTATGAAGGTATTACTGTCTGTAGTCTAAGTTATTATTCTGATACGAGGTGATACCAGATATAATATGCTTACATCTACACGCTACAGTATTACCAAGGGCAGCTAAGGGCTGAAAATCTTGTGCTGGAAATCTTCCTCTAATTACTGTGAGGATCTTCAAATCCCAGTCCCACTGCTACAAATTAAGTTATTAAAAGTATTTTTTTTATTTATGGAAAAAAAATGTAGCTTCTTAGACAATAGGCTAGCTCCTGTTTTACAGGGAAGAAGACTATCTTTTTAAAATAGAAGGCAAGTCAGTTAAAGAACAAATTCTTATTTTCAATGACAGCCTAGGAACAGTGGGTTGTTCAGGGGCAGAACGACAGATTTTTACCATGTCAGCTCAGGGATTTGATCTTGCAACCTTTCAGTTACTAGTCCAACACTTTAACCACTAGGCTACATGGCACCCCAGGAGAGAGCTGGGTCTTTAAGGGGGTACGTATTTCTCCATCATTTTTCCATCTGTCTTTTAGTGTCTTAAGCTGAAGAGACAAAAAACATCATTATTAGTTCTAGCAAAAATATTAATGGGTTTTAAATGTTTTGCTTCAGAATCAGGCAAAGACCCAGTCCTGGCTCTTATGAATTTGTATTTGTTTCCAGCAATAATGAGTTGGGAAGACGCTGTCATTGTTTGAAGTTATGAGACAAAGACAAAAGGTAACGCAGTGGGAGGTTTTCTAAGGTGATCTAAATTGTCTGAAACGGAACAATGAAAAATCACACTTTCTAAGAATTAGTTTTATGAAGAGTTCATTCTTTGATAGCTGGTGAACATGCATGCAGTATTAATCTTGGCTCAGCATCCCATTGATGTTTATGGGCAGTGTGTGTGTTTGTGTGTCTCTACGCGTGCATAAGTGCGCATGTGTGTGTGTCACACAAAGCTCTGTCAACAACGACCACACCCTCTGATCCACCTCCAGGATATTTGTTTTCCTCGTGCATTAGAGGCCCCAATACCAGGCACCATATGACCCTGCTGGCACAGTCCCTCACTTGCCATCTCCAATCCTCGTACAGGAACAAAATAGAAGGAATTGCCTCTTGATCCCCCAAATGCCATCAGTTTTGTCATTACCAAGATATACTGTGCAGCGTTTATTTTAATGTCTTAATAGACACTCTCACACACAGTTATTCCAAGGAAAAGTGCCCTTCATGTTGGGCCCCTGGCACACTGACAATAAAATATGGGCAATTTCCAGGTGGGGATGGCACTTTGGGAACAACGGTCAGGTAACCACTGATGAGCTGTGCTCCTCTATAATGATCTCCCTACATTGGAGATGGTCGCCGGGAGTGTGGTTCTTCTGTGTAGGCAGAAGGTGCAATAGTGGGTATTAGACGAGGATTACGTAACTGGCCACAGTGTGAGAAGTTTCAGGTGCTCTGCCCAAAACATGTCATGGACTACTGCCATGTACAACAGGGTCGAGGTGGCCTCACGACATGGCAAGTGCTTGGTTAAATGATTGGTTCCAGGAGATCCTCCAATGAATTAATTGTTTCCACTCCATGGTTAAGTATGTGCTACTCTTCCCAATCGAGTGCCGGTACTTGGTTATTACACTTTAATAGCTTGCTTGCCAAACTAACGATATATAACTGCATGTGCAGGCTCAGATCAGAGAAGATGAATTGGCTATTAATTAGAGTTACGCTGAGAGGGCACAGGGGAGAGACTACTCATAGCCCTGCAATCAGTGTCAACGGGGGCCCTATTCTGACTGGGCGAGCCAGGGCAGGGCCAGGTCAGAAAGGCTCAACGTCAAACCCCTGGGAACAAGGGGTGGCCCAGCACCAAACATGGCCAATCCGTTGTTGAGTCAAACCCAGGACATGTCGGTTTAACGTCGACCGGCCACAAGTTCATCAGATAATCTGAGTCAGCACTGCCGGAGAGGCATGAGGCCGGGTGGGAAATGATGCTTGATTGTCCGAGCCTCCTCAACAAAAGCCTCACGTCCGAAGGACTTTGAATTACAAAGTTATGGTGGAAATATTTGACGGCGGATATGATTTGTGGGGAATATTATTGTTTGGCTCACTTTTCAAGCGCTGCCTCGGAATTAGCCCTTTTATCACAATTAATTAAGATAGCCTATAGGAGATGTTCCATCTTGAGCTCATCCACGCGGGATAAATAAGTCAAGGCAGCAAGATATATGTCCCTTTATTGGCTGACATGATCTCGGCAGCATCTGTACCGGGGGAAGGCTGTCTCTGTGGCGCGACTTTGTAGAGGAGTCTCCGTCATCACTCACTCTGAATGCTTCTTTTATGACTCGTTTTGTTAAAAACCTATTTTTTTAATGCAAGGTATAAGGAGTTATGGCCTGTCTATGCAAATGAGGCAATTTTGACAGTTTGTTATTCATGTCATCGCCTTTTTAAACACTTAAAGGTATAAATTCTGTGGTGACAGGCTGCTCCGAAATTGCCACTAAATATTATTAAATATTTTAACAAGTTCCTTGTAAATATGCCTTAAATGTTTGAACGATGGGCAGAAAGAAAAATGGCCTTGCATCAACTTATTAGAGGCAATAAAAATGGTGGTGATTTACCATGGATGCGGAGCAACTTAGGGCATCTTTTTTTTGTTTATCCTGTTTGCTTCCTTTGTCCTGATGTGCACATTAAACAGCCCGGCGTTGTATTAAAAGCTCACGCTTTCACAAGTCGTGAAACACTGGCGTCGGACATTCTTGAACTGGCGGTCCCTCAATGGCTTCAGGGCAATACATCACAGCAGCAGTTTTAAAGTTTTAAAGCATCCCTTTCTCCTTTACTGTTGAAAGTGTTAAATTTTGTGTTGTCTGGGGTTATAAGAGTTAAAGGGCTGTTTCATGTGTTTATTTAAGTATCTCAGGAAATACCATCAACTTTATCTAACTATGTGTGTATTTGCTGTGATATATGCCCATTGTAACAACAATTTAAGTGTTCCTACGGAACTTTCACTGCATTCATATATCTGTCCACAGCCAAACAACCTGAATTTCAATGTAAAGTCATGGCTGCAACACGCTTGATGTTTACTGGGGGAAAAACAACCTGAATTTCAATGTAAAGTCATGGCTGCAACACGCTTGATGTTTACTGGGGGAAAAACAACCTGAATTTCAATGTAAAGTCATGGCTGCAACACGCTTGATGTTTACTGGGGGAAAAACAACCTGAATTTCAATGTAAAGTCATGGCTGCAACACGCTTGATGTTTACTGGGGGAAAAACAACCTGAATTTCAATGTAAAGTCATGGCTGCAACACGCTTGATGTTTACTGGGGGAAAAACAACCTGAATTTCAATGTAAAGTCATGGCTGCAACACGCTTGATGTTTACTGGGGGAAAAACAACCTGAATTTCAATGTAAAGTCATGGCTGCAACACGCTTGATGTTTACTGGGGGAAAAAGGGTTTTGCATTGAACAGCACTATCAGGCAGTTTCCAACATTCCTTTTACAAATCTTTTCCAAGTTGATCTCATTGGTTTATATTATAACCTAGCCTATGTGGTGTGCTTTTTTGACTCTATTGGTTTTTTAAAAGCTCACAGTTATAGTTATACACTGAGTGTACAAAACATTAGAAATACTCTTTACATGACATAGACTGACCAGGTGAATCTAGGTGAAAGCTTTGATCCCTTATTGATGTCACTTGTTAAATCCACTTCAGTCAGTGTAGATGAAGGGGAGGAGACAGGTTAAAGAAGGATGTTTAAGCCTTGAGACAATTGAGACATGGATTGTGTATGTGTGTCATTCAGAGGGTGAATGGGCAAGACAAAAGATATTAAGTGCGTTTGTGTCAAGAACTGCAATGCTGCTGTGTTTATCACACTCAACAGTGTGTATCAAGAATGGTCCACCAGCCAAAGGACATCCAGCCCCCTTGACACAACTGTGGGAAGCATTGGAGTCAACATGGGTCATCATCCCTGTGGAATGCTTTTAACACCTTGTAGAGTCCATGCCCCAACGAATTGACTCAATATTAGGAAGGTGTTGTTAATGTTTTAGTGTATATTGTTTTATGTTCTAAATCATGTGATATGTTCAAGAAATCCATGTGAACTAAGAGGTGGAAAAAGGGATTGTCCCATTAATAACCCTTCAGACCAGCACCTTGACATCAACACCAGACCTCTCTGCCAGCTACAGCATTTATCAAAGTCAACAGACTACTGTGACTAGTCTTGTAAACCTTTACACCAGTTTAAGGAAATATGCCCCTGAACTTTTTTTAAATAGTTGTCAGTTGAAGCTGAAAAGCCAATTGAAGTCACTGTTAGAAAGAAATGGACAATAGTCAACTGGCAGCTCTCAAATTGACTTGGTCCCTTCCTGATGTTTCATAAAGTCCAATGTTCTCTCATGGGATGGGAGACTGCAGTTGAAGTTACTGTCTATTTGATTAAAAAGTCAGGCAAACTACACTGTCAAATATTTTTTCAATCTATGACACAATAATACAGTGGTTTGTGGTGCACTTTACAATTGGTAAAGGCTATCCAGCAAACCAAAACTGGTTTTGTGAATGTTCCCAGAACATTTCATTAAGTTGTGGAAAAACATTCCCCCTAAAAGTTCTAATAACACAATCTGTCCAGTTGTGTTGATGATAAAATGTTGGTATTAGGGTGGAAAAAAACATTCATCTGATGTTGCAAGTATGTTAATGGTACATATATTTGATGTTCTTTTAAAGTTTCCAAAAACATTTCATTATGTTGTGAGAACAGTGTGGGGACATTATGAGAAATAGGTTACCAAAACACAAGATCTGTCCAGTTGTGCTGACATTTATAAATGTGTATTAGTGTGCACAAAACGTTTGCTATATGTTTTAAGAGTGTTATTCTCATGTTCCTAGAATGATCAAATTAGGTTTTGAATTGTCCATGGAGGTATTTTCATGTGTTAGTGCTATTTTATTGTTGAGGAATTTGTTTGTATAACAGTTCATGTAGGAACATGTATGGCAACATATACATTTGTATTTTTTTCTGTATTTTGTTGATAGTCACAAGCAGGGATTGAACCTGTGAGCTTTGGAGTGTTATCCCTGAAATGAATCAACTGCACCACTGGGATAGGAATGGTTTCACAAATATAAAGCTGTTTACACCTTTACTCTGACTTCCAGGTTGGGGTCTTTGTCTTTTGCAGAGAGAAAAACAAGTATTCTCTATTATTTCTTTACCAATCCTCTTTATACACTGTAAAGTTGGGATGTTATAACTTGTATTTTTCCTACAAACTTAATTTCAGAAATTATGTTCAATTATTGTGGTGAGGTGTATATAGATGTGCATATGTACTAATACATATAGCCATAGTTTGAATCATAATTTAAGGATTTCAGTGCAAAGACATCCACTGGAAACCTAATGATGCTGGTTGCACAGCAGGCTAAGTAGCCTATAGGCCTGGGAGATGGCTGATTGCATGTTCAAATGTACTATCTGACGTTTCTTTAAAAAAAGCTATAACTAGGTTTGGACAATACCTTAATCAGATATCATGATGTAAGAAGATTGAAAGGCCATTTGTTTAAAAGTTTGGCATCTTCATGTAATAATGTTATACACATCCATATTAGCAGAACATTATAGCAATGTTTTCAGAACGACCATTATCGTTGAAGTATGTTTTTATTACATTATTTGAACATCAAATGTCATAACTTTATAAGTCTCGCAGGAATGTTTGTTGTTTGTTGTTAAATGTGTTAGGAGGAATGTTTGTTGTTAAATGTGTTAGGAGGAATGTTTGTTGTTAAATGTGTTAGGAGGAATGTTTGTTGTTAAATGTGTTAGGAGGAATGTTTGTTGTTAAATGTGTTAGGAGGAATGTTTGTTGTTAAATGTGTTAGGAGGAATGTTTGTTGTTAAATGTGTTAGGAGGAATGTTTGTTGTTAAATGTGTTAGGAGGAATGTTTGTTGTTAAATGTGTTAGGAGGAATGTCTCCATCAACATCAGCTGAATATTCCTGGAATGGTTTTTCAGCACAACTTCTATTGCTCCAACATTTTATTGCTGAAGTATGTTCATATCAAATCACACTCTAACTATATGACAGTCTAGCAGTAATGTTCGCTGCATGTTGTTTTGGGTGTTTTGGATGAAGTCTTCATAAACATTAGCAGAACATTCCTTTAATGTTTTCTCAGAACCAATTTAATTGAATCCAGACGTAACTGCTGAAGTATGTTCAGGGAATGTTTTTGGAACATCATAACCTGCTTGTTGTTATGGGTGTTTTGAATAACATAACCATTAACATTAGCAGAACGCTCCTGTAACGTTTCCTCACTTCTATTGCTCCCCACATTTTGTTTGCGGCAGTATGTTCTAAGAACATTACAGGAACATTGTGTTATTACATTCCCTGGCAGCCTAACGAGAACCTCACGGGAACGTTCTGTGGTAGTTATTACAGATTTTACGAACAACATTTTAGTGATTGTTAGGAGAAAATTCCAAGGACATTTCATTTCAAACATTTTCTTAGAAAAAATATTTGGTAATCATAAACAGTCTTTGAATGTTTGTGGGACGTTATCATCCTAATGCTGGCTCAAATCCCAACTAGAATTTAATAGGAATGTTAGCTAATGTCCTGGGAATGTTCCCGGTTTGCTGGGTGGGTTTTGAAACGACAAGAAAAAAGGGATATTCAAAGAAACATATGTCTCTTACAGTGCTTTAGTAGGTTTATATTTTATAATCACCATTTACAGATTTTTTTTATCTGCCTGGTTTCTAATCTGATATTCAAAAAACATCAGCCCTTTTAGAGCAACCTATCATTTTGCAACTTGAAGTGGTTCATTAATAATTTATTGTACTCCAATGGCATATAAACATAGAGTTTGGCATACTGTGAGATAATTTGTCTTCAATATTACATTGACAGTCATAGGTCTCAATGCGGAAGTTTTTCTTGTTAAATTCAGGTTTCCTTGTTAAATTCAAGCTCACTGTTACAAAGTCAATCGTTCTCCATGCAAAACATACACAAACCCCTTGCTGGTTGGGTGTGGAGCCCCCGTTTCTCCAAACCTCCAGTGCTTGCCAGCGCTGTCTACGCACATCACTCTTTCTGGTTACTGTGACGTGACGGCTGCCTTGTCAGCAACACAGCGCATCTCTCTCTCTCTCTAAGCCCTCTGCAAGTTTTCCCTGGGGTTGGCAGAATACGAGTGCCCCTTGTCTGACTGGCTATAACCTTGCCACCAGCTTATGTGCATGCATGCGTGTGTGTTTTTTTTTACTCTAAAGACTTGAACAATGATGACTCAAGCCACACAGAGTACACCTCAGGGAGAACGGAGTGAAAAAACAAGTGGATTTTGGACTGCAGTTAGATGTGAGACAAGGCAGCCGGGCAATGGGCTAAAAGCCTGGGCAGGTTTTTCCTACCGGTTCATTAGATTATGCCGTCTCGTGTTCAGGAAGTGCTGAAAGGCACTGGAGATTGTATCAGTGGGCGAAACACAGTCCTTTGGTCCAGAGACAGTTGCCAGTCCTTTTCTTTGAAATGCCAAAGTAGTCCTCAATCCGGTTAAGGCAAGATATGATGTATGTCTATCCCCGGCCCCCTCCCCTGTCACGGGTTCCTATTAGCAGGTTAAGTACGAGGATGCCTGTGTTGGTATTTCTGCGGTCGCTCGCCTGTGTACCGCACATGAATTTTTTTTGAATTATTTATTTTCCTGACACCACCATATGGTGCTTGCAACTTGTTTGTCTTGCAGTGTGCCGAAATAAACACGAGGCCTCGATTGGCTTACCCTTGGAGTGTTTACATACGAGGCTTTCTTCAAACAATGCATCTTTTTTTTGCTATTTCTATTGGTGGGCGGGATCTATTGATGCAATTATGAGCAACCCGCTACAAGCAAGATACCCTTTCTTTCCTCCAAATGAGGGAATAAATTATCAACGTAATTGGGTCAAACCGCGGAGATGTATCAAGGAGGTGCACAGAGTGAGACCCTACACTCTGTCGGTCACCGGAGAAGGCGGGAAAAGCTTCTGGAAGGGTCCTGGAAAAATGGGGTCCTGATCTTCTTGGAAATGCCACAATAAATCGCCTGGGCCATCTTCCCCACCGCATGGATGATTAAATGTGCTCCTAAACTGCCCTGATTTGTGGGGGCACCTTGCCGATTTTATTTGCCACTGTTAACATTTTCATTCCTGCATTATGCATGGTGCTGTGGGGCAAGAAACTGCTGCAAACAAATGGCCTGAGGGATCGGTGTCAACACAGTGCTGCCGTGAGGAGGGGAAAGACTAACAGCGCTTTGCCTTCTCTTTTCTACCAGTCCTTACTGACAACAAGGCAGCCTGTTGGCCTTTCTTCCTAATCCCAGACAAATCAACATAACATGACCAGCAGAGAAATGCACAGCAACAATTCAAGTGTAAAGAATACATTAAAATCATGACGCTCAATATAGGCTAGGCTTCGGTTTCTTTGGGTCTTCGTCAATGTTTCGATTAATCGATAAGGAATGGATGTCTGATAGAGTGTTCTTATGTGATTGGATAGGATGCTACTTCCTACTGCATGTATTCATTGGGGTAATTTTTACTAGTTGGCTCTGACAACCTATGTACTGTATCGCTGATTCCTTTGTGCTTTGGGATTTCAATGTCTCCTAGCAATAACAAGTGAGTGATTAAAAACCAACTGTTTGAAAAATTCTAACTTAATGCCATACCTGATCTTTAAAACCTTAAACACTCAAGTGGAAATCTGTGTTTTTACATTTGTCCTATTTAGAAGTGCTATTGAAAGCGTATGGTTGGGTTGAGTTGTCAGCTGTCTTTGCATGGGCGCATAGTCCTACACTTAGCAGGTATCCATGCTCTCACCTCCAAATGACAATGCAAATATATGCAAATGACATTGGACAACGTTGTACTCCGATGTAAGAAGAGATATGCAAGTAGCTTTGTAGTAAGAATTCAAATTCCAATACAGAGAAATGATATACATTTCACAAAGCTGCAGTACAACATTTGGACCCACTTGCACCAACATCTTTAAAGACTTTATGACGCCTTCAAAAACCCTTAATAAGGCCTTCGAAGATGTTTCACTAAGGGTGGAAAAAAGGTTATGCCACACTTGGCAAAGGGCCAGATGTAAAGACCTGTTTATAACAGTTTTTATATAGTATGCATCATTTGTGAAGCTTCTATGTAGCCCTTATAACCGTTTTATGTAGGCTTCATGAAGCATTTGTAACAGCACCATAGCTCTACATGCTATTATGTAGTACACTATCTCAGAGCACAAAAACTCTTCAAAACAATGATACTGGAACAATACATAATACAAAATAGTACATCTTTATCAGACATATTATTCTGGTAGTTAGGTAGACTGTATTCAACACATCCATGGTTGCCTACCATGGGCCATAGTGTAGTCCATTGCTTCAGTTCAGTTCCATCTCTCTCCCCTGTGCCCTGCCATCAAGGAGCTCTCAGCTTTGCTTTATTAACGTTAACTAATGCACAAGGCATTGGAGAGATGGCAGATATTGTCTTTTTATGACTTGACCTTTGAGATATTAGTTTCTTTTTTGATGAATAACTGTTGTCGTGGTGGCTCTGAATGAGGGAATTACATCTTGGGTAAACAACTCGGGAGTTTTCCGATGGTTTCAAAGGTGGCTCCTGACACAGGAGAGGAAATAAGTATACATCATCGATTCCCTTTTTCGTGTGTAACTACAGCAGCACACGATGGGGAAAAGTAGGTTTTTAGAGACTCGACTAGGAGAGTTGCGCTCAATAGATGGAAAGCGGTTCATTAGAAATGGCTTTTAGAGCATGGAAAATGACCTTTTACCTTGTAATTGTAGTCGAGGTTCATAGATAGTTGACTGGAACCATGGCATATGTTGACAAGGATCACTGGAAACAATTAGCATTACATCTTCCCAATGTCTTCGACGAGTGGCTTTCAGTCGCCACTTTATTCACACTGCTTTGCTCCACTGCCATCTCGACTCGATTATATGTGACAAATATGTAAGACAAATAAGATTTAATACACTATTAAATTAATCAAACACTGTGAGCCACAACTAAGCATAGGCTACTACTTATGTTTCATCTCTTATAGGAAATAAAGTACAGTATGAAGTATTTTGTGAATGACAATGACAATGTCCCGTGCAGTACTGGTAGATTTCAAACAGGAGGGAGTTACTATACCTGTACAATTTAACTGAATTGTCTCGCATTAAGTCGTACGGCATAGCTTCCTGGCATGAGGCGGGAGCATCCAGAAATGATGGAATATAGATGAACTTTTATCTTAGTTCTGGGCCTGTGATTTAGATTTTATTTTATTTTAC